>NC_092499.1:113804000-114128500 GCF_047511675.1 Marmota flaviventris | reverse complement strand
GGTCTGTGCAGGAGGTGGGCTGTGCATGAGCTTTCCTGTTCTCGCCTCTGAAATCAAGACTTGTAATGACCTACAGCTCCTCTGAGGTCACTAATAGTGACATCTTCATGGATTGCACAGGTGGTGGTTGCTCTGTCTCCCCGGAGCACCCTTGGAAGGGGAAACTACAGCTTGGTCATTTCCCCAAGAGCATGAGAGAAGGGCAGATCCAGTGAATTCCACCTTGCTTTATTTAGTCACTTACTGAACAGATATTTAATGAGTATCTACTAAGGGATAGGCTCTGTGCTAGGACCTGGGGTACTGCAGATGGCCTTGTCTGGCTATTGGGAGCAGACAGAATTAGATTTAGATCTCTGCTAATGACTCACCACCCCAGGGACCTCCCTGGACCCAGCGTGGTTACCATGGGGTTCTCCATAAGTGACTATAATGTCAGGCCCTCCAGTGTCTCCTGCAGCGTAATCTGCTCAGGATGCAGCCCCAGCTCTATGGGGCATGCAAAGCCCCCCTGCTCCCCAGGCTTGAACTTACATGCAGGGTCAGACCATGACAGCCGGGCTCTTCTACAGTCCCACTGGGTCCTCAGCATGAAGAACAGTGCCTGGTAGGGAGCCAGTGCGACATAAATATTTCCCTGAGTATGGAAAGGTCACACTGCAGAAATACAACGCACATCCAGTGTCATCATCAAAAATGACACATTGCTGGGCTCATTGCTTGGGTTAAATGACTTCCTGGCTATAGAAAAATCTAGCCTCAAAAATGTGTTTTCTTCCCTTCAGGAGGCCAAATGCCAGTTCAGTGCCATTTGAAGTGCTCTCTCCTAGGCCGGCGTGGTTATGACTAGTTCCCAGGGGCAAATTCAACGGCAGGCTAGAGGCAGAGAACTGGGCTGCACAGAGGCTGTCAGATCTGTTCAGATGTCAGCGAGCAGCAGATGCTCCTCCCTCCTCCCCTCCCAGCTCCAGAGGTCCCAGCCCACCCTGGCCTTTGTCACCCTGCCCTGACCCTCACACCACACTGAGCAGTCTCAGCACACAGAAGGAAAGAGCTCAGCTGCGCGTGTGCGTGTAGGTGTGCACGTGTTGGACTGTGAGTGAAGGTGTGTGTATGTGTGTGTGACATCCCTTCCCCAGGAAAGCGTACAGAACCCAGCTTCTCCTGTGCAGCCAGGGAGCCCTGGAGCCAGGCGCTGCACTCTGTCGTGTGCCATTTGTCAGGAGAGGGGCCAGCCAGTGTGCATCTTCAGGAACACAGAACTGCATAAGGATGAGCCAGACTTACAAATTATCTTCACCCCTGTCCAGGTGGCCTGGACCCACACTGAAATCTCATCTCCCTGTACATCCACATTGATAGCTCACTTTCCTTTGTATCAGGGTCCTCCTCTTCCTTCTGACTTTCTCTTCCCCTCTAGATTCCCACCTATCTTCCCCAGTGATAGCTACTACCAGTCGATAGCCTGCCAGTCTACTGCACAGGTCCTTGATCCAGCCTCTCCTCAGCACAGTTTTAATCACCTTTAGAGTCTTTTGTATCCCTCATCCCTCCTTCAACCTTGAGTGCTTTATATATATATTTTTTAGTTGTTGATGGACTTTTATTTCATTTATGTATTTATATGCAGTGCTGAGAATTGAACCCAGGGCCTCACACATGTGAGGCAAGAGCTCTACCACTGAGCCACAACCCCAGCCCTTGAGTCTTCTATTATGACTTTCTCATGAGCTGTCTCTCTCTGTCCTGCCTCAACTCCATAACTCATTGCATTTTACCCCTCTCCAATACCCCCCAGCAAAGAGAGCTAACATCTCTCATCCGCTGGGGTCAACTTTCTTCTTCTTTGTTCCTTTCCTACTAGAAAGTAAGCTCCACGAGGGCAGGATGTTTGTTTTGTTTACTGAAATGTCCCCAGCATCTGGCAAGAGGCAGGCCTTCAATAAAGACTACTTAATAAATAAATGCTTAGTACGGTTAAGCAACTGGCCAGTGGGTTTGGAATTAACCCAGTTCACCAGCATCTGGAGCATTTTTGGAAACCCCAGTAGCACCAGAAATGATGATACTAAAGCCCTACAAAAGGAACATTCTATTACGTGCTAAACAACTTCCTCTCATCAAAGGGGAAAAATATGAAAATACACTCTTCTACCCACCACCGACCCCATAAGTATGTCATAAGTATGTTTACCCAATTCATCCGGAGTGTAAGAGCAAAGAATGTGCAAGGGGTCCTGACTTTACTAGGTGCAGCTCTGGTTTGAAATTTTAATTGCTTTCTAATTCCTAAGGAGTTTGTTTATTCCTGGCCCCATCCCCTAGAGGCTTGGTTAGGGGCCAGGGATGAAGCCCAGAATCTACATTTTTAATACTCTCCCAAGGCAAATAAGAAGCAAGAGCCTCTTGCATCTCATTCTGAGAGAGTGGATCTTAAAATCCATAATAGCAAATGAAGGGCCAGCCGAGTGTGGCCAGACGCCACCTGACCTGGAGGTGATGAAGGGGAGGGGGCTGGTGAAGTCGGTGTGGCATCAGGCCACCACATGAGCCTCAACTGGAAAAATGCAGAGAGGAAAGAGAAAGGACAGAAGGACACCCAGCCAAGGACGAAGGCAAAGGCATGGATTCTCGAGAAGGCTGAAGCCCAGAATAAACTGAGGGCTGTTTTTAAAAGAAATTGATGTATTTCAGGAGAATATGGCCTCCCTGGCTGTTTCTCTGGGAGGAAGGAGTGACAGTGAGACCGATTTCAGCTCCATCTCAGAAGAACTTTATCACAGACTCCCCCACCGTGGAGGGGACTTCAGGGTTTGCTGAGCAAGTGGAGGACATGGTATTTGCCATCTTTTCTTCTCCAAGGTAGCCTTCATAGGACCAGAAAGAGTAGTGCTCGACTGCTGGGCCGAGTGGGGCAAGAAGCCCCCACAGGAAATCTTGCAGAACAAAAATGGGACCATCACTGTGAAGTCACTGCGGGGAGAGGGAAGCGTGGAAATGGTGAGCTTTGTTTCCCGGTGGAGAATGGGAATTGGGGCTGGAGCTGAACTGGGGGACGGAGTAGCTCCGAGCTGTGTGGGGAGCTTGGGAGAGCACCCTGAGGAGGAAGACCCGGGGCTTTTAGGGTTGTGCTGAGGAACATGAAGAATCTCCCCTTTATCCCACCTCGAAATCCTCGTGAAGCTTTGTAGTCTCACTAATGCTTTGAGGAGTGAATTTGCTTTTCAAGGACTTGATGAAGTTCTGGTTTCTGATCAAGTTGGACTTGACACAAAAAATGAAAGGCTGCTCATGGTAGACGAGCCAAGTATGAATTGCAGCAACGTTCATCGCTACTAGCCATTGAACTCTGTGTGCCGCACATGGGGACGAAGACATTAAGTGAAATCTTACATTTAATTTTGCCATAATCCTATGAGGAGGGAAAACTGAGGCTCCAAAGTCAAGCTGTTGATGAAGTTGGGGTTCCAACCCAGATCCATCTAACCTCAGGGTCTGTGTTTTCTAGCCTCCCCAGGAGGTTGCTCCCTGGGCATTCGAATGTCCAGGTCTGAGCTGTGATCCGCTGTCAGGTATGTGGCACAGGGACTTGAGCACTGAGAGAAGTTTGGGGCACGGATGATGCATATGGATAAATGCAGGGGACGTGTTCTGTTTTGGTTTGGTTTTGGTAACAGGAATTGAACACGGGTGCTTAGCCACTGAGCCACATCCCCACCCTATTTTGTATTTTAATTAGAGACAGAGTCTCACTGAGTTGCTCAGGCCTTGCCAAGTTGCTGAAGCTGGCTTTGAACTCATGATCCTCTGGCCTCAGCCTACCAGGCCACTGGGATTACAGGTATACACCACCATGTGTGGCAGTACAGTGGATGTGAACACACAACTGCACACACACACACACACACACACACTTCCTCAGGATATGCACAAAGGCCTTTTACATTCTTCAAAGGGACTGACCATCTACTCCATTAGCCACAGGGTTTGGCCACAGGAAATCTTGGCATTTGCTTCTCCAGGTCTACAGATGTTGGCCGGACACCTGCCCCGTGCCGTGCAGAGTGCTTGCGGGTAGAGGAGCAACCAAAAGCAGACAAGCTCGCTGCCTTCATGGAGGAGACAGACATCAAGGAACCACCCAGAAAAACATGTAATTACACTGTGACATTGTTGGGATGGGGACGTTCATGGCGCCATGAGGAAGAACAAAAGGTGGGACCTGGGGACACAGGGGCTAAGGTATTAGAATAAGCAGGTGCTGGTCAGATAACAGGCGGGGAAGCACTCCAGGCAGAGGGACAGCCCGCACGGGGTCCTCAGGTGTGTGAGAGGGCAGCCCGGGCAGCCATGGGTGCCATGCGCCTGAGAGAAGCTGGAATACGTGGGCTGAGCAGGCAGGGCCAGGGGAGTGTCATGGTGAGCGTGCCGAGTGGGTTGTAGCAGGGCACCGAGGAGCTGTGACAAATAGACATTTCAAAAGGGAATCTCTGGTTTCTGTGTAGGAAAGATGGAGGAGGACTGGGAGGAGGGGGCGAGTCCTGCAGGGAGGCAAAGGTATTTTCCAGAACCATCAGCACTGAGTAGACGATGGCAGAGGCCAGGTCCTCTGAGAGTGGTCACCAGGCTTCCCTTCCCATCCTATATAAGTCCTCAGCTTCTTCTACAGGGTCCTGGGGTCTAGAAAGGGATGTTCAACTTATTGGTAAAATAGAACTTTGGAGGTAGGAAAAACTCCCTGCCTTGTCCCCCTGAAAACCATCTCCTTTTAGCTTTGTCATTTGGGAAATAATGAGGGATTAGGGGGAGGGGGAGGAAGGAGGCAAGTTCTCTAATTTCTGGGCCATTTTCCCATTTTTTTTGTGGGAAAGTGCCCTGCAGTTATCTGTATAGATTGTCAGATTGTCTGGCAGAAACCCCAGCCAGAGCCCTTTGGGGGGAAGAAATGCATGATTCAGCCAGTGGGATGGAGCCAGCAGGGTTAGCAGTTGATGCGGAGGCCAAGGAGGCTGGAGGGGAAAGGATGGGGAGCAAGGTGACAGATCCCTCCAGGCAGGAGAGCTCTAGGGAGCATGGCAGAGGGAGGAGGCCCCAGGCGTGTGGAGCAAGAGGCAGGCTCCTGAGCTCTGTGTCCTGGAGGAGAAGTTGCCAGCCAGGGAACCAAGAAATAATAAGATAGGACCAACCTTGCGACTGATTCAGCAATGGGGTTGCTCTTGATCCAGGCCCAGCCAGGAAATTACAGGCCTGGGTTGCAGCTTCCGGAACAGCTACTGGAATCAGGGGCCTGCTGGTGACTGTGGTCAACAGCCACATGGCCCTGCCTCGCCTTCCTGGGCCACGGTCATCTCTGGTTGGGGGAAGGGCTCACACTCAGGGCTGGGATGGGCAAGCCGCTCCGTGGAGGCCCCAGCAGAACAGATGCTAGAATATTCCATCCACTCCCCTCTGCAAAAATCCGCCAGGCCTCATCTGACCTACAAAACAAGGAGGGTGAGTTCAGAGCCTCTATTGCCAGTACTGTGAAAACACAAGTTTGTGTGGGTGCTATCAGGGTGCAGAGGAGAGCCCAGGGCCTTGCGTTTGCAAGCGCTCTACCTCTGAGTCCCAGCCCCAGCCCCAGGCCCAGCCCCAGCCCCAGCCTCAGCCTCAGGAAGTGGCTTTCTCATCCCAGTTCTGCCAATGCTGTGTGGCTTTGGAAAATTGGTTTCCCCTTTCTTAGCGTCATTTTCCCATCCTGGAAATGGAGGCATTAATATCTGCTCTGGCTACAGGATTTGTAATGGCCAAAGTTCAACAGGGAACAAGAACAAGGACCAAATGACTAACTTCCACAGGCACGTGCCCACATCGCACTTCTACCTTATAAGGAAGGGACCTTCCGCCTATGTTAGAGACCAGAAAGCTGAGGCTCCCCAAGGTTAAGTCTCTAGACTAAGATCTGGCGGCGACTAGCTGAGCCAGGGGTCTGTCCCCATCGCCTGGCCCCAGGGCCAAAGTTTCCCCCATAGCCCCTCAGCTGCCTGTGGGTTAGTCTGGAGTCAAATTACATTTAAAGAGGTTTTTAAAAAATATTAGTCCTGAAATTCAGAACCAGAGACAACAGTGGCCTTGTTAATTTTTAGACCTTAAAGTAAGCAAGACTGAGGGTCAGGTCGCAGCAACCTCTCCGTGAACCCCAATCAAAGAAGATACCTGGAGTTTTGCCCACCAGCATCTTTGAAATAGGAGTGGACAGTTTAGAGCTGGTTGGGTTTCATTGTTCACAGCTCACAGAGAAGCAGGAACTTTAGAGATCAGGTACTCTTCCCTCCCATTTTACAGATAAGAAAACTGGGGTTCCTAGAAGGGAGTAAGCAGCAGAGTGTCACACGTCCAGTTAGAGGGCAGCGTGGGAGGAGACCTAGGGTCTTCCTTATTCTCTGCATGCTGCTCTTTCCAAAATGGCAGTGGCCTCACATACCCACTGCATATGGCTGGGTGATCTCAGGAGGCAAGAGCGGGACACCTTTCAGAAGTCCTCGAGCAGGCAGCAGGCGTTCTCTTAGATTGCCCCTTTAGGTGGATGATTCAACTCCACCCTCTTCCCTTTCTGGTTCCCCATCCCTCAGTCTCCCCAGCTCGAATTTTGTGCTTCATCCCAGAGAGCTCCTCACCAGTCAGCCACCACCTCCACCCTTCTCCCTGTCCCTTGCCTCCGTCTCCTCACTGCTACCATCTTTCTATAGAACCTGTTTTCACACTGCTTTTAAGGGCATCTTTCTCCTGCCTCCTGTTTCTCCAGCCCTCTCTTCCTTCTCTGAAGCAGAGTGCCATTATTTCTAATCCCCATTTGCAGTTGACAAAGATACAAACCTCTAAAGAAGTGAAGTAACTTGCCCAAGGTCACATAGCCTGTCAGTGCTGAGCTGGGACTCAAGCCCCAGACTGACTGCGTGAGACAGAGCCTGAATCTAAGCATCAGGCACCTGGTGCCTGCAGTCCGTCTAGTCACTGTGGCCCATCCTGGCCTGGCCTGGCCTGGCCTGTCTCATTAGTGCCATTTCTCCTGGTTAGTCTCTTCAGAGAAGAAGTGCTGTGACTTCTCAAGGTAAGAACAGGTAAACACCTCCTCCCTTCCACTCTCCTGGACAATTGGGCATAGCTGGTTCTCAAAAAGGTCATTCTTACCTCATTTTTCAGAGAGGGGCTGTGGGCCACTGAGAAACATGAACAGACTTAGTGTCCCTAGCATAAACTGCATGGCTTTCAGCTAGGCCCCTCCACTAGACAGTTTCCAGCATTCCCCCAAAATAAGGGTCTCAGCTGGGTGCATGGCCACTGCTTGTAATCCCAGTGGCTTAAAAGGCTGAGGCAGGAAGATCTCAAGTTCAAGGCCAGCCTCAGCAATTTACCGAGGCCCTAAGCAACTTAGAGACAACCTGTCTCAAAATAAAAAATAAAAATAGGGCTGTGGGTATAGCTTAGTGTTTAAGTGCCCCTGGGTTCAATCCCTGGCCCGGGGGCGGGGGGGGGGGGGGGGGGAAGGAACAGAAAGAAAGAAAACAAGGTCTCTTCATAGTAGCAGCAGAAGAAGTCTCCTTTCACCTGGCGCTATACAAGCAAGTTTCTGTGGTCAGCTGCAGCGGCCTGCTTACTCTGATCATCTCTGAGTATTTCCACCTCTGAGTATTTCATTCCTGCCATCTTCTTTGCAGATTGACAGCTCCTCACTCTTTGGCTCAGAACTTCATTCCTGACTGCCACATCCAGACAGACTCAGGCCCCGCGACGTAAAGGAATCAGCATCTCCCAGCTCCCTGGACATTTTTATTTCTAGGCCAGAACATTTGCCCCTGATGGGGTGTGACCTCATCTCACCATGAAGCTCTTCTAATGACACCCTGAGCTGCACTGTGATGGTCACATAAGTTGTCGGCACTGGCAGCTTCAGGGATGTGGTCCCCTGAGAACTTAGAGAAGGACAGTAATAAGCAGAGTTGCTTCCAGAGACAGACTGGCCCTTGTGGCAGCAAGATTGAATCATATCCTGATGGAAAGATCCAAATAGAGAAAGTGTAGGTTAGACGGGGAGGGCTGGCCAATGGCAGAAGAGCGGAGAAGGGCCATGTGCCCAGAACAACACCGTCAGTGCCCTGAGCCCAGGGGAGAGGCCGCCCTTGCCCGTGGATGGGCATTTTACTTTTCAGAATAAATTCATCTCATTCAAACGCTTGTCGTTCATTTATTCCTGGAACACACCTGTGCCAGCCACCACATGCATAATTATTTTTCGCTCTGTGGGTTACAGGTTGTATCTGGCCTCCTTCTTGTAAAGCAGACGTTCACCCCCGTATTGCTCAATGCTGTATCCTAGCATGGGGCCTTGCTCGCGGTTACACTGGACAGGTGAGCACTACTTCATATATCTGAGAGAGAGATTCAGGAAATTTCATCACTAGACAGACAATGAAGACACCAGCCCCCTGCAAGGCCACCCACATATCAGAAGGGAGGTCCCCTGTTCTTACTCTGAGCTCACTGGGCCACTTCCTGCTGGTGATAAAGGTTCCCATTCAGTCCCCCTTCAGGAAGAGAATGTGGACACCCCAACATGGCTACTATTTTCCTTGCAAGATAATAATATAGTAAACCCCCTCAATATCCAAGGGGGATTTGTTCCAGGGACCCCCTCTGGATGCTGAAATCCACAGATGCTCAATCCCTCATATAAAAAGGTGTGGTATTTACATTTAAGCAATGCACATCCTGTTGTATACTTTAAATCCTCCCCAAATCACTTATTATTTTTTACCTTTATTGTATTTATTTAGTTTTATGTGGTGCTGAGGATCAAACCCAGGGCCTCACATGTACTATGCAAGCGCTCTACCGCTGAGCCACAGCTCCAGGCCCCCCAAATTACTTACATTACTTAATACAATCTAAGTGCAGTGGAAATACTTGTGATACTGTATTGCTTGGGGAATGATGACTACTAACACAATTTGGCTTTTAAATATTTTGCATCCAATATTTTGCATTTTGTTGGTTGAATCCATGGATGTGTAACCTGCAGATATGGAGGGCCAACTGTATCAAGGTATATCCATCAGATACATAGGCTAGATTCATAAGAATGGAAATACACACACACATACACACACACTCAGTGGAGTCTCTGGGTAAGCTGCTGATAGGGCTGGCAGTGGCAGGTGCCTGAGTGTGCCTGGGTGAGAGTCAATGTGATGAGCCTTCTGGGAGTCAGCTACCAGCCAGGAAGCCCCAGAGGCCACCTTTGGGGTCAGCTGGGCAAGACTCCTTTACTGGAGTGTTGGCACTAAGGACAGGCACATCATGGCTCAATCCTGGAGCCCCGTTGCCTCTATGTTCCAGAAGTGCTTCTCGTCCTTGACTAATTCCACAGAGTTGGAGACCATCCAGGCAAAGACGACTCTGGGGGATCATTGCACCATATCCCTACTTCATAATTATCATTTTTCCCCTCCCCTCCCCTCACTCCCCTCTGTCCAATCTAAAGTTCCTCCATTCTTCCCTACACCCCCCCATTATGGATCAGCATCTGCTTATCAGAAAAAACATTTGGCCTTTGGTTTTCTGGGTTTGGCTTATTTTATTTAGCATGATATTCTCCAGTTCCACCCATTTACCTATATATATCACATTTTCTTTATCCATTCATCTGTTGAAGGGCATTTAGGTTGGTTCCATAGTTTAACTATTGTGAATTCAGCTATCTTGGGCAGAGAAAGGGTTCCACAGCTCCATGTCCTCACCAGCAGTCGGTATAGCTACACTTTTAAACTTTTTTTTTAGGATGTAATTGTGTCTCATTGTAATTTTAATTTGTATTTCCTGGATTACTAATGAAGAGTCTCTTTCCTGCACTTTAAATCCTTAACATTTCTTCTTCTATAGAATCCCCCTTTTACCTCTTCTATGAAATCCCTGTTTACATCTTTTGCCTGTTTTTCAATTGTCATTTTCTTATCATTCATATTATGTATTCTGGCTGCTACTCAACCCTTTGTTAGGTTTATGGGTGTGATTATCATCTTCCAGTTTGTGATTTTTCTTTTTGTTCTCTTTATGGTCTTTTAAATAAAAATTCTTAATGTCAGCGTACTGAAATTTACCAGTCTTTAAGATTTGTACTTTTTGTGCTTTATATAAGAAATCTTTCTCTATGCCAGGGTCATAAATCAATTCTCTTATATTCCAACAGTTTTATAGTTTTTCCTTTAATATTTAAGCCTTTATCCCATCTGTAGTTGGTTTTTGTGCATCATGTAAGGTCGGGATTTAATTTCGCTTTTTTCCATGTGGATAACGGATTGGGCCAGCATTACTCATCTGCAATATCTGGTCTGTCCTAAATCAAGTTTCCACATATATGTGGTTTTATTTCTGGGCTCTCCCTTTTGTTTCATCCCTATGCTAATAGCCCACTGCCATAATTACCATATTGTTATGATAAATCCTGACATCTGGCATGGTAAGTTCACCACCTGGTTTGTTGATGGGTTTAAATTTTTTTAAAAAATCAGCGTCTTGGCTATTCTTGATCATTTTGCTATTTTATACCAATTTAAGAATTAGTTTGTTACATGAAAAAAATTACTGTTGGAACCTTAATTGGAATTGTGTTAAATTTACATACCAACTTAGGGAGTACTGATATCATGATGACATTTAGTCTATTCAAGAACATAGTCTGTCTCTCCATTTATTTAGGTCTTCTTTAATATCTTGTATGTATTTTGATAAGGTTTCATAATTTTATCCATAAAGGGCTAGTATATCTCTGCTAAATTTACTCATAGATTATATATATAACTTTATATTTGGCATTTTTTTATTGATGTACATTAGAAAAGTACATATATCCTAAGTTAAACACCCACTGAGTTATCACAAACTGGGCACACAATTATATGACACCCAGATCAAGAAGTGAAACATGAATCACATCCCCAAAGCCCTCATGCACCCTGCCTGTCACTACCCTCCTGGGCCAAGAACCCAACTTCTTCTTGTGCAAGTACAATTTAATTCCACCTGCTTTTGAACTTCATTTAAATGAAATCATGTCACGTAAGCTCTTCACTTAGCGTTGCTGATGGAATTTATCCATACTGCCTCGTGTGACTGTAGGTCACTCATTCTCCTTGCAACATAATGTTTTTTGTGTGAAGATACCACTTTGATTTCCAATCTCCTGTCCATGAGCATTTGGTAGTCTCTAGTTTGGGGTTATGTTGGGTAATGTAGTTAAAAACGTTCTAATAGATGTCTTTGGGGATGTAGCGTGGAGTGGAATTGCTATGTCATAGGGTGTCAACATGTGAAACTTTAGAAGATACTGTTCAACAAGTTCCCAAAGCCTATGTATCAATTTGTATTCCTATCAGCAATATGAGAAAGTTCTAGATGCTCCCTATCTTTGCCATCAAGAGGTACTTTCTGAGTTTTTTTTTATAATAATATTCTAGCAGGAATCAAGCTATATTTCATTGTGTTTTAAAGAGCTTTATTGAGATATGATCTGCTTTCAATAAAGTTCACTCTTTTAAACTATATGATTCAATGGATTTTAGTATATTTGCAGTTTTGCAACCATCCCCATAATCTAATTTCAAAACATTTAATCATCACCAAAAGAAACCTGAACCTTTTAGCAATCTCTCCCCATTTTTACCTTACTTGGAGTAGAACTGCCAGATGATGTGGTAATTCCAAGAGGAATTGCCCAAGTCTTTCACACAGAGCCTGGACCATTTCATTTTATGTTCCCGCTGGTGATGTATAAAAATCCCAATTTCTCCAAATTCTTGTCAATATTTATTATTATTATCTTTCTTATTATTCTGGTGAGCATGAAAAAGTATTCAATTGTGACTTGGATTTGCATTTTCCTAATGACTAGCAGTGTTGAGCAGCTTTTCTTGTGCTTGTTATTTGTAAATCTTCTTTGGAGGGATGCTATTCAAATCCTTTGCCCATTTTTTTAGATTGGGCCATTTGTCTTATTATTGTTGTTAAGATAATTTTTATAAATTCTGGAACAGGCCCTGTATAAATTTATAATCAGCAAAATTTTATCCCATTCTGAGAATTGTCTTTTGCTCTGTTGATGGTCCCTTTGAAGTTTAAACCTTTAAATCTTTATGAAGTCAAACTTATCAGTATTCTGTTTCATCCTCTGTGCTCTCAATATCATTTCTAAGAAGTACTTGCCTGACCCAAGGTCCTAAAGATTCATGCCCATGTTTTCTTCCGAGAAAGAGCTTTAACTAGTTTTAGTTCTGGCATTTAGGGTATGTTAAGTTTTGAGTTAATTTATGTGTGAGATAGGGATCCAAATTTATTCTCTTTGTGATTTCAGTTTATATTTCAGTGATGACTAATGAAGTAGAACCCCTTTTATTAATTGTGATTGGTGATTTGGATATATATTTTTTTGTACTGGGAATTGAACCTGGAATGTTTAACCACTGAACCACATCCCCCATCTCACTAAATGCTTATTCCTCTCTAAAATGCTAAGGCTGATCTCAAATTTATAATCCTCCTGCTCAACCTCCTGAGTTGCTGGATTACAGGCATATGCCACGACACCTGGTTTGGACATCCTTTTTTTTTTTTTTTTTAAGTATCTGTTCATCAAGTATTTTACCAATTTAGTAATTAAGATTTTGGGGTTCTCCTAGTGATTTTTAGGCATTTTTATAAGGATATGAGTTCTTCATGGAAAAATAATTTTGTGCATTTCATTTTTACTCTCCTAATAGTACATTTGGATGAACATAAGTTCTAATTTTAACATGGTTTGACTTACCATTTTTTCTCTGTTGTGAGTGCCCTGTTTGAGAAGTCATGACCTACTCCAAGCTCATGAAAGCATTCTCTAATATTTTACTCTAATTAAAAAATTGTTTTGGTCTGGGGATGTGGTGCAAGCGGTAGCGCACTCGCCTGGCATGCGTGTGGCCCGGGCTCGATCCTCAGCACCACATACAAACAAAGATGTTGTGTCCGCCGAAAACTAAAAAATAAATATTAAAATTCTCTCTCTCTCTCTCTCTCTCTCTCTCTCTCTCTCCTCTCTCTAAAAAAAATTGTTTTGCCATCCACCTTTAGATGAGCAATCCCTCTGGATTTGTTTATTGCATGCATTTGAAGTAGTGAAACAAATGCATTTTTTAAACATGTGGGCAGTCAACCTAGTACCAATTATTGAAGTGACAATCCATTCTTAGATTATGCTATAGTCTCACCTTATCATAAATCAGGTGACAGAATATGTATGAATCTCTTAAGGGACTCTCATCTATTCCATTAGTCTGTGTATCTACCACACTCTTAACTACTATTGCTTTATCATACTTCTTGTCACTTGGTAGTTGAAAGTCCTCCAGCTTAGTTGTTCTTAAAAATTGTTCTAAATATTTTAGATATTTTGCACTTTTATATGAATTTCAGAAGCAACTTATCTATGTTCACACCACACACACACACACCAATTTTGATTATGATTACATTAAATTTATAAGTCAATTTTGGGGAATTGACATTTTTATTGTAATGAATCTTTCAATCCTTGAACATGGTATATATTTCATCCTTTATTTAAGACTTAAAGTTTTATAAATATATCCATCACAGTCACAGTCGTCAGTTGTTTGGAGTGTGTTGGCGGGAGGTGTTAAGGACACTTAAGATCAGCTCTTGGCAAATATCAAGTACAAATTCTCCTCAACTTACAATGGGATTACATTCTATTAAACCCATCACAAGCTGCAGATGCCCTAACCTACCAAGCCTTCTAGCTTAGCAACACAGTACTGTGGAGTATTAGCTGGGGACCCTCACGAACACCTGGGTGACTCAAGCTGTGCTGTGTGTCTGCTGCCAGAATCAGGAGATAGATATCACTAGCCCAGGAAAAGGCCACTTGCATCCTCTGTGATATCTTTTATAATAAATGGGTAATTGCAAATAGGAACTCAAATGGGGAAACCAAGTGAATAATGTAAAATTAAAATTTGAGAATCATTTAGTTTTAAATAAAAGATCAAGAAATT
Organism: Marmota flaviventris; assembly: GCF_047511675.1. Classification (NCBI taxonomy): domain Eukaryota; kingdom Metazoa; phylum Chordata; class Mammalia; order Rodentia; family Sciuridae; genus Marmota; species Marmota flaviventris. The sequence continues at coordinate 114,114,416 of NC_092499.1, read as the reverse complement.
TTTCAATTAAAATTTTAAAATGGGTAATTGTTAGTAGTGTTTTCCTGGGTTCCATGAGCCACTTTAGCAAATTAATCAGAGCTAAGGAAGGGGATTGTGGTAACCCCTGATTTACAGTTCGTCAGTCAGAAGTATAAAGGACAACCTACGATTGCAACTGCATCTGAAGTACAGGGCTGTCTCCTAGGATGGAGCTCTCAATCTGTAGAACTGTTGCTCTCTCCAGGTAGATAGTGTCAGAACTGAGTTAAGTTGTAGGATGCCTTCCAATATCCTCTGGAGAATTTCTTGGTGTGTGGGGAATCCACAGATATTCTCATAACCAGAAGTGAAGAAGCATGAGAAGGGCTGGGGATGTGGCTCAAGCGGTAGCGCGCTCGCCTGGCATGCGTGCCGCCCGGGTTCGATCCTCAGCACCACATACAAACAAAGATGTTGTGTCCACCGAAAACTAAAAAATAAATAAATAAATAAAAAAGAAGCATGAGAAGAGTGTCACTTGTGCCTTGGAGGAAAAAACATTTTCATCAGAAATTTTATTTTCTTTTATTACTTCTTGCTTTCTACCTTTATGCCTTCTTTCTATTTTTCTGGGGTTGTTTGATTAGGTTTTTAAAATATCTATATTAGACACTTAGTCTGTTAAATTTGAGTCCTTCTTCTTTTCCAGGGGTATAATTTAAAGCTGTCAATTTTAAATACTTTAACTTCTTAGGAAAATTTTTCTAAAAGTTTTTATACATAACAGTTTCAACATCATTCTAAGTCCTTTAGTTTCCATTTTGATTTCCTTTTTGACCAATAAATTGTTTATTGGCATCAGATTCCCTCAGTTTTATTAAGATATGATTAAGAAATACAAATTATAAATACTTGTAGCATGACATGATATTTTGATACATGTATACATTTTAAGATTAAATCAAGACAATTAACAAGAAGTCTTGGATATTTAAAAATGTTTTTGACATGTCTGTCTTTTTATGATCTTTTTGCTATTCATTTATGACATTGCATTGTGTATAGAGAACATAATCGGTACGATACCAATTCTTTGAAACAAGGGGGTGAGTTTTGTGAGCTGGCTGACAGTCAGAATTCATAAATGTTCGCCACATAAGCTTGAAAGTTTATTTTCTAATATTGATGCACTCTTGTATATATGTCCATCAGATCATAACTTGTATATTTGTGTTTTACTATTTTTTTAAAAAAAGCAAAGCTTTCTTGCTCTATGGATGCTAAAAGAGGTATAGTTTTAAAACTTCACAGTGAGGTTGATTTGTTTATTCCATCCTCATCATGCCCATCTTCACTTTCTGGTTCACAAGAGGATGTCATGTGACCCAATGGGAGGACAAGGTCGGTTGTGTTCCGAGGGTATCACGCGCTTCTTTCCAGTTCCCATCCACAGCAGAAAATGCTCTTGGCCCTTTACACACCATCCGTTAGCACTTCTGGGTTTTGACTGGCATGTCTCAGCCCCTGACCTCAGACTCAGCAGCAGCCACCATTTGTCTGACCCTTACCCCTTAATGGCCAGTCAGTGGACTGGGCATGTAAGAGAAATACCAGGCTTGGGGAAGGAGGAGCAACCCTTGGGTCCTGAATGTTATCTGCATTTATTTTCTGATCTCTGCTTCAGGGAGAGCAGATCGAACTCGCTCATTACGTCCATCATTTTGAGAGCTCATCACTTACTTTAGGCCTGGTGACAGGCAGCAACTCCTCTACTTCTCATGCCACCCTTGAAGGTAAGAGAGGTGACTCACTTACTCCAGGTCCCACTCTTGGTAAGTGGTGCTGGGATTTGAACGAGGTCTGCCTCCCTCCAGACACCACGATCCTGGCCCACTCACAGTACTCCATTAGCCAAAGCCACCTTTTGGATAATCTGAGACAAAACAACCGGCTCAAGTTGTTGGCAGTGCCAGGCTTGCATGATTTTCCTCCTGATGCCCTGAAGCAATGGGTAAGTGAGGAAGCTGTCCCCACACCTTCCAAGGGCCTGGCCCTTGATGTCCTGGAGAGTTAGTTTTCCCCTCTCTAGAATTCAGTGCAGTCACTGATGAAAAGAGCCTGAATTTTCCCGAAGAGAAAAAGGAGCTGAGGCCAGAGGAAAACCCCACATCATATCCCCGTGACACTCTGACCTCAGCTAGACTTCAGACACAGAGGAGCAAGGGAGGCCAGGGTCAAGTTCTCCTTAGCTCTTTCCACACACCCAGTTGGAAGAGGAAGCAAATTCCCTGTGTCCTTCTCTGTGCCGCCCCCCAGCTGCCAGCCCCGATGTCTGCCTGCTGCCTGCCCACGGGGCGTGCTGGGGCCATGGGAAGCGCTGTGTGCTGCTGGATTTCCATCTACTCCTGCTTGGGAGACTCCCTCCCAGATCCTTGGGCAACATGTGGACTTGGAGAAAACTGCAGAGTTGACTCTTTCTGAAACGCCATGGCGCTGCCAGCCTGGCATTGAGAAAACTGGAGCTCCAGGCCATGGCACGGTCTCATTGAAAGGTGAATCCCATTCAGGAAGAAGTCAGGCTGTCCTGATGTGCCAGCGTTTGGGCACATGGGGACAGGCACTGGCCTTTTCTTTCTACTGGGTTTTGTGTTTTTGTGGCTGTTGTCTCAGTTCACTTTCCTCCTGGAAGCAATCTGAGAAAGCTGGTCCCTGCCCGGGGGAGTGTGTCCTGTAGGACAGGAGGAGGAGTGGGGCAGTTGATGGGGAGGGAGGGGGAGACTGGGGGCCCCTTCAAGGATCAGCAGGGGCTCCATGGATTAAGGACCTCACAGACACAGCATTTAAGAGTGCATCCTCAGGTAGACCCGGCAAGAGCCTTTCAGACCCAAGCCCCTCCTTCAACCTACAAGGGAAGAAGCTGAGACCCCGTGAGGGGAAGGGGCCCGCTTGGAGCCACCAGCCAGTGGCAGCTGCAGTTCAAGACCCAGAGTCTCCTCGTGCTCAGAGAAAGTCTCGTTTTATTCAAAGTCTGCCAATTGTCAGGAATCTCAATGAGGAATTCCCTTTTAGTGACAAAGGGGTCATTAGACCAAACTGTCCTGGGGGAGGGAATTGAAGATTCTCTGATGGGCTTCTTTGCAGCACATCCTCAGGGTCTCCACAGTCTGTTTCTCACCTCCAGGGGCTCCTCCTTTGGCCCGTCTTCACCCTGGACTCTTAAGGTACAGCACCCACCACACTGCCCTGCTCTTATATCCTGTCTCCGCCAGACTCCACCAGACTGCAAACTTGAAAAAGCCATCTTTACACTGCCATCAAAGCACACAGTAGGCACTCAATAAATGCTGAACAAATAAGGAAATAGACGCATTCGTGTTTAGAGGGATATACAGATAAACAAACCAGTACTTTCTCAATGAGAAAGATTTCAATCTGATGTAGTAAAAAGTTCCCAGCATCTGGAAACAAAAGATGAATATCTAAATCTGAGTTCAATATAACCTTTATGCGAGTCACTGAGTCCATGTTGGCACTTGGCCACAGCTACACTCCCCATGTGCCAGTCCCTGTAATAGATGCTTCACCCACAGTGCATCATTTAAAACTCACAGCCAATAGATGAGGCAACATTGTTCCCATTTTGCAGATGAAAAAACAAAGGTGAAACAAAGTTACAAAACAAAGTTAAGAAACAGTGGTGTAGACCTGAAATCAAAGTTCAGTATTTTGTGCAGCCTTGACATTCAGTGAAATTAGGAAGGCACCTAATGGTCTGACTCTAAGTTCCCCTCCCCACTCCACCTCATGGAGCGTTTCCCAGTTAAGTAGTACTCCTTATCAGGAAGGCCAGGTGAAGTTTCTGCTTATCCTTTCTGCCAGCCCCTGTGGAATTATTCAAACAAGCCAATCACACTCTTCTTGGGAGCCAGGGGACCCCTCACTCCTGATACTGCAAAGCCCCCTCCCATGGCCTGGCTTGTTCACCTTTCTGAGTGCAGCCCGCGCAGCCAGGGGGTGGGAATTGCCCTCCTCCAGTCTGTGAACCTGTGACTTATCAACTACTGGGACTCTCCTCTGTCCAGCATGGTGTCCCGTGTTCAGCTATCCCTATAATCCCACTAGTGGGGCCAAGAGGAAGTGCTCAGAACAGAACTTACCCAAGGTCACTCAGCTAGTGAGCCATGAGGCTGAGACATGAACCCAAGCATCTGATGCCGGCGCCCACCGGCTACTCTTGTGCCAAATTGCTCAAAGTAGTCATTCTGTGATTCTACTAGTCTCTGGCCCCATGAGGCCAGTGGCAGTATCTTGTTAACAAATCACTCCTAGAGTCGAGCACAGCATCTGGAGTGCTAAAGGGAAGATTTCCTGAATGAATAAGCAGGTGAGTGAACTTTACAATTCTGAGCTTCAGTTTCCTCATCTGAAAAATCAGGCTCATAGTCTCCATTGACCTTGCCAGAGACAGTTTATCAAAGAGGATAAAAATCATTAACTTTGGAGCCAGACAACCTGGGCTTAAATCCAGGCTCCATCCACCATATAACCTTGGACAAGCCCCTTAACACTCCATGACTCAGTTTTGTCATTATAAAACGAGGGCAGTAATAGGATCTGCTTCACTGGGCTCTCATAAGGTCTGAAGGAGTTATCCTGTATAAACACTCAATAACCCTAGCTTATTTTGGTTTATGGGGTTATTGAGAAACACATGCTAGAATGCATACATAAAAGACTAGGGGAATTGTAGAACAGGTGGCTGGTCCTTGGTGGCATCTCATCTCTGTCATCAACTCCCTGAGATGGGCACTGCTGGCTGCCTGCCTGACAATCATTGTGCTCCTTCCTTCTTCCTTCCTAACAGAATCCCAATTCTCCCCCACAGATGACTCAAAGAAATACAGCCATCCCCAGCCAGGAGCAGACTGCAACCAGTCTAAGCCCATCGTGTTCCATTTACCAGTGACTGCCACAAAAGTGGGCATGGCCAGGGAGCAGTGAGGAGATTGCGCTTGGGGATTCTGGGGAGCCTTCCTCTTTTCCCTCTGGGTGTTGCTGTGGCTGGGCTGAAGGGCATAATGGATTTCAGTTGCCATCTTGAACCAGCCTGATGACAGTGAGAGGGCAGAGAGAAGAGGAGCTAGAGTCGTGATGACCTGTGTTGGAGGTTCCTCCAGCTCTGGACTTCTCATTCTGTAAAGGATAATGCATTCACTCATTATTTAAGACCATTTGATTCTGTTTTCTGGTGCTTGCAGACGAAGCATCACAGTGAATGTAGTCCTTGGCACCTGCAAGTACTTCCTATTGCAATCGATTGTCCTCAGTCTCCCTCTCCATCTCTCATCACATTTGAGTGTTGCCTTTTTGTTGTTGTTGTTGTTGGGGGCAGGGATCCCCTCTCTTTCAAGACTTGAAACATTCTGAGAGAAAGGAGGGTTCCCTGGTTCACCAAAACCAGTGCCTGGGACACAGCACACAGCCAATAAATATTTGTTGAAGAAATGAATGAATCAATATCCTAGTCCTCAAGTTATTATTCACATACAACTGCATGAAATCACTGTCCCAGCAGTAGGTGATTTTTAAGTGGAAATTCTAGAAGGCTCTTGCTCAGTTTTATAAGATATTATTAAAAGCCATAGCAAGAAAATGACATTGTCATATTTTGGATTACATTTCCAATTTTGGCAGCTCTGGTAATCTAGACAAATTCTTCCTCTAAGAAGGTTGGAAAAACTGGACAAAATATTTTCCAAAAGTCAGATTGAAAGTATGGGAAAGCTATCAAGGTAGTTAAAAAAAAAATTACTGGGCTGAGATCTGAAAGAGAAAGTAAACCCAAAGAGATGAGCCTGGCATTTGAGGCTGCTTTTACTCTGAAAGCATTTGCAAATTCAGAAGATGCGGCACAGAGACCAGGAAACACTTTTTACAATATTTGTGGATAGAGCAAAAGTTGTAATTCAAGGTCTAACAAATTGGGAATCACATAATTCCCTAGCACTTCAGATCCTGAAGTGCTATGACCTAAAACTGAGCATGACCTGTCAATAAATCAGCCCTCACAAGGACGCTAGCCCACCTTCCAGACATCTGGGTACCCAAGAGAGTCTTAACTCCAGAACATTATTAAGCATTAAGGCGATTTTAATGATTAATATTATGGTTAAGGTGAGTAGCCCCAGGAATCTAGCAAAAACAAATAATCCTCTGTGGAACAAAATTCAGATTCTCTATTTGTTTTCACAATTCTCAATTACAATGACCTATGCACAAAGATAACTAGTCATAGGAGGAGACAATATATTCAAGCATCACAAGAAACAGAATACAATAAAAACAGAATGGAATGATTCTAAGTTTATTGATACAGACTTGAATATAAAGAAACTATAAAGAACCAAATATAAATTCTCAAACTAAAAAATTAAGTAGCCAAAATTAAGAACTTAAAAACTGGGATTTGGCTTAGCTGACTTAATAAACTGAAAAAAAGCATAAAATATCCAGAATAAAACATAAGAAGGAAAATCTGAGAAATGCTAACAGAGGGTAAGAAACATGGCGGGTTCAGTTAGAAATTCTAACAAATGCTTAATTGGATTCCCACTGCTACACAGATGAGAGAGAATGGATGGAGGTAGTGTTTGAAGAGGTGGTGACTGGAGAATTTCCAAACTGACAAAAGACTTGAATCAAAAAGTGAATGAAGTCCAACAAATTACAGAAGAACAAGTAAGAAGAAATCTACAACATAGTAAAGTCAAAATCAAAAAGAAAAATCTTAAATGCAGGTATAAAAAGAAAAGGCATTTTATGTCCAAAAGAGCAATGATTAACTGGACAACTAAATTCTCCAGACAAACAAGAATCAGAAGACAATGGAATGAATATTTCAAGGTGCTAAGAGAAAAAAAAATAATGCCAATCAGAATCTCTATACCCAGAGAAAACATCCTTGAGGAATAAAAGAGAAATAATGATATTTCATACACATAAGAATTGAGAGAATTTGACACCATAAAATGCAGTCCTAAAGGAAATAACTAAATGGCATTCTTTGGGCAGAAGGAAAATGATCCCATATAGAAAGTCAACGCTGCAGGAAAAACAATAAAAATGGCAAATTTGTGAATAAATGTAAATATTGATGGACTGCAAAAGAAAAACTTTCTTGATGTTTAAAATAGAGAATAGATAAAAACGATTGTGTATGAACTATAACACAAGTATTTTGAAGCCCCTGTATTGTCTAAGAGGAGGATAAAAACACATAATATTAGAGCTTCACAAATCAAAGACAAATGCTGGAATGTCTAGGATATTGTTCAAGAACAGCAAATGCATTCATCACTTCCAACCTAACAGAGGAGAAAAGGGATAATTACAAATAATCTATCCAAAAGAAATAAGGAAAAAGAGAAAAAAGGCACATAAATCAGGCAGGACAAATAGAAAACATTTATAAGACAGTAGAACTAAACTCAAGTACAGAGGCAATTAAATGAAATGTAAATGATCTAAGTACTTCAATGGAAAAAATTTTTCAACAGATCAGATTTTAAAATAGCTATATATACTAGCTACATGAGTTAAGTCACAAGAATAGAAAAAGGTTGAATTAAAAAAAAAAAAAAGGGAAAATGAGAGCCCAGGTAAACACTAACCAAAAGAAAGCCAAACTATGTTGATATACAATAAAGCAGATTTTAAGTCATAAAGTATTACTAAAGAAAATAAAAGGTTCCAGTCACTAAGAAGATATAACAATCCTAAATTTATATGTACCGAAAAACTTAGCCTCAAAATCTATAAAGCAAAAATATATAGAACTCTAAGGAGAGAAACAATTCTACAATCTTCGTGAGAGATCATTTTTATTTCCCATAAGCAAACAGCATGTAGTAACTATGTACAGGCACTTTTCCAAAAACTTGATGTTGGCTCATTTAATCTTCACAATAGTCACATGAGGAAGATACTCTCACTTACTAGGTGAGAACCCTGAAACACCAAAAACAAGTGTCTTGGCCAAAGTCACAGAATTACTAAGTATCAAAGCTGAGATTCAAAACCAAGCATTCCTCCCAGAAATAATGCTATCTGGCCATTCCTCATTTCAGTCAAGTTGATATCTAAAATTAACCACCACAGATATATGAGGCAGAGTCTAGGAGGGGTCCAAAATGTGGAGTTAAAAAAAAAAAAAACAAGGAAACCAACATTCTAAATCTTTATAGATCCACAGTTGAAACATACTGGGATTTATTAACATTACTCTCTTAGCAACTAAAAAAAGCACTCAGGCAAAACTCAATAGGGGAAGGAGTTTGGGCAGAGTCATATTATTACAGTAGCTCTCCTAAACTCAAACTTTATATCACAATTGTGTCCAATAGAGGACCGTCATGAGGTTAAAAAGAGATCACACTTGTTTGTACACTGGAAACTGTTATTGGAATATCAGGTTCTATTATTCAATGCTTGTTCTTCTATTTTTATTTTTTATTTTTAGATATTGTATGAGTTTGTGGATCTGCTTTCATTGCAATCCCTTCAGGTTGCTGTTACAAAAAAGATCAAGAACAAACAATTAGTAAGTTGTTGTATCGTAGTTTATACAGTTGAGTATTAACATGCTTGTGTAAATAGAGTCTGTGTTAAACATACTAACAGGTCACCTACTGGTGGTCCTTCGGCACTTTTTCCAGCCCCTATGGTGTGTAATTCTGGGTCTGGGATGTCAACGCAGACTTGCTGAGGGATGGAATGATCAGAGGGCCACTGTGGGACCTTATGCGAGTCACTCACCTTCTCGTGCCATTTGAAGCTGCCCCACTGCCTTCATGGGGCTTCGGGGAAAGAGGAGACATGAATTGGGAAAGCCCTTTGAATTATATACACAGCTAACAAATGTCAGGGATCGTTAAGAATCTCAAATGATGTGGGTAGCTTGACTAGACTGTTTAACGCTGTTGTGTATGTTGTTAATAATAAAAGCTAACATTTATTGAGCGCTTGCCATGTGGCAGGCACTCCGCCAAGCCCTTGACAGGCTTGCAGTTCATCTATTGCTCACAGCAACCATGAAGGCAGGGCGGTGGAGGGTGCTGCAGCCAGATTCCAGGCTCCACCATGCATAGTTGAGAGTCCTTGAGCAAGTGTTGGTCCCTTTTAAACCTTGGTTTCCTCATCTGTAAAATGGGAGTAGTGACAGCACGAACTTCATAGAGTTGTGATCATTCAAAGAGCTAATAAATGTCAAATGCTGAGAACAGAGTCTGGGTGAGTGCTCCATAAGAGCTTGCTGCCTAATCATTCTCATTTTACAGGTGATGGCAAAATACTTGTAAGAGGCAGGTTATCCAGCTGTTGAGGGGTCAGGCTAGGAATTTAGCCCAGACATTTCTGACCCCAGAGCTTAAGTTTAACCACTACACTCCCTACCCGCACAGTCCCAGAGCAACTTGAGGGACCACCAGACATTTGCAGTCTGTTTTGAGGCAAAGACAATGCTATCTCCATGTCCCTTGTAATAATCTTCCTAATGATGCTTGATTTGGGGTCATCACAAAGGAGGAAGTTCTCAAGAGGCCTTAGGCGGAACACTTAAACCCATCTTTTTCTCACTAACACTCAGCATAGAAAAAATGCTCACAGAAGCATTTGTTACCCAAACATCAACTAAAACACCCCCACTTACCATGACTTCTTCCCCCACCACCACTTGGCTGCTGCTCCCAGCTGCAGATCGCTTAGGAGATGTTTATTTCGGGCCAGGCTGAGCTTCAGCAGCTGGAGCAGCCTGGGCTAACCTCCCCCCACCCCCCCACCCCAGGAGAGCCAGAAACAGTCTTCTTTGCAGAAATCAGTGTGGGCAAGCCATCTCCAAGCAGGTGCCCACGGGTGGCTGCCCCAGCCTGGCAGGCATTTGTTCACAGGGACAATGCCAGGTCCTAGACCCTATGGTAGAAGGGGAGATAGACTCTTTTTCCATTCTGCCACTAGGATTGGCAAGGTTGGCCAGCGAGCCTGGCTGGAAGCAGAGATAGATAGGAGGTTTTGTTACTGGTCCTGCTGTCACGAACTTTTTTTATGGTTTGTCTTGGGCTGTACTCTCCTCACTCCTCCTCCTCCACTTCCAAGATCAGTTATGCAACTTGGGATGTTCAGAAATCTCTGCACGCCCTTCCAGGCTGAGGACAGTGACCCAGAGGGTAGGATCAGCTCTCAGCTAAGTGAAGAAACAAGGCCCATGAATTTTCATACCCCCTCTCAGCTGGTTCTTTGAGGGGCTGCTTTCTCCTTCTGGGCCCTCCAACTGCATGAGGCCTGGTGCTCCTGCCCCACATTCCCTGCAAACTCATATCCTTTCTTCTTCCCTATGTAAGTTCCTACTCCATTCAGAGACCTTGGGGAAGAAAAAGATACGATCAGTAAGTTCACACTATCAGAGAATGGCCGATATCGGTTGCATTGGTAAATCTGCTTCTAAAGGGGAATTTTCTTTTTCAAAGAGTGAATCCAATGTCAAATGGCCACATTTCCAGCACCCCAAGACATTCTAGGTCTGGCCCAGGAGTGAGCAAGTGTGGAGACAGTGGCATTAGAGTAGCATGGAAGCTGTATTAGTGCTGCACCCATATCATTGGGGACAAATCCTGACTGCCACTTTCTAGCTGTGAAACTTGGAACAAGTTGCTTCATGTCTCTGAACCACTTGCCTTGGGCTGAGTTTCCCTGGAAGTAGACACAAGGATTTAAGTTTCATGGGGGGACGTGATCCTAGGAGGCACTATCAAGGGAACAAGAAATTAAGGTGAAGAAGAAGGCAGACAAGGCATAGTGCAGGACACAGCTTGGGGTTACTGGGGCATCCCAGGAGATCATGCAGAACACACTGCAGTCATTCAAACCTGGTGGGTTCTCACCTACCAGCTCCCCTCATTCATTGACCATAGTCAGTGCTGTTTCAGTGATGGGTTATTGGTCCTGCTCTTCATGTTCTGGGGAAGCCAAGTATGAGCCGGGGGGGGGGGGGAGGGAGTATGTGGTTTAGTTCAGAGTGAGGTAGGAAATAAATTAAGGAAGGCAAGAGAAATCCCCATTGTTCAGGACCTTGAAGGACAGGCAAGGCACAGACTTGGCTAAGCCAGCAGCGGGTCTGGGAGTGCAGGGCCTCTCGGGCGCAGAGGGAACAGCACCTGCCGAGTCCAGGTGGGAGGAAGATGGCATCTTCAGAGAAGCTCAAGCAATGTCCGTAGAAGCACACAATGTCCTGGGGCAGTGAGGAGAGGGTGTCCGGAGATGATCCACGAGGTGGTGGCATGTCCTCCACAGAGCCTACCTGAATGGAAGCCACAGTTCTGTCCTCCTGACTCATCGGGGGTTGGACTGCCCCTCTCCTCCCATCTCACTCAAACCTTTAGTTTCTCCTTACCTATCAAATGAAGGCCATCTCCTTCTATAGAATTAAAAGTCCCCTATAATTCAACCCAGAGTTATCTCCCATGCTTCATTACCCCTCCTCCTCCCCAAAACTTAGAGCTTGCCTCCCTGGAATTTGATCTGCCTCAAAGTAAAGAGAAGGATGAAAATGTGAAAAGCTTTATCTGGGAGTCTGTGTACAGCTAAAGGGTGTCCTTTAAGGGCTCTGTTTCTGGCATTTCAGACGCTGTCACAATGGCTTAAAACCCTGAAGCGTCCTCATCTGAAAGCGGGAGAGAGATCTGCAAGGAGCCTGCGATCCTCCAAGAAATCACAGAGGACACTATCATCAGGACGCCAAGGGTGGGCTGCACATTGGAGGCCTACCTAGGGAACTGCTTCTCTTCTCTAACACACTTTGGATTGTGCTGGATCTAAGGAGTGAATGCCTGCACAGATGAGTGTGGGTGTGTCCATCACGGCTGCTGAACGGCCACAGATGCGGGGAGATCTGCACTGTCGTCTTCTACCACTGGAGAAGATAATCAGGCTCAAACTAAAGAACTAGCTCGCAAAGGACTAACTCAGGAGTCGGCAACACTCTCCCCAATATAGCAGAGGGAGGTGCATCTGCACAGGGATAGGGCCCTGAAACTCGGGTTTGCTCTGTTCCTTCGGGTTGCTCACCTCTGAGGGCTCTCCATTTCTTGGCATACCTTGAACTTTTGCTCCTTTGCAGACTCTGGTCCATCCACAGTTTCCTCTTCTTGGAACACCCGCTTCCCCTCTGAAAAACTACAACTTGCAAGGCCTGTCAGATGGACCTCTTTCTCTGGCTCTCCTCAGTGCTCCCCTAGGATTTTGATCCCTCTTCCATGAAGGCCCTCAGCACAGCCCCATGTACCCTCCAAAAATGTCCTCCAGTGGAGGAGCTCAGAATCTGGAGTTAGGCAACACCAAGTTCAAGTCCTGGGTCTGCCTTTATAAGTTCTGAGTCCTTATCTCTCTGAGCTTCAAGTTCTTCATTGGCAAAAGGAGGCAGAGTTCATACTGCTTTGTATGATTGCAATGAGCATGAAAGGAAATGATATCAGGAAAGCATCCAGCTCAGTAAGTGGCCAGTCTATGGGAGCTGTTGTTTTGATTTAGAGTTTGATTTTACATTTCTGCATCCTCTCCTAAATGTGGAGCTTTGAGAGGAGCCAAGAGCCACATCTGGTTTGTCACTGCATCCCAGCATGGTGCTCAGTAAACACATTTATAGAGTGCTGGGCTCCTCATCCCTCGGCCCTGAACCCTATACACCATGGGATTTCCTTACTCCACCCCATGTCTTGTTAATGTCATGGCTCCGCTTCCTGAAAATCCTCAGTAAGCCTCTCTTTACCCCTGAGCACTGCAGCCAGACTCTAATTTTCATGGCTTCTCCCTGATACCTCAGCCCTGCCCTTGGCCAGGATGGAAGTCCCAAAGAGCCCCCAGGAGACCCAGGGCTGAAGGAGATGAAGCAGAGTCACACTCAGCCCATGATAAGGGCCCAGCTAAGGCAGCTCTTCACAGTGCTGTCATTGCTGTGATGTTTGCCTCTGGTCTGGTCTGACGTCAAGAGTTTAGCCCACCTAAGCCCCCCCCCAGAAATGGCCTTTCTAGGGTCCTGACACCTTTAGGCTTTTCACTTTGTCCCATATCCTTTGCCATAGTTCTTCTTCAAAGAGGTCTTTGCCTCTCCATCCTGCGTGTCTGTCTGTGCTGAGGTCTTAACTTCTTTCCTTTGATATCTTTACTGCAAATGCTGGACATACTTGTGGCTTCAGAAATGGAGATCACAAAATAACTTCCTGGATTCAGTTTAGGTTATGCACAGGGTTGGTCCCAGTAGAAATACCAGTCACAGGCCCTCAGCAATGGAAATAAGATTGGGGCTCAGGCCCAGGATGAGGGGGAATGACAGCACCCACCTGCCTGCAAGAGGGAAGGGGAACCCCACTGCTGGGATAAACACATTTCTTCAGAGTTAAGCGCTTTCACTTTGTTGGTAGGGATGAGACCTGGTGTGACAAACAGAAAACAAGGGACATCCTCTCAGCCTGCTGTTGCATGGTAAAATGCAGTCACCTTCCATCACATGATTGGTCCAAAACAGCAGCACACATCATTCAAACTGCAGATAGCAAAAGCAATCTGGGTGGTTTTCTTTCCTTTTTTTTTTTTTTGGCTTTGGAATTTGTTGTATCATTTTTTTGGCATAAGATGTGCCTTCCCAGAAACTGTAAGTTGTTTAAGTTTATCTTTAAGAAAGATTAGCATTTCCTAAGCACAGATCCCTGATGGTACAGGGAGAAGGCCAGATCCATGCAGTGGGTCTGCAGTTGCAAAGGGGCCCGGAAACCAGGGAGAGCTTTGAGGTGACGTGCCCCCATATTGATATGGAAAGTGACTGCATTTGGAGGCACCCAGGGGCAGAGGAAAGCAGGTAGAAAGAAAATAACCAGACGGTAGGAGAGAGAAAGACACACGTGGAGTAAAGAAAGAGCAAGTGTTAAGAGAAAGTAAGGCAGAGGGTTCAAGATAGACAGAGAAGACCAATCCATCCCAGTTTACCGGAAAGTGGTTCCAGTTTTGACACTATTAAGTCCAGCAACCTGGGAAATCTTTCAGACCCAGGCCATCCAAGCATAGAGTTCTGAAAAATGCAGAGAAAGAGTAGAAAGCAAGAGTCATCTCTCCAAAATGAATGCAGACAAGACCACCCAAGTATTCTGCTGTTAGAAGATGCACAGGTCCTAGAAGAGCCCAGGCCTCAGTTAGCAGCTTCCCACCCACTGCTAGGTTCTTCAGAGGACATGGCATCTCTCCTACCTCCTTTCCCAGAGGAGCCAGGGTCCCATCAGAGGAGGTGCCAGATTGCAAGCTGTGAGCCACAGGAGCCACACGCAGGACCTCCCTCTGGGCTGACCATGCCCACACAGTCCTGGTCTGGCTTACCTCTCCCTCCATCCAGCTGGGGTGTGTGTTCTGCTGTCCGAAACACATGGATTCCCATCACAGTTCTGTCATTGTAGGTTCTGTGGACTCCTGAGTAAAGCTATTGCTGTTTTGAGCTTAGATCTTTGAAGGGCACTTAGCAATTATGGGTCTGTCTCTCTAGTATACTTTGCCATCCCCCTTTTCCTGGTATCTTTAGGAACATCCTCTCCTATAATATGTGGTCTTGGTGGGGCTGTCAATCATGATGCCCTTCTCCTCCCAACCCCTCAGGGATGGGTGTGTGTCCCAGACTGGCCCAATTATAATTCCATAACCTCCAGACACTGTGATTTGTCCAGGGAGGGCATGAGCCGAAGCCCTGAACTTCTCTGCTGGATTGAGGAAGGCAGGCCACTTCTTTCCTTTTGGTATCTAGAAAGTATAAACTTGTGATTGCTGTCTGTTATTTTTCTAGACAGACAGACTAACACTGTCTGATGCAGGAAAGAATAGGGTAACACAAAACTAAGAAATTAGAGAGAGGGTGGTAACATTCATCTGAGACCTCTATCTAGCCATGCCTGCAGTTAGATCACCTTTGCCCTTCCTAGTCAGGAAGCTGTTAGACTCCCTTTTCTGCTTCAGTCGATTTGTGTTGAGTTTCTGTCACTTGCAACTGAAAGAATCCTCATCTGTACAATTTCTTTACCTGTAAGAAATGAATATGATTATTTGCAGGGTTATTATGAGGATTAAAAGAAGTCATGGGTATGAAAGGGAATTTTAAAAAAGTCAAGTACTACACAGAGCAGTCAGAAATTGCTAGTAGGGATGTAAAATAGCACATCAACTGTGGAAACAGTGGGAGTTCCTCAGACGATTCAGCATAAAATTACTATGTGACTCAGCAATGCCACCACTAGATAGAGTCCTGCGTCACCTAAAGACAGGGCTACATTCTGAGAAGTGCATTGCTTGGCGATTTCCTTGTAGTGTGAACATCGTATCATAGAGTGCACTTACACAGACCTGGATGACATGGTCTACTACATACCTGGCTATACAGGTCCATCATTTTATGTGCAGTCCTGGTCACATGATACATTCTCTTGGGTGTACCCAAGGGAATATCTGGAAACAGATGTTAACCCAGAAACTTGTACATAAATGTTCCTAACAGCATTACCCATAATAATTCTGAGTGGAAACACCCAAATAAGCATTACCTGATGAACAAAATGTGATACATTCATACAGTGGAATGTTATGTGGTAAGAAAAAGAAACATAATGCTGATCCCACTGTATGAACTTGGAAACACTGTGCTAAGTGAAAGAAGCCAGACACAAAAGGCCATGTGCTGTGTCACTCCATTTACATTCCATTTAAATGTCCAGAATGGGCAGATCGATAGAGACAGAAAGCAGATTAGCGGTTGCCAGGAGCTGGGACGAAGGAACAGGGAGTGGCCAGTCATGGGTACAGGGTTTCCCTCAGGATGACAAAAATGTTGTGAGATTAGTGATAATGGTTATGCAGCCTTGTGAATATGCTAAGAACTATAGAGTTATGTGGTGAATTTTATAGCATGTGAATTGTATCTCAATCAAAATTGTCAACTCAAGGGATTCCACCTCTTGGGTCCCCTTCTTCCTCCGGGAGAAGTCTTTTCTGCTGTCCTTTAATAAACTTCTAATTTCTACTCTGACCTTGCCTCGGCGTGCTTCTCTGGTGTTATTCTTCAACATTGGGGAAGCAAGGACTCGTCACCGGTCAACAGCGGTAACATATTGGAGGTTCCCAACCGAGATTCTACACCGAGGTAAGCGCCTCTCCACGCACCCCACGTCTGAGATGCATCTTTCTCTCTCTTTCTTTCTGGAGGGTAAGGTGGGCACCCGACGACTATTTAAACACAATTAGTGCAGCCGCCACTCTTCAAGACTCAGGTGAGAGGTTTCCCTGCCTAGGCAGCCCTCAATCACCTGTTCAATACAGAGCAGGCATGTTGGGTTCTGCCAAAGCCACTTCCAACTTTTCTGTCTGGGCCCGGAGAGCAATTGGGAGTACACAGTGTCCCTAAATCCCGATCTGCCTCGGATGCGTGGAGATGGAGGAAAGAGTCTGGAACAACTGCGGAATTCCGGTCTGGGCTACACTCAGACGTATTCCTAAGGTTCCTTTCTCTTGAGCCCCCTCCCGACAGCCCTAAGGGGTATCTAGGTGATTGGTAGATGAATGGCACTGAGGGAAAGCCCCAATCATATTTGCCTCCGTATGGGCTACGCAACACTCCCAACCTCGCATCCATTCCTCCTGGATGCTCCCCTTCCTTCGCAGGTCAGAAATGTTAGCAATTCAGGTTGTAGGACTGAGAGAAAGGCATGAGATAATTAGTAAAATCTGCCCAGGTTCTCTAAGGTACATAGGTAACTTTCACTAGTCTGTTTTACGGCCCCAAAATTTAAAATGTGCTGTGTTCTTTAAGCTGCTAGAGAGGCATTTTTAGAATCAATTCCTCCAGTAATCTCTCTGATAGAAAGCACTACCTTACAACCAGTAGATTTCCCTCACCCTTAGGTGGTTCCTTTAGTCTACAGAGCAAAGGCAACAAAAGAATGCATGATTCTCTTTTGCAATGGGTTTTTAGTGGCCGGGAGGATAAGCAGTAATGCCCTTAAGTCTGAATCCTCCCAGGGTCTCTGGCACAGGGCAAACTGAGACCCTAGCACTTTGCCAAAGGGGACCAGAAACACCCTTGGCAAAGCAAGATGAGAGACGGGTTTTCTGGACCGTTTAGGAAGCTCAAACTTAGGGAGACATCCCTAATGGGAACAGTTTTCTCCGTCGCGGGCGCCTGAGTCCTGTTTTCTTCTCACTTAAATGGGAGCTTCTCTCTCCAATATGCAAGGTACACCACTAACCTTCGTATTGAAAAATTGGGATAGATTTGACCCTCAGACGCTCAAGAAAAAGCTCCTCATTTTCTTGGCCTGGCCTCAATACAAACTCTCTGATGGAGAAACCTGGCCACCAGAGGGAAATATCAATTTTAATACAACTTAGCTATGATATCTGCCATGAAGAGAGAAAATCTTGGGGACCCACTGAGGAAAAAGAATCAGGAGGACCCACAAAATCTCCATCTGCTGGCCTCTCTGCATCTGCCCCAACAGGCAAACCAAATATATTACCTCTCCAGGAGATGCCAGGAGGAAAATTTAAGACCTAAGGCAGATAAAAACTAACTACTGGAAAGTTAGGAGATATGCCAGATTGCCTGGGATTGGACCTAACCAAAGGAGCTAATCCTGTAAATAAAAGGAGAGACTGAGGGACTCCCAGCAGCTGCCAAAGCCTCTTGTGCATTGGGGAACCTCCCTCATTTCTTCCCTACACTGTAAGGATTGCTCCATCTCTGTCTACTTAAAAAGAAGGGGATACTGAATGCAGTAAAGTCGCCACACCGAGACCCTTGATTTTACACCTATAGTTGCCCCTATGTGAAAACATCTGGTCCACTCGTGGGGAAATCTATGGTGCCACTGATGTAGAAGTCATAATTAAATGGGAGTTAGAAACCTGGGGAGATTTTTCCTTTATCTGGTCTGTCTGTTTTAAAGGTTATTATAAATTGTTTCTTGGGGATAATCTAGGCTAAATGTGTGTCTAAAAGACAATTTTTTATTGTAACAATCTGGTATCTAAATGAGTTTTTGAAGCATTGCATAATCTTGCAGTTAAAAGTTGGGTTTAGGGAATTGTTTAGCTTATGATTTCAGATAGTTCATGCTAGAGAACTTAAATACTTAGGATGGAAAATTTAAAAACTACTTCCAAATTGACAAGTAACTCCCAATCATTTAGGTTTTTTTTTTTTTTTTCATCAATTTTTAAACTGGGTAGCCTGGGAAGATTTCACTAGGTGTACCAGTGCATTAATTTGGGCAAGGATAATAAATTATGATTTGGTATCTGTTCCCCTCTGTGTGTAGGATTTAGGAAAGAAAAGTGTTGGATTGGAACCTTGATCTGGCTTATTGAAATGACATTGAATAGCAACAGTCTTGGAAATTTTTAAAGCTTAATTTTGGATGTACATGGTAGTATGTGGTTCTCTTTTGAATTTTTTTTTCAGGTGATTTAATGTAACTTAATACTACTTTAGGAACTTCAGAACAAAGAAAATGGCTTAATGATCCTGAAGAAATTTCTTCTGATGGTAGCTTTTATATTATCAAGTGAGATCCTATTTTCAGTTTTGTGTGAGCAAGTTTTTCTAGTGTAGGAAGATATAGAGGTATAAAATTTTGTGAATTGTATCTTAAACTTGTATCATAATTTTCAACATCCAAACCTGAAAATTGTGACTTATGGTTAAAATGCCTTAGGCATGAGGTTTCTGCTCAGAATTCTAGTTTTCCCAGTTCCTTCCAGACCTCAGCCAGGACTTAAGTTGAAATGCAAATAGAATAAGCCTAAGAGCTCAGTAGGAGACTGATCTGAGGCCCAAAGGGGAAAAAAAAAAAAAAAAAAGAGTAAAAGTGTCTTTTTACCAGAACTCAAACTAGACCAAGACCAAACCAAAAAGTAAATTGTATGGTATTTACTAATTACTGGCCAGTCGTTTTTTCTAGGACTCTTGCTTTTTCTTAGATTCTGTATTTTTTTTTTTTTTTTGAGCTCATGATTTTGATCCTACAGACCTAAGTTAATGTTTTTCTGATCAGTTCTATTTTTGATCAACTGTGGAGTTTTTTGAACATTGCAATGGAGATTTCACCTGAGAAAAGCTATAAGGCCTTTACTATTGTGTTATGTGTTACACTGTGATATGTGTTGTATGTCTGTATGTGTGTATGTCCATATATCATGCAGTGATATGACAATTGGCAGATATATGAGGAGTGCTCATGAAAAATTAAAGAAAAATGAATCCAAATATCTTTGATTCATGTGATTCAAATGGTTCAATTTAAATTGGATAAACAGATAAAAGTAAAGATGTCTTTAAAATTAAGCTTGTAAGTTTTTCCTAGGTGAAACTAATAAATGTTGATGTCTATGAAATAATCTGCCTAAATTCAAAAATTTACAAGGATTGTTTTAAAATATAAACAGAAAAAGAGGTTAACAGATGGAAAAGAGAAATTAAAAGGTTCTAGATATGGATTTAATAGAAGGAAAATGTGTTTCTGGATAAGAGAGTCTATGTGATTAAGTAAATAAAAAGGTTTTAGTAAGCGATAGAGAAGGTCTGTGTAAGTTGGTTATATGTGTAAGTTTTTTGAGAAAGTAATCTTAAAAAAATTAAACAGCTGGTTAAACAAGTGCTGTTGTTTTTAGAGAATTGTGCTGTTATTTCTTTAAAAGCTAAACTTTGTTAATATAAAAACATCAATGTAATTGTGGTGCTATTAATGTGTTCATATCTTCCAGGTATACAAGTCTGTAAGGTAGAAGCTTTAAAAGAGCATTATATCAAGCTGGTGTTCTAAAGTTGTATGATAATTTTAGGCTTAAAAGAAAAACATGTTGGAGGTGTATTTATATCATTTGTGTTCTATAATTGGACTTGTTATCAATAAGATATGTAAAGTTCTATGTTACTTTTTACACTAAGATACAATTTAAATGTATTTTTAAGTTAATGAGAGCCTAATCTATGTAAAGGTTTTATTGCAAAACACAAAAGTACTTTGCTACTTTTCTACAAAAGGTTAAAATCTTTCAGTCTTTCTTTAATTCATGTTTTAGATGTGATATTATATTGTGTTAGTAAATATTTTTTGTAAACTTGAGCAACAATTTATGTAGGTTTTATAAAATAATGTCTAAAAAGCAAAGATCAGCTTCAGAACTATAGTACTTAAGATTTATGAAGAGCCCCGCCTTTCCTGAGAAAAGGTTCTGTGTCCCATCTCACTACATGTGAAAATGACTACGAAAGAAGTAGGCCAGATTTCAGTACATTTAAAGTTGTGTCCAAAAGTTGGTTTTTGTCAAGATTACTTGGATCTCAAACAGGGGATATAATGTATAACTCTGCCAAAATTCAAGGTAGCTATTACATGAACTAAATATGTTTTTACTCTTGATAATTTTATTTTGTAGTTTTCTTATAAATGGTCTAAAGATTGCCTGTTAATGTTTTGCAGAGATTTAAGAACACACAACCTGGGTTGATTTAAGATAATCATTATCTTATCACCTACAGGATAGAGAAATAGACATTAAAGCCCAGTACTCTTAATATAAGGCTGTTGAAATTTATTTGCTGGATGTTTAAGATTAAGTTTTAAAATTAAAGTTAAATTAAAAGGGCCAAGAAAACCAATATTTGGCTCTTGCCCTCTGAGTCAGTCTAAATCCAGGGAGCAGAGGACTTCTCCAAAGAGCTTTGCAACTCTGGGCCACATAACCTCCAATCAGGGAGATTAATGAGACCTCTGGAGGACAGAAAGCCAATCAGTGCATTTGCTATGAGAAAGGAGACATCCCTGATGCTTCCGAGGGAAGCCTCATGGTCAAGCAAGACCTGGACCCATCCTAGCGCAAATGGCACTAACAGAACTGAGAAGCCGCTCTCAAATTTCCCCAGGAATGACTCCCATAAAAACTCAGCTGACTGTTAACAATAGATAGAAACAAAAGTCAGTTTGACTGCTTCATCTTAAACACTTAGCAAAGACAGTTAAAACCAAAACACAGCCATTCCTGGACATTTTAAATAACCTTAAAATATTATTATTATTATTATTATTATTATTATTATTATTATTATTTTAAGGTATACACTTTATGTTAGCCTCCCAAAATAAGTAAGACTGGAGGCTACAAAGAAGGATTCTCAGACAGAAATGCCTGATAACTATCAAAAGGAACTGCCAGAGTAGTTTTTAGTTTAAGGCCTACAGCTATTTCTAACCTACACAGGTAGGCTTGGTGTTTGCTAGTATGATTATCCAGCCCTGAGTAACAAGATTAAAGGTTTTTCTATTAGACACAGAGGTCATACTAGAAAAAAGATTTTACAAGATCAGATGACATTAAATTATTAAAATGTATCTTAAGAAAAAGGACATCTATAACCCTAAAAGTTAAGTGTTGTGTTTACATCCCTGACAATTCTGGCAATGTGACAAATATCCTTAAAGATTTACATGCTCAGATAAAAGCCATGTCCTCACCAACTTTGTCATGGGAACAATATCTTAGCTCCTGGTTCTCTGTTACTTCCTGGTGGAAAATATTGTTAATCTCTGTCATTGTCATCATACTCATTGGCATATTCCTGTGCTGTGGCATTTATTGCTGCATCAATCTGGTTCCAGTACTAATAAATTCTTGTTTCTCTTATAAACCACCCATCACTCAAATGGCCCTCCAGCCTATTACTTCTCAATCGGACTTCTATCATGGACCACTCGATAGACCGGATTTTTAAAGGGGACTCCAAACTGCTTGCCCAACATCATCCCCTTTCAGCCTGAAGAAGCCAGAACAATCTTCGCCCCCTTTCCTTACAGCAGTAAGGAGTTCCCAAAATTAGAGGGGGGGAATGAAGCCAGATTTAAAATTAGGCAGTCAGTGTAGTTAGGTAAATCAGGTCTAATATCCAGTGAAATCTAAAATGGAGGCCATGTTGAGAATGAATTTCCAGAAAAGTTGAGCAACTCTTGAAATATTAATGAAGTCCCAAGAAAAACCCTAGGCCCAAAGTCCATCCTAAAGAAAAGTTAATGAACAGCCCCAGCAGATTTAAACTTGGCCCATCCCAAAGAAGTGTTAATGAAGTCCTTCCTGCCCAGATTACTTCTTTGGCCCACCTGTGTCCCAACTCTTCGGGCCTTCCCACCTACATTCCATCACCAAAAACTATAAAATGGAGAGACAACCGCACTTCCACGGATTCCACCTCTTGGGTCCCCTTCTTCCTCCGGGA
Source organism: Marmota flaviventris (assembly GCF_047511675.1). Classification (NCBI taxonomy): domain Eukaryota; kingdom Metazoa; phylum Chordata; class Mammalia; order Rodentia; family Sciuridae; genus Marmota; species Marmota flaviventris. The sequence goes on along the minus strand of NC_092499.1, from coordinate 114,092,113 downwards.
GAAGTCTTTTCTGCTGTCCTTTAATAAACTTCTAATTTCTACTCTGAAAAAAAAAATTGTCAACTCAAATCCCAGCTTCAAATCCCACATGGTGCTTATATTTATTTAGCTTCAATTTTCTGTCAACTCAAATCCCAGCTTCTAGAATGCCCTTCGTACATTTCTCTGAGCTTCCCCAGCCTTAGAGTCAGAATCATAGGCATTTGTCACCCACATCATGCTGTCTTGTGTGATTTAAATAATGTCTAACAATGATTAAATAAGAAATGACTTCAAGTAAATTAAGAATAAATTATAATTAAATAAATAAATACAAGCTCACTCTCACCTTCTGGGCTCCCTCAGTAGCTCCTCTTGCACAAGCTTCTCCTGCTATATCTTGCAGAGCAGTGGGGGGACAGCTGGCACTCAAATATTTGCTGAAAGAACAAATGAGGGCGCACCTCTCTCCCAACAGTCCTGTGTTATGCAGAAGCACACACACTGTATTCAAGACTCCCACACCATGATGAAAGTTAATGAAGGGTAGAATTGTTACCAGCAAGACTCGTGGTGCCATCCAGAGCACCCCTTCAACAGGCAGTGTGCAGATTACCCCCCATCTGAAGGGCCTGGGGTACCCTCCCCAACTCCCTGATCCTCAGATAATTTGCAGCTTTCACAAGTGCTCTGGGTAATTCCAAGGCACCATAGTTGGAGCACCACTAGGCAGAGCATGAACTTGGGCAAGGCTGGGAAGGGGTCACAGCCTATTGGATGGCAGGTACTGGTAAGAGTGCTCTAGGCTCCAAGCATCCTGACTCAATCCTTAAGCCATGGTCACTGTCACATAACTAGGAAGTCTTGAGAGGAGTGGGCTCACAGGGTAGCTTGAGTAAGGGGTTCTGCAAGGTCCTCTTGCACTTGGTTTCTTCTCCATTGTCTCATCAAATGTCTGCCTCATCCCAAGGCCACAACCCCCTTCCCTACCCTGACCTCTGTTAATTTCTCAGCACTTCCTCTGTCCTTTACCCAGCCTGGAAGAGGAGGCCAGGGTAGGACAGCAGAGGAGAGAGTCAGTTCTTGTGTTCCAGGAACTCTCTTACAAGAGCAAGAAAGCTTGTTTTCCTCTGTCATATTCCCCTTTCTAAACTATGTCCTGTGGATGGTGACACACTGATTCACTTCTGCATAAACCCCATGCCTGCTTTCTTTCTTTCTCTCTCCCTACTCCCACCGCCAAGTACTTGCCCGTGCCTACACACACACACACACACACACATCAGGGATGGAATCAGCTTCTCCCAGTCTGTGGCTAAGTAGCAGAGGTGAATACATTAAAGTAAATGCCACCATACTACCAAGAAAAGAGCGACGTTGAAGAGGCCAACACAAGCCCACCACTCCATTCATGTGAACACAGGCCTGCTCAAAACCCAGCTCATCCTCAGGAACCCTGCCATCTCTTCCAGGAAGCCCTTCCAATCTCTCCTAGCCTGAAAACCCCACCTCCTGTTCTCATCCATCCATCCACCCTCCTCCTGTGTTTCTGGGTGTCTAGGGACTGAGAGCTCATAGAGATTTCAGGGAGAGAGAAGTTAATCAAATTATTCTGTTAATCAGATTCTAGTTTCTCTTTTAAGTACAATAAAGATGAGAGAGAGAGAGAAGATGAGCATGTGTCTGAGGACCTGAATAGTGGGGACAGGGGACAAGGAAGGGCACAGGAAGACCCTCCTAAGAAAGTGACAGGTCCTCTGCTCCATCTTCCCCACACATTGCCCTCTGCCCTCTGCTATCCTGCCCTCTGCCTCTGCTCCTCCCCTGCTGGGAAGGCCAGCCACTGCACTCACAGTTGTGGCCCACGGCTTGATTAAAAGCTTTTTCAACAAATAAGCATTGAAGCTGATTGTCTGTTATTACAAGGGCTGGGGAGGAAGGTGTCTGGGTTCCAAGGAAAAGCATCTTGATTTGTTAACGTGGTTCAGGTCCTCCTAGGTGCCTCGACATGGCTCAGGTGTGGAGGGTGAGGAGGAGGTCAGGAGAGTGGAGGAGGGAGGATCTGCATTTATTCCAGGGTCACAAGATCTCTGGCCTTTACATTTCATAACCCAGGATGCAGAGAGACAAAGGATGTCTTGGAATGGACGATTAAGGGACGTCCACTATGCTTGTCTAAGGGAGACCTGAGTCACAAAGGGTATCGCTGGATCACCTCCAGTATCCCTCTGGGCTTTGTGGAGCTCTTTTCTCTGGGAGATGGGACTACTGAACCACTTTCCTGAGCAGACCCTGATTTGGTGGTGGTCACAGAGAGGCAGGTGGCACACCGCCTAAGTAGCTGGCTCCTAGGAGTGGTTGTCGGGGGGAGGGGGAGAAGACCAGATGTGGAGAGGACGTCGTGGCCGCTGCACGCCTCCTGCCCAGGTGGCAGAGGGGCCGAGACTGGCCTGAAGCCAGAGCCCATGTGGTGGCCTTGCGCCCCTCCCTGCCGCTCGAGCCCTCCCACTTCCTCCGAAAGGGCCGCGGTTGTCAGGGAACCGGCGCTGAGCGCAGTGCTGGCTCCAGGCGCCGAGAAGAGGAGGCTGCTACTCTGGCTCGCCGCCCCAGCTGCCGCTCTGCGCCCGCAACCCGCCGCAGCACTGCGGGCCATGGACCTGCCCAGGGGCCTCGTGGTGGCCTGGGCGCTCAGCCTGTGGCCAGGTACGTGTCCCCCTCTTGCCTTTCTTAGTCTCTGGAAGTCCCTCCCTAGCCCGCTGGGACCACGGATCCAGATGTTAGGAGAGGGAGCACCCTACGCCTCCTAGGGTCGGAACTTGGCTGCTCTTGGGGGCGTGGGTCCCCTGGGACTGACTGCAATTTAAAGGTTCCAAGTTCAGCAAAAGATCGAGGTGCGCGGAAGCATCTTAAGAGTCCGCAGTTTGGTGTGTTGGGAAAAGTTGAGGAGGTTTAAGTTGAAAAAGCGCTGAGGGCTGGTGGCACCGCTGGGTGCCTTGGGTCCCCGAGGGCCATGCTGCGGTTCCCACACAGAGGCTGGGGTAGTCAGGCATCCCAGGAGTGTGAAAGGCGAGTGGCCCAGACTGGGAAAGGGGATGGACACATCGAGCGAGCGTGCCTCGGTGCCTGTGCGTGGATCGGGGGGGCGCACCCCTGAGTTTGGAGAGTCAGGCGTCGCAGCCCCAGAGGCTGGAGAGGGAGACGCGGGAGCAGCCCCAGAGGCTGGAGAGGGAGACGCGGGAGCGAAAAGCTGCCCAGAGTTCATCTCACTGGGTACTAAAGGAAGCCCTAGGGCGTTTGGCCCCTAGGCTGTGGCAAATCCTCATCTGCCGGGTCACAGGCGGCTGCACACAGTCCCGCAATCCAGGACCTCTGGAAAAGTTACCTGATACCCGGGGTCGGAATAGGACAGCGCCCCCACAACCCGCGCTTGGAATTATGCAATTATTCAATAATCCGGGGGAAGCCGCGGTCGCCAAGACGCACGTAGCTGCCTAAGGTACTCCAGGTGTGGGGGCGCAGCTGGCAACCCGAGTCCCGCAGAAGTCAGACCTGGGCTGTCTGCACCGGGAACCTAGTCCCAGTCTTGGCACATCTCTAGCCACAAGGGGCGGCCGCCAGCAGCGCTGTTTTATGGCGGGAGGAAATTTTTGGGGTTCCTCTTCTGCGTGCGGAATGTCCAGCAAGGTCCAGTCCGGAGCACGGGCTGGGTGTGGGCGCCAGGATTCTCCTCCCCTTCTGCGTGGCTCCAGGCCTGAGCTGGAGCCAGCAGTTGGGATCTGATGGTGTGGCAGCGGGAGAGGGGCCTTCCGGGAGCACAGGTGGAGACCCTCCAACCCTCTCTCCAGTCTGCAGACACCACAGGAAACATGTGAGCCCTCCTGTCGTTGTATACCAAACTTCTGGGAGGTCCTATAGTTGAAAGGGCCTCCAGCTGTGGGGTTCAGTTTAGATCCTGGAGTGACAGTTTAAAACAAACATTGGTGTGTGAAGTTTGGATTTGGGAGAAAAGGAAGAGTTGCCACCAGGCCCCATAAACCTCCAGAAATTAGCTACAGGGGGCAGAGTCCACTCCAGCTTCATTTAGATGGGAGAGGGGTGACATCAGGAACTGTCCTTAAGTCACTTGAAATCCAGTCACAGTAAAAAGAATCTTCTCTTGTGTGCCAGATATGTTGCCCCATAATCTAAGGTGGAATGACTGCCTTCCAAGCTGAGGGACAGTCGCGACCTCAGCAAGCTAAGAGCAAAAAGGCTTTGGAATCAGACCTGGCTTTCAGTTCTGGCTCCAGAGCCCATGTCTGTCCAGCCCTGCACTGGTTCTGTGACCTCTCCAACAGGCACAGTAGGGCTCAGTCAGTGGTTGTTAATGGTGTTGTCATTCAAGAGAGAGAGGTGGTAAAGGACAGTGACATTAAAGGATCTCTAAAGACGCAGGATTTGTGACTCAGAGCTCCCGTATATGGAGAAAACCACTTCTGCGTTATGTCTGGCCAGTTTGGGTTCTTGAAATATGGGATTTATTAAACATATCAATCAATGTTGAAAAAAGGACATCTGCTTGCAGGGAGCTGGGGGAAGGGCCTAAGCATGTGTGCAGTCTGGGCCTTGCCCATAGCTGAGGACAAAGCCAGACCAGGGAGAGCTAAACAGAGTGCCAGGGAGTCAATGGAGCAGAGAAACTAGGGGCTGTTCAGATGAGAGAAGTTCAATGTCAGTTGAATAAGCAAGGGTGACTTCCTGAAGGAGGAGATAAATTTGAACAGGACTCTGGAAGAGTATGTAGAGTCAGTGTGACTTAAGTGAGACTCTTCAGATTTTAGGATGCTAAAGAAAAAAAAAATAAGGTGTATACTTTAAATCCACAAAGGTGATGTTGGTCAGCCTGGACTTTACAGACTGGAAGGATCTCAGGGGTCATTGGGTCCATTCCCCAAGACCTAGGGCAGAATTGATGTTGATCTGTCACCTGTGTGTCACATGGATGCAATGTAAAGAATTACCAAGAAGCTTGCCTGCTGGTGATGGCACAGTTTGGTTCGACCAGAGATTTACTAGAGGCCAGGATGGGAGTGAGTGGTCACTAAGATACTTTGAGTTCAGAGCTTCTACGTTTTCAGAGCCCTGGCTGCAGAATGGCTAAGCTGATGGGGTAGACAAAGCTATCAGGAAAGCCTTAAAAAAAAGAAATAACAAATCTGAAGACATTTATGGCTGACGTTCAGACAGAGTAGGTCCATTGACCAGAACTTCCAATCACAATCCATCCATAGTAAGAGCGATGATTCTTTTAAAAATGCACCTGAGCCCCTGTTATCTGCCAAGCCCCGTAAAGACACAAAGCACAACCAGACACAGAGTGGGGCAAAGGCTAAAGAGTCTCACTGCTGCAAAAGGTCTGGCTCTGCCAGTTAATGCTCTGTGCCCTCAGCAAGGCACTACATGGTTCTTCTGTGCCTTAATTTCCTGCAAAGTGGGGATAATAATAGAACTTGTCATGAAGTTGTCATGAAGATCCTATAAGCACATTTACATACTTTTTGCTGGGAAAGTGCCAGACATATATTAAGTACTCGCTGAGGCTGTCTTTCTTCTCCATCATCGTCTTCCTGTCTGTAAGGATCTAAAGATGCACAGATATACCTAAAGATATATCTAAAGATGCACGGATATATACCTTTCAAACTCAAGTCCATAAGAGAAATCTAAGGGAAATCTGTTGGAGACTCAGAGGAGACATACAGGCCAGTGCCCTAAATAAACCAAGCCTCTCTAGCTTGGGAGATGCAGTTTGTCATTGTCACTTTGCCTCCCCTTTGTCCACTTTGCTGGGAGCTTATGGGCCAAGACCCTCAGCCACTGTGAGCTGAGAAGCCTCTGAACCCCTCCACACCACATGCAGGCTCTGGGGTCCTAAGGAGATGAGGTGGAGCCTCACCCTCTTTCTCTTTTTTTTGCCAGGAGTCTAAATAAACCAAGACTTCCCCAGCCCCTCCCTCCAAAGACCTGGCCTATGGTTGTAATCACAGTGAGAACTCACTCCACCATGGACCCCCAAAGATGGGATGCAAATCTTGTCCTTCCCATGATTCCCAGGCCACCCACACAGGTCTGTGGGCCCTGGAGGGACTCAGTGTCTCACCTCACCCTTGCTTTCTCTGCATCTCCCTCTCTCCCCTCCAGGAGTGGAAGCTTCCTCACTTTTCTCTCCACATCAGGGAACTTCCTTTCATCCCCAGCCCCACACCCTGCCTCAACCCCTAAGCTTAGGAGAAAACTGTATTCTGAGCCGATTGGCTCTTACTATGTAGAAGGGAGTTTATCTGAAGAATTTAAGAAATTCATTTTCCTCTCCACAAGGCCCGATTTGGGATACTATCATCTCACCACAGACTTCAATCTTCCTTTTGGAATTAAATCTGGTCATTGTTGTCGTGCGCCTGCCTGGCATTGTCATGATCCTCCCCAGACAGTGGCCTTTGGCCGACTCCAGGAGGGTCTGCTACAAAACAAGCTTTAAAAATGCTCCAGGGCACTTCAAAAAAATGACTTCTCTGCCACTCACTGCATGCCCCGTGCCCCTCCTACCCCCAAATCTAGGGCTCTCACCAAGGATCCATAGTCATTGGAAACTATTTTCCCCAAAGCAATTGTGAGCTCAAGACACCCACACTCCTTAGCATGGAGAGCTTCCCATAGTGAGCCATGGTGCGGGTGGGACTGTCCCCCAGCTTCACTGTGTCTATCCTGTCAACCCTAATGCCACTGAAATCCTAGGAGTTTGTCCCCAGTGAGGGGAGGAGGGGATGGGGGGGAGACTAGGATAGGTCATCTTGTAAACTCAAAAGAAATGAGCTTCAGAAAACTTCAGTGGAGAGTTTTCACACTGAGTACTTAAGACCAAGATGAGAAGAATCTCACTCGGAAGGAAAAATCAGAGTGGCCCTGTCCCCTCCCCGTGCTCTCAATTCTTCCTTCACCTGAACACTGACCTGGCATCCCACAGCCAGCAGTGGTAATAATCAGCACAAGCAGGGGTCAGGAGCTAGGTCACCTGCATTCGACTCCCTTCTAGTTGGGCGACCCTAGATAAGCCCCTTCGAGGCTTAGTATTCTCAACTGTAAAATGGGTAGAATAACTTCATAAGCTGATGCTCGGGTTAACCATCCATATGTGATTCATTCATGTCACGTGATCAGAGCAGCATCTGGCTCCCAGCAAGCCCTCAGATCACAGAGCAGTTTTTATCCTTTCTGTCACTTAGTATTTGCTGTGCACACACTTCCATGCATCTCCGCTAGACCTTGCAACCACATCATGAAATCACTACTGTGATTCCCCAGGCTACACGAGTGAAGAGAAATGAACAGTGCAAGATCATGTCGATAAAGTAAGAGGCAGCATCAGGATTTGCCTGACCCAAAGCCACGGCTCTAAATCCATGTGTGATTTTCTTTGGAAAATGGGACTGGAAAGCATAGAAAGACAATATGGGGCCCTGGCAAAGGAGCTGACTTCAGGGAAAATGAAATTAGGGTGCAAACAATCACTCTCCCTGACCAGGAGTGGGGCACCTGCCCCTTCAGACTCAGCTAGACTCCAACTCCTCCATGCAAGATGCTAGCTTGGTGAAATGGGGTCCTCACGGGTGCCTCGCAGCCTGAGATCCTCTTTTCCTCACTATCCCAGATCAGACTCCACAAGCGCTCAACCACCTGTCCCCAAAGGGCTTGATATTCTGGGACACTGACTTCCCAAGGGTTCCCACTCAGCCCATTCTCCTCCCCAGCCTGCCCATTTCCATTCCCCTAATCAAAACCTGGTCTGAGCTTCAGGCCTAATAAGTTCATTCATGCTGATCAGCGCTAAAGAGTGAGGACAACTCAATGTGTCCCACCCAAAGGGATTTGCAATGTAATTGGGCTGTGCCTTAAACCAAAGGAATAAAGAGCAAACCAGGGCATTTTAGGCTCCAGGACTGGCCAGCAGAGGAAACAGGGGAGGCTGGGGGCCTGCTTGGCTTGGTCCAGCCAATCAGAGCCCTACCCTATCCCTGTCCCTGACAGCCAGCCTCTTCCTATAAGGTGGAAGAACCCAGCCTGTGGCTTGGATGGTGAAGCTCTAAAGCGGGCAGAGGTTTTTCTACGTGGCATGTGGGTGAGTTGGGGAAGTTACTATAGCAACATGCTCCAGGATTCCAAACAGGATGACACAGAGAAGGGGTTCATGCCTCTGAAGCTGGGGCTGACAGCTTTCTTCCCCAAGCAGCTTCACCAGCTGAGCCAGACTACCAAGAATCCTGACCCTGCAGATTTCCAGGGCCCATTTCTTCTCTATAGATCAGAGAGCTGGACTCAGGAAAACCCATGAAATGGGCTAGTAGGTGCAGCTCCCACCCACAGTCTGCAAAGAGTGTGCTTTCCTCTGTCAGGAAAGGATGTTCCCTTTAGATGGATGGGGAGGCTGAGGCTCTTAAAGGTTAAATGATTTCTGTGATTTTCCCCAAGATCACATGGGGACTCAGGGCCAGGTCTTCTGACCAAGGGTGAGGTTTAGATCCTAATTTGCTACACCCAGAGGGGAACTTAAGGAGTAAATAATACTTCAGTCAGGGAAATGATATTCTAATGGTAGACTTTTCTATACTGGTGGTAGTCAAGTCATGCAAGATCATTGGAATCATTCTGGAATATCCCTAACCTCCCATTCCCAGGCTCTCACCTCCTCTTCCTTCAAGGAAGAAGGCCACAAAGCAGTTTTCATTTCCTCTCCTTGTGCTGGGGATGCTCTTTTCCTGGAACTCATGCCCTTCAGAGTTAATGATTGGTGGTGATCATCAGTCCCTTAGCAGACGGAGTTCCTCTCCAAGTTTATTCATACGACTTGTAGGATGAGCTACATAATCTGCAGGACCCACTGCAAAATAGCCCTGCTCACATGGTCCTGCCTACAGGTCTGTCATTTGGCAAGAAAGACACACAATCCTACTTTACGGATGAGGACCTGAGTGACTTGTCCAGTTCATCAACATGTACTGAGCCCCCATGAAGCCCAAGTGACTAGGGTGTGGAGACTCCAAATTGTAGACAAGGCACTGACTCTGCCTTGGGGAATGTGGGAGTGGGGAGCAGTCTGCAGACCCCTTAGGTACAGGCTCATGCAAAGTGCTGGTATGCGTGGAAGGCGGGGTATCCATGGAGCAACTCTAAAGGCCCACAGATCATTTTTAAGTCCTGAAGTCCCACAAACATTTCTGTCTCCGGTGACTTTGAGAATCTTTTGGGGAGGACCTCTGAGAATTTGACGCTGGGCTCTGGAGCAGCTACCTTGGTGTGCTGCAAAGCTAGGTCTTGCAGAACTGGCCTTCCCACAGCCCCAGGGATGTGCAGTGGCATGGGTTCAGTCTTGATCTTTAACAAACACAGCCCACCAAATCCTGACCGGTGGGCCCTCGTCTCCATCAGGACTCACCCGTCAGCAGGACCACATACCCGGAGGCCTGCTCAGCCCTACAGCACTCCATCCAACTGAGCTTCTCTGACTTGTCCAAATACAAGAGCTGCTTCCAGCCTGCACTCACACTGTCCCCTGTATCCCCTTGATCCTGTCCCTCTTTTCTCCTGGCTACCACCCACTGATCCTTCAGGTCTCCATTTGGCCTCCTAAAAGCCTGCCTGGTCCTTTAGTCAGAGCCTGGGCCCCCTCACGTGATCTCAAGGTATCCTGTTCCTGCCCACCCAGTGGTACTTCCCCTGCCTAGACACCTTCCCCGTTGTGCTGGGAGACCACGAGAACAGATGCCAGGCCTTGGATCCACCACTGCAGACGCAGGTCTTGCATAGTGCTAGATGCAATAGGTGCTTCTTAGCAAATGAGTGGAAGAGCCATCTGTCCAGGGAAGCAGAAAGATATTTAAGGGCAGGACAGATGTCTGAAATCTCTTTGTACTCATACTTGATAAATGATGATAGTACAAGGGAAGAAGTAATACCGGTTATAAGATAGCTACAGATGGAGGAATCTGAGGTTTGAGGGGTGGGAGACAGATTTTTCTATTTTTGAAAGAAGGATTTACTTGGCAGCAAAAGAGGTGAGTAGAGTATATTGATGCAAACCACCTGATGTTGGGTGAGCAGGATGCTGGAGTATGGACTGTGAGGAACTGCAAGAACCGAACAGTGGGCTAGAGCCACTGAGAAAGAAGCCAAATACCAATGAGAGCATTTGGATTGGCAGATGGGAGCCATTGAAGAGTTTTGAGGGAGGGTAGGGACATTTGCATTAGGACATTCTAATCTACATTTGCAGAAGCTTCCTGAGGAGGTAGGGAGGAGGTTACATGTGACAGGATGACAGTGGCGAGCAGGTGGAATGACAGGAAGCATCCAGCACTCCACCACTGGACTAAATCACCAGCCCAAATGACAGGCAAGCCGTGCCCCTGGCTGAGGAAAGTGTGAGGGGATGCGAGGTTCAAGGTGGGGAAATGGAGTCGGTTCTGTACATGTGCCCTGGTGGGGTTTGTGGGGCAGGCGGGGGCCATCGGTATGCTGCCTGGGAGCTTGGAAGCCAGTCTGACACTGAGCCTTTCGAATGACTGGTAGCTGTCACACAGACAGGCCTGAGTGAGAGCAAGCGTCCATAGCATGGATACTCTGTCCCTCCATCCCCTTTTCGGGCCCAGAAGCAGTGATTCATGCCCCAAACTTAAGGCAAGCTCAGATTCTGGTTTTGAAAGCCATTTAGAGCAGAAGAAACCATCGAGAGAGCCAGGCCAGACCACAAGCCAAACATCAGCTGTGGAATGTGCTTGCTGCTGACGGAGAGGCCAGCCAGGGGCAGCAGCCCTGGCAGGCTGCACGAGAGGCCCCGCCGGCAGGCCTGACTGTGGTCAATTGTCCCCAAGATGGTCTCTGCTCTTTCCTCTCTTCTCAGTGTGGATCTGCCTGCATCCCATCTGGCACATCGTAAACCCACCCCCAACACACACCCCTGCCCCCAGCCTGGCCCCCCACCACCCTTGGTTTGACACAGTGGAAACCTAGGTATATAATGACCTCCTAGGCAAGAAGTGAGGGTGGAGCAGAAGTTTCAAAAGCCTCATTTCCCACACAACGTAGTGATTCAGACATCAACCATACTCTGCAGAACGTAGCCATGTTATTTAGTGCCCAAGAAGGAGCTGGGAGTGCCTGGAGAAGATGGCAGGGGCTGAACATAGACCAATCTCTGGGAGCTATCTGACGAGAGCCATCTATGGTGCATTAGGATATGACATGAACCCTCATTTCACAGATGGAAACACTGGGTCTGAGCCCCAAAGGGTCATATTGACACAGGCTTTCAATATTGGCCTTGATGCTTATTAAGTGTGGGACTTTGGACAAGTGACTTCCCTCTTTGGATTGTGTCATGAAAATCCCAATGCTACCTTGTTATCCTGCCTTGTAGGTTTAGTATGAAAAACTGGAAATACTACCCAATAACAAAATGTCTGGCAGCAATGGAATGCTCAATGAATGTTAATAGCAACATTGGCTAACCCAGAAGTTCAGTCACTGAGCGAGATCTCCCAGGTGGTAGAGTCACAGCTTTGGATGCAAACCAGGCCATCGGACTCCAGAGACTGTGATTCTGAGAGGTCAGATGACGGCTGCTAATCCAGACAGCCAGAACCCAGAACTCAGAGCTTATTATCTCAAAGGCCATCTTCTTCCATGATATTTTGTTGTTGCTTATTTGGGTTTTGTTGTTGTTGTTGTTTTGTTCTGTTTAATATTTTTTAGTTGTCAATGGACCTATATTATTTTTATTTCTTTACATGTGGTGCTGAGAATCGAACCCAGTGCCTCACACGTACTAGGCAAGTGCTCTGCGACTGAGCCACCATCCCAGCCCTTGTTTTGTTTTTTGTGGTGCTGGGAGTCAAACCCAGGGCCTCACGCTTTCTGAGCAAGCACTCTCCAGCCCAAAGCCGTCTTCTGCCTGCACACAACTCTGGCTCTACCTGTGGAGCCCGTGGTGCTTTCATTTAATGGTTTTCTTTAAGTGAACCTTAAATCAACTCAAAATCTTCACAGAACCTCATCCTAAGCAATAATTGCTGGAAAAACCTAGGATTTGATTTGCTTATAATTTTAAAACTCCTGTGTAATCAAGTTGTCATGTTCACACTTAATCAACCTAAACTCCTCTCTCCATGGAGACACGAGGTTCCTTGTGCCTCCCAGGAAGGACAAATTTCCTGCAGCTCTTAGCGCCCAGAAGGGAAGTGCTGTGTGGGTCAGATATGACTGGGGGACTCCTTAGGAGACAGACCTGGTTTGGTCAAGGTCTCCTCAAGGGCCAGCTGCTCCCTGGGAACCCACTGAGGAGCCCTCAGGGAAGCTGGCAGGTGTCCAGGCAGAGGAGGGTCCCTTTTCTCCTGCGCTGGGCCCAGGTGAGGGTAAGGCCCAGGAGCATTTCCCTGCCACCAAGCAGCCAGGTCCCTGGCTGTTTCTGGCAGCTGCCTGGGTAGACAGTGGCCCCACTAGACTGGTCTCCATTGCTGGGCATAGACAGGGAAGGGGAGCCTTCCCAGGGTGCCCACTCGTGAAGACAAAGGGGGATTTTACATGGAACCTGAGGGGCATCCAAATCTGTTGCTCTTACAAAAGACAAAGAAACCCCCAACCCCCTCCCTAACAAATATTTTGAAGTGAGTGGAAGTGGGGAGGAACTTGCTGCTTTTCTTCTCTCTGGCAACTCTAGAAAGGAAAGCCCTCCTGGACCTCTGTCAGAAGAACCGTCATACGTCTGTAGACTTCTCTATCTCTCCTCATCAGCAGCACCCCTACTCTTCACAAGGCTGCCTGCCTGGATCCCTTGGATAGGGGGAACCGTTCCCTTCCTTCTCTCTTGTTTCCTCTTCCCCTGGGAATCATTGCACCTTCTTGCCCTACACACCCCTCATAAGCACTTAGTTCATGCCAGCTAGTGACTCCTCTTCAGGCCGGACTCGGCTCAGCCTGTGGGCATGAAAACCACTGCAAACTAATTCATACAGAGGAGTTCCCCATTTGACCTCTATCCCCGCCCCACAGCCTAGTGATTATCACTAGAGGCTGCTTGAAAGCAGCCATAACTCAGCCCAGGTGACCAATCCAGGCCAACCCTGAACATTACCAATGTAGAGACCAAAGCCTGGGGCTGGCCTCCACCTCTCAAGCCTAAGGTAATGGCAGAGCCTGGGAGTCAAGATGAGGACCCCGGGTCAAGCTTGGAGTCTGAACTAGAGTGAGCTTCATTCAGTCACTTCTAAAAGAAATGTTTGGCCTTTGTGTTTCCAAAGGCCCTTTGGGGGCTATGCGTCCATGCTTCCATGAACATTCCCTGAGCCAGAACTTTGCCTTTCGTACGTGAACAAGAAGTTAACAATGGGGACTCTATTTTAAAACAGTTTGCTCTGGTGCACGGGTGGACACAGTGCATGCTTGACCCATGCTCGTCCACCCATCTAAGAGGAGTCTTGGGCCTCGGGGATCCCTGAGAGGTCCAGCACCGAGCGTCTGAACATCTCAGACAGTGACCATCCATGGCTTGCAACCCTCCAATGACAGGAAACTCACCACCTCACAAGGCAGTCCATTTTCTAGCCAAGGCAGATGAACTCATGGACCTTGACACATTTAAGGACCTAACAAGGCAATAGGCAATTGAGACGGCTTTGCAACCATGAAGGACTGACCTATACTGAACACTGGAAGGACCTGTATATCCATCAGGGAACAGAACCCTGCACTCCCTAATGCCCCATCCACACCAAGCCAGGCAATGGCACCTGGTGCATCTGTGTTGAGCCCTGAGCAACCAGAAAACTCTTCCAGTGGGTGGGGTATACCACTGTAGGGCGAGCCCCACAGACTTGGAAGGGAAGGGCCCCCACGATTCCTTTTTTTAGTTTACATCCAAAGAGCAGGGTCAGACTGGCCCGGCAGTTCTCTGGGTCCTCATTACCCTACTTCCTCTCCTCCAAGGGAAAGCCCTGCCACAAATTGCATATCTTGAGCTTTGTCTTGCTTTTACTTTGCCCAAACACTTGCTAGCCTAGGGCTAATCTTGGATGCCCAGGGCTCTTGATCCATACACCCACGACAAGTGGGACACACGCTTAGGAACTGGAAAACCAAAACCAAACTTTCAGAGCTCTTTGAGCTGGTTAGTATATTCAGCTCTCTTTGAAATTTCTGTAGCCAGGATCAGAGTAGGCAGGGCTGCCTCGTACCGCTCTATAGGTTGTACACTGCATACCTTACATCACTACAACATAAACAGCACCCTCTGCAGTTGGTGTAATACAGAGACCCTAGCAGTGAGAGAGTAAAGTTTTAAAGATGATAAAAGTGTACATACATGGACTTCTTGGAAACCTACAACAGGACTTAGGGATAGGGCAACTAGTTTAGTGTGTGCCTTTTCAGATAAGGAAACTGAGGGCCAGGATGAGGAAGAAACTGGCTCAAAGTTGCAAAGCAAGTTAGAAGCCATGCTGGAATTAGAACTAGGGCTTCTGAAGCCAAATTCAGTCCCTCTCTGAGACTCTAAGTATCACACTCCCGTTCAACCCTTAGTTGTCAGGTTAAGAGTCTTAAAGGTCTGAACACTCGTATTCATTTTTTGCTGTCTCTTTTACAAATGTATATTGATCACTTACTATGTGTTAAGCACTGTTCCACGTGCTGAGGATAAAGTGGGAACACTTTAGAAAGAGTCCCTTCCAGGGGAGCACTGGTAAATGCTTAACAACAGATTCTGGCCCTTGGGATAGAGTGGAAAGAGTTCTTATTTATAGGATTTGACAGTTTCCCAGGTGTAAATCCTCTCCTCAGGGTCAATTTCAAGCTACCAGTGTGACCCCATCAGCTCCCGTGAGCAGGCCTCAGCACACGCTGGTCCTCTCCCTGTGTGACTTAAACCCCAGTGAGAGAGGAGACAGAGTTCAAGTGAGCAAAGAGGTCTCACAACCACCTGTCACTATTTTAAATTGTAAAAATAAAAGAGAAGATGCCGTGAGGAGGAATAGTGGGTTCTCCATCCTGGCTAGGACATTAACACTGGAGGGTGAGGGGAAACCAGCTGAGCCAAGATCTCGGGGAAGAGTGTCCTGGGCAAAGGGAGCAGCAGTGCGGAGGTCTGGAGGTGGGAAAAGAGCTTGGTGTGTCCGAGCTGCGGAGAGGAGGGTAGCAATGGTGACACTCGAGGGGTAGAGGAGAAGGCAGGTCCTGCAGCACCGGGCGAGCCTGGGGAAGGATCCGGGATCTACTCGAGATGCCATGAGGACTCCAAAGGTGATAAGCAAGAAAATGTCACCATCTGAGGGGCCTTTTAAAAAAATCATTCTGGCTGCTGCAAAGGGCAGAGCGAAATTAGAATTGAGCACCCATACAGAAGACTTGCCAAAATCTAGGTCCAAAATGACAATGACTGGGTCTAAGGGATGACAAAGGAGATGGAGGAGAGTGGCCACGCTGGAGAGGACCTGAGGGGTGAAACCTGCAGGATTGCTGGTGGGAAGTTGAGTCACGGAAGTCTTTCTGAGCCTCTGACTTGCCAAGGGGAGGTGGGAACGCCACTTCCCAGCATGGGGAGGCTGGGAGAGAGACAAGTTTGGAAAAGAAAACCCTGGGTTCCTTCCTGGACAAGTGAAAATGCCCCACAGGCAGCTAGACAATGGCTACTGGGGCTCCCAAAGCAGCCTGAGTTAGCCTGGGGCGGAAGGGGGTTCTCAAGAATCTGGGCCACTTTGACGTTGGAGGGGGTAGAGGGGAGGTGGGAGGCACCAGCCCAAGGTCTAGCACTGTTGGCCAGAGCCTTCTGCAGGGGCATATCTGTGGTCACAACTCTTAAGACCAATTTTCCATCCAACCTGGGATATGTGTGTGTATGTGTGTGTGTGTGTGTGGACATAGGTGTGTTTTAGTTGATCAAGACTTGATTGTACTTTAAATGAGTACAGTGCAGAGATTTCTAATGTTTATTTGGGTATTTTTATTTCCTTCATAGTAGTTCTTGAACGCTTGAGGAAGAAGCTCCATTCCTACGGAGAGAAAAGGATAAATGATATAAGACAGAAAAGTATATTAGCTTTCATAAAACTGTGACTTTAGTCCTGAAGGAGGTGATTCATGTGTCCTCTGAAGGCATGAGATGGTTCTCCAGGACTGGGAGGAAAACTATGTTAATTATAGCCAATTTCAGTTTGCTGTTTTCAATTTTCAGGCCTGTTTTCCATGATCTTGACATCTGCTTAACCAGCACTTTGGCAAACTACCGATTTCTAAAAAAAATGAGAAGGGCCTCCATGGCTCTCACCAGCACTTGCTATTTCTCTCTGGATGCTTCCATGAGTGCCTCTATTTCAGCCTGCATACCACGGGCCCTCAAAGGGGTTTGGTCTCCTCCACGGCCCAGTGAAGGTGTCCCCACTGTCACATAGGTTGATTGTTTCTGACTTAGAGAATTCTTCCTTATCTAGATAGAGCTTCAAGTGCTTTGGAGATTGGAGGAAGGCCATCGTGATAATAGTAGCAAACATAGTTTCTTTAGCACAGAGGATGACATGGAGGGAATGGTACAGGGAACGGTGAGTTTCTGTTGAGATGACTGTCTTAGAGGAGAGAGGTAGGCAGGCAAGGCAGGGTCCTCTGAGGTCACACCAAGGCCTGGCTGGAGAGGAAGGGGGCTGCACTGATGGAGGGCAGTGGGTGAAGGGCAGGCCGCCCTGTGTCTCTCCACTCAAGTCCTTCCTGGATGAAGATGAAGTGAACTTGGTGAGCTCGTGCCAGGCAGCACATCCTTTACCAATTTCAAAATGCCATTAAGGCCACCGGAGTCTTCAGAACTCTTGGCTAAAGTGGACCTAGCAATCATCCAGTGAGGATGCTCAGCCCCCTCATCACCCCCAGGAGAGAGCTTTCTGATTCCTGATGGGTTCTTTTTTCACACACTTAACATTCAAGAGGCCGTGCAAATGCATCTAGATCCAGGGCCCTTCCTCCTGGGGAAGGCAGACACTGTGGCCACAGCCTCCCATGAAGCAGACCTTGCTTCTAACCGCTGGCGCACGCAGAGCCACTTGCTGCCAGAAGCAGCAGTGGGTGTGGACTGGGACCTGCTGTTTCCCCAATGAGCTAATCTCCCTGAGAATCAAGGGTGTGCGAGGTGACGCCTTTCCATGGGGCGTCCTTGCTGCCTCCCCCTTCTCCCTTCCTTCCCTGGCGAGGCCTAGCCAGTCTCCCATGGAAGCCACCCTCTGCCCCTTGATGGGGACTGTCAGGAGAAATCAGTGCTGCCGCTCTCCTCCCTGTGGGTCTCCTCCACACTGCGTAATCCCTGGGCTCTGTGCCTGTGTGCGCACTCAGGCCAGTGTCTCCTGGGGCAGAGTTCCGACCTGCCCTGCATGAAGGCCAGAAAGCCAGGGGTCTGAGACAAGGCTCTAGCTGCTTCTTCACCAGCTGCAACAGCGGGAAGAGGAGGAAGGACAGTGGTTGGCTGGTGACGTCAGTGGTGGGGGGAATGGGAAGCAGGATGGACTCCATGGTTTTCTTCAGAGAAGACGGCAGCAGGATAAAGCCCACGAGCAGAGGGCAGTCACTGGGTCAAGAAGTCAGATACTTCTGTGTGAGTGACAGAAGTGAGAACACAGGTGGGCTTTTACAAGAGTGAAGGGAGCGCATCCCCTTCCTTAGAAGACCCAAGAGCGGGCAAATTTGCTCTCAAGTAAAAGAGGGCATCTGGGCTAGATGTGACAAGTGGCTGGTGTCACCAGGCTGGCTCCCCTAAACACAGCCTCTGATTCTAACAGAAAGGCCGGGCCGGCTGGTGCTAAATCACTGTGGGGCTGGGGGACAGCTTACCTTCAGAAGTGGCTTGAAGCTGAGGACACTTGTGTTGGACCAACTGCTGGAGGGAGGTGGGGTATGTTCCCGGTCCTGGAGGCAATCGGATGGAGTCTCGGATGGAGTCTCGCTGGGGAAGCACCACCTGCTCACCCACGGTTTATAAGCTCCTCCCCTCAGAGGGAGATGAACTTGGAAATGAATCCAGAGGAAAAAGAGAACACAGACTTAGGACATCCGAACTGTGAACATTTTTAGACCACCAGGGAGACTGATGACCAGAAAGGGGAAGTATCTTGTTCAAGGTCACACAGCCAGTAAGTGGCAGAACCCAGGAGAAAAACCCAGTTTCCTGATGCCCAGCCTAGTTCTTACCACAGCAGTCTTAGCATCTAAGAGGTGGGTACCATATATCCATGTCCCCGTTTCTGAGTCCTAGAACCAGCTGTCTTAAAGTCAGGAGTCTACCCTTTGGCCTTTGACAGCCATATTTCCCCATCTCCCCTAAGTTCTCCCATTCCTAGAAGACCCCAAGGAGACAGATCCTTGGTCATTCCAATGCCACATAGTCCTGTCATCAAGGAGTCAGAATATACAGCCTGAGGTCCCACAAATTTTTTTAACTAAGAGGGTCTAAGGGAAACCAGGAGGACCTTCTGCCCATTGCCCTAAATCTCATTGAGATTTTAGCAGCACAGTCCAGCCCCAGGGCTGGGCAGGGCTTTCTGTGGAAAGGTGATCACATTCCTGGACACTCACCAAGATCTCTGTCTTCCTGACATCTGATGTGTCCAGAAGCCCCAGCCAGAGACAGAAGGCCCCACAGCCAAGTCCCCAGGGTGCAAATGAGGGACGGGGAGCTGAGGCCTGGAGGGTGCAAAGCATTAGAAGATGATTTTCTCTAATTCTTTCCTTTGGCTCCGGAATGCAAAATATTATCATTTTTGCCTGGAGATTTCCCTTCCCAAATGTACTTGGCTCTGGCCAGCATCGAGATGAGTTTGCATTCTTCCCCGCTGCCTGGGCTCCAATTCTAAATTGTTTGCGGAGACTCAAGACAGATGCTCTTGTGCTGACAACTGGAAGTCAGCTGTGTGTTTGTCCAAAGAACCTACTGATGTGTGCCAGGGCTGCACCTTGGGTGTCAGAGGCCGAATCTCTCATTTTCCAGATGGGAATATGGGGCCCCCGAGAGGCCCAGGGACTCCCCAGGCGCACAAGTCAAGTTGATGGCACGGCCGACATTAGAACTGAGATCATCCCTGTCCCAACTTCTCTTGGCTTCACTTCAGACTCCGCTGACTTAACCACCTGTCTGTTGGCCCCAGCACGGCTGCAGACTCTGAAGACCACAAGTCATATCGTACCCCGTGGGGTGGCCCCACCACCCAGCATGCAACCTGGAGCACCCAGACCCAAAAGACGATGACGGGAGTGAAGTCATACCACAGGACTGATGGGGAAGACAGAGGGTCATGAGGAACCACTGGCGACCTTGGACAACTCCCATCTTTCTCTGGACCTTAGTTTTCCCCCTTAGGGCACCGAGGTCTTCAACTCAATAGAGCGGTTCTCAAACTGTATTCCAAGAATCCCTAAATTTCCAAGGAAAGTGTCCTAGATTTGCTCCTGGGGCTGGGAACCTGCTACTTGTTCCTGCTTCCACCCTCAGCATCAACCTTTTGTGTCCACTTGGGATTCGCTGAGAAAAACAAAGTTTAGGGGCCAATAAAGTATTTGATCTCTAAGATCTTTGCTTACTCATAAAAGTAAAATCTAATAACTTCCCTGATAATATCTGTTGTGTGCTGCCTTCAACCCAGTGGTAACGGATCTTGCCCCTGTCCCATGGTGACTAGAAAGGAAGAAAATGAGGTGGAGGAAGCCCTGGTGCTGTGCTCCAGAGCCCAGTGTCCACAGAGGGCGGTTAGGTCTGGCAGTTTGGGTCGGCATCTGCATCTGCCACTCCCCGGATGGGGAAGGACAGCCCAGCTATTGGGAAGGACAGCCCAGAGCTGAGGTAGGGACAAGCTATGAGTGGTGCTGGGCCACACTGCTCCCTGACAGGTTGGGGGCAGGCCCAGTGGGGCCTAAAGTCGAGTCTCCTCAGGGAGATGCTGAGAAAGGAATGTCTGGGCTACTCCCCAGAAATTGTGAGTCCCCCAGATTCCCCAGCGTTCCTTCTCCCTGTATCTTTGTCCAGATACTGTGAAATCGCTCCTCCTCCTCCCTTCTAGTCCAGCATTGAAGAGCTAGGCTGCATCGGTTAACAATTGCTGTGGTCATGCCCAGCCCTTTGGGTTTTTTTTTATCTTGAGTCAGCGTCTCTCTGAGTTGCAGAGGCTGGCCTTGGACTTACCATCCTCCTGCCTCAGCCTTCCAAGTGGCTGGGATTACTAGCATGCACCACCGAGCACAGTCCTTACCCTGCCTCTTCAGTGGCAAAAACTGTAGTGACGTGGCAAAGGGTGCAGAGAGAAAAGTGAGGAATTGGAACTCATGGTGTAACCTGGGGCAGACCACGTGGCTCTGACACCTACTAGATGTGTGACTTGGGGCAAGTGATGGAATCTCTGTGCCTCACTTTGAAAATAGGTGTCATGAGAATATCTGCCTCTTAGGACTGCTGTAAAGACAAATGAGTTAATACTTCTGACTCCCTTGTAGGGGTGTGCAGAGGGTTTATTGGTGGTGGTTGTTTAGCAGAGCTGCAATTTCTACTCTAAATCAGCACATTTTACTGAGGACCTCCTGTGCCTGGGTCCTGGAGTGGAAATAAAGAGAGAAATAAAATCCAGTCGCTGTCTCACTCTGCTCAGAGTTCTGGGATAGATGGGTATGTTTAGTGCGGTCACTGAACCAGGATCCTCTAAACACGCTCATGCGGACATAGAGGCAGAGCTGCTGCCCCTGAGAGGCCCACAATCCACTGCCATTTCCCCATCAGCCAAGTAGCTAGCTGTGGGGAGGAACTGTACATTCCTCACCCGCCTGGGACTTCCAAGGTCAGGGTCAGATGCCCACCAGCCTGCAAGCCTCCCGGAGCCAGTGCCGGATCCCAGGGTCTCCTCCGAGGAGGAGTCCCTGCTTCTCCCCAGGGCTGGAGAGCTCCCTGAGCTACCGTACCTCCTCTCTGGGGGAGTCCTCTTCTCTCAACTGGCTAGAAGCCCCCTGCTTAGAGGACCAGGTTCCCCCATCCTTTCTGCAAAATCTCACTAGTGCTGGTTAAAGGAGCCCAGACTAGGGCCTTGGCCTCCAGCCATGCCCCCCACCCCCACCCCAATCTTGGCTTTGCTTCCTCAGGTGCCCATCTTTGAAACAGTGCCTCCTGGGTAAAGAGAAGCCTGGCTGGCAACAGGGCAAGGACCATCAGGTTTTCGTTATTTGCTTG
The DNA here is from genome assembly GCF_047511675.1 of Marmota flaviventris. NCBI lineage: Eukaryota > Metazoa > Chordata > Mammalia > Rodentia > Sciuridae > Marmota > Marmota flaviventris. The sequence continues at coordinate 114,070,869 of NC_092499.1, read as the reverse complement.
GGCAAAAGGGCAGCAGTGCAGATGGTGCAGATCAGCCAGGCATCTAAAGCTCATCTCTTTCTTGCTTTGGAATGCGCTGTGTGTTTCCAGAGCTGCAGGAAGTTCACTGTGCCCATCTTTTTGCTTAGGGTGTGTCTGAATCCTTTCTCCCTATCCCCCTTCTGTCTGTGATTCACATTCAGATGTGGAGATTCTTGAGACCCAAGTAAAACTGGGAAGAGAGAGACAGCACCAGAGAATTTTGGTGAAATTTCCAGCCTCCTTCATCTACCCCTGCACCCAACATACCAGGAAAATGGAAGCTCAGGGCGACCCAGACAGCACAGGGGAGGGCCCAGAGATCCAGGTGAGGTCCTGGCTGTGGAGACTGAGATGCCCACAGCTAGGGGTCACCCAGTGACTTCCTCTTGCTGTCAACTCAAAGCCTGTGCTTCATCCTGACATCCAGGGCCCAGGGGACTCTGGCTCCATCCTGCTTCACCTAGTCTCCCTGTTCTACCTCTTGTAATCAGGGATCCGTCTGATTCTACCAAGCAGGGGCTGAGGAACCCAAGTAAATTGGGAAGAGGGAGATAGTACCAGAGACCTAGGGTGGGTGGGTTTTCAATGATGCTCAGATTGAGGTCCTCACCTCAGTGAGGCCACTGAGGTGAAGATTCGGGAACTGGGGTGGGGTGAGTGGCTCCCTGGGAAAGGGAGGCTCATCAATGGGGTACTTCATGGCTCAGGACAGATGAGGACTTGGGGTGCACACTGACACTTCCTAGCTTTGTGACCTTGGCCGCATGCCTACCTTTGCACCTCAATTTCCTCACCTTAAAATGAGAATAATAATATTCTACTTCCAGAGACTATTGTAAGGAGAAAATAAACTTGGAACGGAGCCTGGTACATAATAAATGCTCTGCACATGTGTTACTTTTATGATTGTTATCAAGGTGTAGGGGACAGTTAGTACCTAAGGCAGAGGACCAGGGTGTGAACTAAGGCAGGAAGAAGCCACCAGGTACTGGTTCTGAGAACAGGTTCTCAGAAGGTGTGAAATTCAGCAAGCAAGTCTACCTGTATCTTCTGGACACAGGACAAAGATAAAAGGCCACTCAAGGATGTGCCCTGAACACGCCCAGTAAGAGAAGGTGGGAGGTGGGGAAGCCACTATAATCCAGGGCAGAGCCACAGAGGCTCCGCAGAGTTCACAGGGAGGGCCATGCAGCCCTGGGAGGGGGTCCCACCGTGGCAGAGGTGTCATCAGCCTTGAAGTGTGAGGAGGAAAGGAAGACCTGCGGGCATGGTGAACAGCTGGGCAAAGACACTGAGGTGGCCGAGGACAGGGCTCTGAGCTGCCTCAGCTCAGTCCTAATGGGGAGGCAGGTGTGATCACATCAGCACACAGGCTGCGGACCATTACCAGCTGTGATAGAGAGAGGACACCAGTTACCTGCTGGTGATGAGACCGTCATACAAGATCCCATGCCACCAAGGTGTCAGGAAGGCCTCCCAGAGCAGGCGGGAGGATGCGACATTTGTGCTTAGGTTTGGTGATAAAAGTTCTTCAGAGGTTCACACAGGAGGGCATGTGCAAAGGCCCCAAGGCAGAAGAGAGGGTGCATCTGGGACACAGACCTGTGACCTCGTGACTGGGCTGCAGAAGTCAGAAGGAAATGCAAGGCCTCGGGACCTTGTGGAAGATTCTGGACTTTCTCCCAAGATCCTTAGAGAGTTATTTAGGAGGAAGAGGAGGGGAGGAGTGTGGATGGACTGTCCCAGGGCAGGCATTTAGCAGACACTTCTACAGCTAGCCTGGAGCCACCAGGTGACGGTGCTGTGGTCCCATGCTGGCGCTCCCTCACTCTTGGGCCCATGACCGCCCAGATGCTGGGAGCTGGTGACCCCACCTTCACCTGCGGCCAGTGCTTTTGAGAATTCTGAGCCCCCAGTGATGTTCAAGCCCAAGGCTATGGCTCCAGCCCCTCTTGGGATGAACTGATGCTTTATTTAAAAACCCAGATAAGATTCTGAGAAAGGGAGCAGCAGCTGATGTAACTTTGGCCACCGTCCACCGGAGAGCAGCCCAGGAATTGTGGTTTTTCCCCCTCTGTCATCAATCTCGAGGGCAGAGAAGTGGCAAGCAGCCCAGCCAGGCTCCTAGCGCCTCTGCAATTGGCCTGTTGATTCCCATCAAAAACAACTTTGTTTTGTTTTGTTGGCATTCGGGGGGCCATAAATCTCTGAGAAAAGTACATTCCCCAAGTATGAAAACCATGGCCATCAGAGAAGGCCAGAGATCTTGTTGGGAGCCAGGGTCAGAGACGGACTTGACGTCATTTTGAGGAAATCCATCCTCTGGTTGGTTTGGTTTGGTGAGAAGCACATGCCCAGTGGAGTCTGGGGAGGAAGCCAGCACTTTGTAACTTAATGCTCTTCCTGTGGCCAGATTTCACTAATCCTGTCCCCAGGGAGGTAGGGGTAGGGACACTGGGGTGTGACGGGACCAGTCCTAGACAGAGCCCCTAGTGAAGGTACCCAGCTCCCACCAAGGGATGTATCACAAGGAGCCCCGCTGGGTGCTGAGGCAGGAAGGCGGGGGCCTCATCACTGAAAAGAATCTTCTCTCCTCCGCCCCCCGGGGTCTTTCCTACAAATAGCTGAGCTCCCAAGAGGGCGGCCCAGCACCCTGACACCCCATGGTATTTAATGGTGTTCCCAGCTGACCTGTTCCCTACTGAGTGATTGATGAAATTTAATTGATTGGTGTAAAATTAGAGGTTAGACACCTAGAAGAAGATGTGGGTGACGTCAGTGCTCATATACATTCTTTTCCTGTCCCTTTTCCTTGATGGCCGGAGACAGTGTTCCAGCAAATGAAGAAGCTGGTCTCTAATTATTAACTGAACCCATGAACGGGAGCTGAGATACCTCAGTGAGAATGCAGCAGTCTGGTGGCCCTTAGAGGACAGAAAATGTTATAAAATATCAGCCATGTGGCTGGGCACAGTGTCACACACCTGTAATCCCAGCAGCTCAGGAGGCTGAGGCAGGAGGATCACAAGTTCAAAGCCAGCCTCAGCAATTGTGAGGTGCTAAGCAACTCAGTGAGACCCTAAATAAAATACAAAATAGGGCTGGAGATGTGGCTCAGTGGTCGAGTGCCCCAAGTTCAATCCCTGTATCCCCCCCCCAAAAAAAATCAGCCATGTGACAATAAACAAGTAAATGATTTGTTTGTTGTGTAGATTTGTTAAAAAATAAATATGCAGCATGTCTGTAATAAGTGCTCTGAGGACAAGTACAGCAGAGCCAGGGGACAGCGGGTAGGGTGGCCTGGTGACGGATAGGCTGGCATGGAAACAGAGACCTTAATAACTGGATGGAGGGGTGTGTGGTTCATGGGAGGAAGAGTGATGCAGACAGGGGAACAGGACAAAGGCTGGACAGAGAATGGGTGTGACACAGTCGAGGGACAGCAAGAGCGGCTGTGTGGCTGGAGCTAAGGGATAGAGGGGACAGGGTAGGAAAAGAGTGGGAGGGGAGTGAGGAGGGCCTTGAGAAAGAAGTTTGGCTTTAGCTGTGAGGGAGGTGGGAAATGGATGGATGAAGGGGGTGGAGCTGGGGAGTGACAGTTTCTGACAGGTCGTGGAAGGGTCCCTCTGGCCTTGGTTGCACAAGAAGCACTAATAGAGGACACAGGATGGAGAAGTCCCCAAAGATACAATGCATGACTTCACCTTCACCGGCCCCCACTCTGCAGTCCTAAAGGGACGGGTGGTCTGGCTTTCCTGATGGCCACATCTGCCTCCCTCTTTTTCTGCTCCACCTCTGCCTACTGTGCTCAGAAGCAGGAAGGGAAAGGCCTAGTCTCCAGAGGGCTCCAGAGAGCCAGATGAAGTGTTGCCCCACAACCAGGCCTGTTACATGTGGGCATGGGTTGTGTGTGTGTGTGTGTGGTGTCATGCATGTGTGTATCTGTTCACCCCTGGAACAAAATTTGAGAGAGGGTGAGTTTTTCTCTGGAACTTCTTTGACCCCTACATGCCCACCAGTCTCCCAGGTCTGCATAGGTGACCCTGGTGTCTCTCTCCTCTGTGCCATGCTCTCACAGGTTAGAGACCTGTGCTCTTTCACCTCTGACCCCTACCCTCACTCCATGCTCACCTGCCCCCAGTCCCCTTTCCCAAGACTGCCTCCTGCTGGCCAGACCGAGAAGTCCATGCATGGCACGGGTTTTGTAAAGAAGGCACCAATGGACCAGCATAGTCCTCTTCCCTCCCACTTTGAGGTGAGGATCCTCTCCCACTCCAGGACCATAACACTAAATCCATGCGTTGTGTCAGATTAGGAATGGTGAAGTCAAGTTTGACAGATACATGATGGCACTGTCATCTCCTGTATCCGCAGCAGGTACTACTTATGAATCACACCACTCTTGCCCCTGAGCCCAGACTTAACCTCAGAATCTTTCCTTTTTTTTTTTCATGTTTTTATTGGTGCACTACAGTTGTGCATAGCAGCAGGATTCATTCACTTATGCACCTGATACAACAGTATAATTTGGTCAATTTCATTCCCTAATATTTCCCTTTACCCTCCACTGCTCCCTTCCCCTGGTCTCTTTCCTCGACTTTACTGATCTCCCTTCAATTCTCATGAGAGCCCCACCTAACTTTTTTCCTTTTTCCTCTCTAAAGAAAACATATGACCCTTAACTTTCTGAGTCTGGCTTATTTTGCTTAACATAGCACTCTCAAGTGCCGTCCATTTTCCTCCAAATGACAAAATTTCTTTCTTCTTTATGTCTGAATCAAACTCCAGTGTGTATGTACACCACATTTTCTTTATCTGCTCATCCACTGATAGAAACCTGAGCTGGTTCCATAGTTTGGCTATTGTGAATTGTGCTGCTCCAAACATGGGTGTGCAGATATGGCTAGAGTATGCTGACTTGAATTCCTTAGAATGGTCATATGGTGGTTCAGTGCCTAGGCTTTTGAGGAACCTCCATAGTGATTGTACTAATTTACAATCCCACCAACACTGTAAAAGTGCTCCTATTCCCATGCCCTCCTCTCCCTCATCGATTATTACTTGTACTCTTGATGTCTGCCATTCTAATTGGAGATGAAATCTCAGTGTCGTTTTGACTTGCATTTTTCTAATTGCTAAATACGTTGAACATTTTTTCACATATTGGTTGGCCATCTGTATTTCTTCTGGAAAGTGTCTGTTTAGTTCATTTGCCCATTTATTAATTGGGTTACTTGTTTTCTGGTGCTAAGCTTTTTGAATTCTGTATATATTATGGACATTAATCCTCTGTCAGAGAATAGCTAGCAAAGATTTTCTCCCCTTCTGTAGGCTCTCTCTTCACATTCTTAGTCATTTCCTTTGCTGTGTGGAAGCTTTGTGACTGGATGCCATTCCATTTATTAATTCTTGGTATTATTTCTTGAGCTTTAGGAGTCCTAATGAAGAAGTCACCTGAGCCTATATCCTGGGGCGCTGACCCCATGTTTTCTTCAGCAGTTGTGTAGTTTCTGGTCTAATTCCTAGAACTTTGATCCATTATGAGTTGACTTTTTGCAGGGTGAGAGATAGGGATCGAGTCTCATTCTTCTTCATACGGATAACAAGTTTTCCCAGCACCATTTGTTTAAGTCTGTCAAGGATCAGATGACTGCAGATGTGTGGGTTTTCTGGAATCTTTCTTAACTCCCTGCTCCCAACAGTTCTAACAATTGGCCTGGGTAAGTGGGATAACACGTATCTGACATCCCTACTCCAAGGTCTTCCCGTTTTCCCCGCTGGGGGACTTTAATTCTATGACTTCAGTGATAGAACTTGGGGGGCCTCTATCAGCTTGCTGGGAAGTAAAAGGAAGAGTGGGAGACACCACTTGTTTCCACAGAACAGGCCCTGTTCAAGTGGGCGTCCTAGGCCTTGACCCCCAAGCACCCAGACCAGGGGCCAGTGCCCAGGGAAGAATGCAGGGAGGTGCTCAGCAGGGACGAGCCTCAGCTTCAGAGTCTCCCCGCCCCCGACCTGGCGGGCTGTGGGACCTAGAGCAGGTCAGCTAACCTCCCTCACCCTGGTCTTTCCCTGTGCCGCCCACCCCACTGGGAGATGAAAGGGTAATACCTGTGAGTGTTCTTTGAAATTTATAGTGTTCTACATGTGAAAGGGGTGGAAATGAGAAAAGTCTTATTCTCCAGATTCACTTCACTAATCTCAAAGTCTTGGCTGATGGCAAGTTCCCACCCCTTAAGTCCCATGGATCCCCAGTTTGGTGATCCTGTGAATACTGACAGCCAGGCAGAGGTGTGGCCTGGATGAGTGGCAGGCCAGCCACATCCTGAAAATGCCTTGTGCAGAAAGGAGTTCCTGAGCAGGCATCCAAGGTCCTAGTTCTAATGTGTCCCCGGATCCACTATGCCCCTGGACAAACCTCTTGGCCTCTCTGGTGCTGTGCCATGTGCTTCTGCCTGGATAGATCCTGTTCATTCTCCCAAGGTCCTATGAGGGTAAAGGAAGACAGATAGGAGGACACTCAGAAAACCAAAGTGCCATCCTAGTTGGTTTTCTGTTTCAAATGACAAAGTACCTTAGACTAGGTGACTTATAAAGAAAAGAGGTTTATTAGCTCAGAGTTCTAGAGGTCTGAGAGCTGGTGCCAACATCAGCTTGGCTTCTGCTTAGGGCTCAAGGTGGATGGCAACACAGGGAGCAACACAGGGTGGAAGCTTTGCTAGCCTGGCCAGTGGGCATGTGCAGAAGAGGCAAAACATCAGGCGTAAAGTTGCTTCAGGACGACTCGCTCTAGAGACAACTAATCCAGTCCTGTGAGACCCAACCCAGTCTTGTGAGACCTATTCCAGTGTCTCAAGAAAGTCATGAAGCAATTCTGTCTTTGATGACCTAACTCTCTCCTAAAGGTCCCATCACCTCTCAACACTGTTACATTGAGAAGCAGTTTTCAGCTTGACTTTGGTGCAGACAGATGACCTCCCAACCACAGCACAGTCATATTCAGGCTCCACACAGTCTTCCCCCAAGAAAGAATCAATTAAGTCAGCATTGACTTAACCAATTAAGGAGGACCCTGGAGGCCAAGGCAAAAGGATTGTGGGACTTTCTGTCCACTTTCCCTCCACTTCCCCAGCCAGGCAGTGGCCCTGCTAAAGCCAGACAGAGCCTTGCACATTGATTCAGAAGGAGGTGGTCAGCCAGCAGAGCTGGACCCAGGCTGGAGCAGGTGGTGGGAAGTCCCTGACTCATTAGCAGGCAGACATGAGAGAAAGGAGAAAGAGAGAGGAGGGAAAGTAGAAGGGGAAGAAGCAAATTTGGAGGACGGAAGGGGTGACGGAGGAGGAGGGGAGCTATCCGTGCCCCCATCAGACCAGACGGTCTCTGAGAGAGAAACTTGGTCTTCCATTCAGTCTTTGTCCCCCCAGAGTAAGACTTAGGCCTCCTCTATCAGTTACAGGCTCCTCCAGTGCAGGTGCTGGGCCTCACCCATCAGACTGGGGGCTCTCTCAGGCGGGAACTTTGTCACTACCTCATACAAGGGCTCCTCAAAGACAGGGAACCCACTGGCTTCACAGCCAAGACCCTCTAAAATAGATGACTCACCAGTGGATCTTGAAACACCCCTGGGGCCCTGTGTTCACCTGCCTGATGCCCCTGTTCTCTCCCTTCCCCCACCCAGGGTTCACAGCCACCTTCAACATGGACACCAGGAAGCCCCGGGTCATCGCTGGCTCCAGGACTGCTTTCTTTGGCTACACGGTGCAGCAGCATGACATCAGTGGCAAGAAGTGGTGAGTGAGAGCTGCTGCCCACGCCCAGCCCTGTACCATTGCCCGCCCAGCGCCCTCTACCCTACTCCGAACCTCAGCGGCTGCCCAGCCTGACCTCACTCTCTAGGGTCAATGACTTGACTTCTTGTCCCACCAGGTCAGAGGCTGATCAGCTCTGCCCTGACCACGAGATCTGGAGCATTCAGTTTCTCAGGTCTCTGTCTTCTTGTCTACGAAATGGGAATGAACGGCTCCTCACATTCTAGGTCATGTGACAAACGGTGGCAGGCACCTGGGGACCAAGAACTTACCCCCTCGCATCCTGCCTCAGGGACTCACTCTCATCAGTGGGGGCAGCATCTCTGCTCCTGTCTCCTTGGAGAGCCGTTGGGGGTCTCTGGAGAGATCTCTGTGTGTTCACAACCCAGACAGGGCAACAGTGAGACGGAGAGAAGTAACCTGAGACCAAGAGACAGCAGGACCAGAAAGACCCCAGGACCCCTCAGACTAGGGGCCATCAGGGGGAGGGAAGGATCCACTTCCAAATTTCAAATCACTTTATTGCAGCATATTTTACCATATAATTCACTCAATTTGAGTCTGCAAGTCAATGATTTTTTTAGTAAATTTACCAACTTGTACCATAATGACACAAATCAGATAGAATATTTTCACGACCCTAAGAAGATCCTTCATGCACATTTACTGTTAATTGCCCTTCTCCTCCCAGGTTGGTCTGTAGTTGACAGAAGGCAAAGCTTTCCTTCCTTCCTGGGATGGAAAGGGCCAGGCCTTGGTGTTACCCTTTTTGAAGCCTGTATTAGTCCATTTTCTGCTGCAATACCAAAGTACCTGAGGTTGGGGACCTTGTAAAGAAAAGTTGCCTGCTGAGCTCATGGTTTTAGAAGCTGAATCCAAGGTCAGGTTGGTCTCCTTGGTTCGGCCTCTGGTGAGGGCCTCCCGATTGATGGCGTCCCCATGGTGGGAGCATTGCAGAAGGGATCACACAGCATGACAGGAAGCCAGGCTCACTCTTATATTGAACACTCCTTATCTCCAGAACTCACTCACTCTGAAAAGCTAGTATTAATCCCTTCCAAGGGGGATGCCCCAGTGACCTAATTACCTTGCGCTAGGCTCCCTTCCTTGGAAGTTCCACGTTGCCAACACTGCCACACTGGGACCAAGCTGCCAGCATGTGAACCTCTGGGGGGTGAACCACATCCAAACCATAGCAAAGCCCCTTCAGGGGGACCACCCAAACACTCATGATGAATGTTCTAGATATGGAACATTTCCTGCACCCCACCCCTAGGCTGTGTCCCTCTGGGTAACCACTCTTCTGACTCCTCTCACCATAGATTTCCTTTGCTATCTTGAACTTCACATAGATGATATCATATCCGTTTATATTTGGCCTCTTTTACTCAATATTGCGTCTGTGAGGTTTAACGTGTTGCCGAATATATGATATATACTTCACATTCTTCATTCTTATGTATTCCATTGTTACTGTACCATAATTTATTTATTTACTCTGCTACTAATGGGTATTTGGGTTGTTTCCATTTGGGGTTATTTCTGATGGAGTTGCTATAGCCTTCTCATTGGTGGACATGTGTCCTCATTTTTATTGTATATAGACTCAGTGTTGGATTTGCGTAGATAAAGGGTAGGTATATGATCAACTTTAGGAGGATATGGCAGGTACTTTTTTTTTTTCCAAAGTAGCTTGCCAATTTAAACTCTATCTAGGAAAACAAGAGAGTTCTAGTTGTTCTGCAGCCTCACTAACCCATGGCATTGGCAGTCATTTTAATTTTAGCTAGGCCAGTGGTGTGAAATGGTATCTCACCTGGATTCTGTTTGCATTTCTTTATTTACTGATGTTGTTGAACAACTTCTTATAGATCTATTGGCCATTTTGATATTTGCTTTTGTGAAGTGTCTGATGAGGTGTTTTGATCCTCTTTAAAGTTGTGTTATATACCTTTTTCTTTTTGATTTATAGAAGTTTATATACTCTCTGTACAAATCCTTTGTCAGAGAGAGGCATTGAAAATATCTCTTCCTGCTATGGAGCTTGCTTTTTCATTTTCTTAATGGTATCTTCAGATGAACAGAAGTTCTTAACTTCACTGAAGTTAAGTCTATCAATCTTTTTATGCTTAGTGTTTTTCATAGGTCCCATTTAAATTTTTTTTTTTTTTGCCTCTCCTCAAATCATAGATATACTGCTCTGTTTTCTTCTAGAAGTTTGATGTGTTTGCTTTCACACTTAGGTCAATGATTCATCTCAAATGAATTTTTTGTGGAAGGTGCAAGATAATTTAAGTCAATTGTTTTTGTTCTCCCCATATTGATGTCCAATAGGTCTGGCACCATTTGCTAAAAGATCATTTTCCCCCCTGAATTCTAGTGTTGTGTTTGTTTAAAATGGATGACCATGTATATGTGGGTCTATTTTTTTTATTCCCCTCCATTCTATTTGTCTATTTATCTAAATAGTGCACCAGTGAAAGACCGCTTTGTTACTGTAGCTTTAAAATAAGTCTTAAAGCCAGGTATATGAATTCTCTGCACTTGTTTTTCTTTGACAAGATTATTTTAGCCATGCCAGGTCCAGTATACTCCATAGAATTTTAGAATCAGCATGTCATTTTTTCCCAGTAAAATTTGCTAAGATTTATAGATAAATAAAATCTTCACAGAACTGAATCTTCTGATCCACAAACCTATATCCCTTCATGTATTCATTGTTTAGAAATTTCTCTCAATAGTGCTTTGAAATTTTCAGCGTGAAAGTCTTGAATATCTTTTGCTACATTAATTCCTACACATTTTATGCTATTAAAAATGAAACATTCTTATTTTCTAGTACATAAAAATAAAACCACATTTTTATATAATGACATTTTAGCTCACAACTTTACCAAGCCATCTATTATTTCTGTTAGCTTGCTTGTGGGTTTTTTGGATTCTCTGTGTACACAATCATATCCTATGAAATAATTACAGTTTCATTTTTTCCTTTTCTATATACCTTCACTTCCTGCCTAATTGCAATGTCCAGAACCTTCAGAACAAGGTTGAATAGAAGTGGTGACCCTGAACGTTCTTCTCCAGTATTTCATGATTAAATGAAATCTGAACTACAAAGTAGTCACTTATTTATTGTAGAAACCTTCAGATTGAAGATGTTTTCTTCTACTCCTGGTTTTCTGAGGTTGGATTTTCAAACATTGTGAACAGTGTTGACGTGTATCAGATGCTTTTTCTATAACAATTGATATTATCTGGTTCTTTATTCTGTTAATATGGTTCATCACATTGGTTGGTTGAGTGGGGGATTTTTTGGTTTGGGGGTAAATGTGTGCACGTGTGTGTTTTGCTTTGTTTTCAGTGTTAAATCAAATTTGCATTCCTGGGGTAAGCTTTGCTTGTTCACCATGTATTTTTCTTATTATTCTTGGGGATTTGTTTCTATGAGACATTTGTTTCTATTTTGTTTCATGAGGTATATTGGCCTGTAAATCTTCTTTTCTGTAATGTGTTTATCATGTTTCGGCATTGCAATTATTCAGACTTCATAAAATGTGTTGAAAAGTGTTCTCACTTTCACTATTCCCTGGTAGAACATAAGATTTGTATTATTGCTTCTTTAAAGATTTGGAAAAGTTCACCAGTACAGCATCTGGAGTTTTCTTTTGTGAGGAGATTCTTAATTACAAATTCAACTTCTTAAAGACAATGGACAACTTGGATTTCCTATTACGTCTTATGTTAATTTGGGTAGCTTGTATTTTTTGTATTTTTTTTAATTTGTTCTTTTTAGGTATACATGGCAGTGAAGTGTATTTTGACATATTTATACAAACATGGAGTACCTCTTATTCTAATTAGGATCTCAGTCTCGTGGTTGTACATGATGTAGAGATTCACTGTGGTGTATTTACATATGTACGTAGGAAAGTTATGTCAGAATCATCGCACTCTTTTTTATTCCTGTGTCCTCTCTCTTCCCTTCATTCTTTTTAGATTTTTTTTAGATTCCCTTTGTCTAATTTACTGAACTTCTATTCTTCCCCACCCCGACATTGTTGTGCATTAGCATCCACATATCAGAGAGAATGTTCTACCTTTGTCTTTTGGGGATTGCCTTAGTTCTTTTAGCATAAGTCTCCAGATCCATCCATCTACTGGCAAATATCACAAAGTCATTCTTCTTTATGGCTGAGGAGTATTCCATTGTGTTTATCTACCACATTTTCTTTATCCACTCATCTGTGGAAGGGCACCTAGGTTGGTTGCACAGCTTAGCTCTTGTGAATTGAGCTGCTGTGAACATTGACATAAACATTACTATAAACTACATTGGCTGTGTCACGGTAGTATGCTTTGGCTTTATACTGAGGAGTGGGATAACTGGGTCAAATGGTGGTTCCATTCCAAGCTTTTCAAGTAATTTGTCCATTTCACTCAAATTTTATTGTCAAAATATTATTCATGGGCTGGGGTTGTGGCTCAGTGGTAGAGCGCTCGCCTAGCACGGGCGAGGCCCTGGGTTAGATCCTCAGCACCACATAAAAATAAATAAATAAAATAAAGGTATTTTTCCAACTACAACTTAAAAATAAATATTTTTTTTAAAAAATATATTATTCATTAACTCCTATTATCTTTCAATATCTAAGATCTATAGCAACATCTACTCTACCCACATAATTTATTCTTATTGGTAATTTGTGTTGTCTCTCTCATTCTTGATCAGTCTTGCTATGGGTATATTAATTTTATTAAAGTTTTCTAAGGATCAGTTTGGGTTTTATTGATTTTTATCTATTAGATCTTTATTGTCTCACTGGTTTTTACTCTTTTTAACATTATTTCTTTCCATTCTCTAAATTTGTTTTAATTTGACTTTTTCTTCCTTCTTATTTAAATTGTTGATTTTATAACCCTTTTTTTCTAACATATGAATATAAGGCTATAAATCTCCTCTAAACATTGCTTTAGTTGCATCCCATAAATTTTGATATTTTCACTATTATTCAGGTTAATATAATTTCTAATTTTCTTCTTTGACCCATGAGTTATTTCAAAATATGTAACATAATTTCCAAATATTTGGAGACCTAGGTATTTTACTATTAGAGTTCTAATTTAATTCCAAGTGGTCAGAGAGACCCTAGATATTTTAAATCCTTTAATATTTGTTTTGTTACTAAAAAATGTCTATTTTAGTAAATTCTCAGTGCACTTGAAAAGACATCTATCCTTAGTTTCTTAAGCACATATCTATATATGTCAGTTAAGTCAATATAGTTGGGTTTTGTTTTTTTTTGTTGTTTTTGTTTTATTTTGTTTCGGTACTGGGGATTGAACTCAGGGGCACTTAACCACTGAGCCACATCCCCAGCCCTTTTTTGTATTTTATTTAGAGACAGGGTCTCACTGAGTTGCCTAGGGCCTCGCTAAGTTGCTGAGGCTGCCTTTGAACTTGTGATCCTTCTGCCTCAGTCTCTCAGGTCACTGGGATTACAGGTATGTACCATCATGCCCGGCTCAATATGTTTTTTTTTAATTCTCTTTTATTAATTTTTTTATTAGTTACACATGAGAGTACAATGATCTTCACAATTCATACATTTGAATCAAATGGGGTATAATTTCTCATTTTTCTGATTGTACAGGTTGCAGAATCACATTGGTCATGCAGTCACCCATATGCCTAGCATGAGTGCGGTCCTGGGTTCAATCCCTAGCACCACACCAAAAAAAAAAAAAAAATCAATATGGTTATTATTGTTCAAATCATCTGCATCCTTTCTGATTTTTTTTGTATGCTTATTCTATCACTTTCTGATAGATTCATTAATATTCACATCTACTCTACCCACATCATTACCCTTTTTGGTGCTCTTAATTTTTTCATACACTTCTGTTCCCCTTTTTGGCTAAATTTTATTTAGCCAAAAAAAAAATCCATTTAGTATTTCCTACTGTAGTGCATATCTGCTGAAAATGTTTCTTTCAACTTTGGAAGTTGGGGTTTTGTTTGCCTACCTTTATCCGCCTGCCTGAAAACATCTCTACCTCACTTTAACTTTCTTGCAGTACTGGGGATTGAACCCAGCCCCTCCCCACCCCACACACTAGGAAAGTGCTCTACCAGTAAGCCGTATCTCCAGCCCCTTTAAAGTTTTTGTTTAGAGACAGGGTCTCCCTAAGCTGCCCAGGCTGTCCTCCAACTTGCCATCCTCCTGCCTCAGCCTCCCAAGTAGCTGGGATTACAGGTCACCTCCACACCCAGCTTCTCTTTAATTTTTTAAGTGTCTCTTATCTAGTTATAGAATTCTAGGTTGGCAGATTTTCTTTTAACGTTTAAAAATGTCATTTCATTGTCTTCTGACTTAATAGTTTCTGTCAAGATGTCGACCTTCTGTTTTTATCATTCTTCTTTTGAATGAATATGTTCTTTTCCTGTGGTTGCTTTTCTATTTGACTTAAGTTCAGCAATGTGAATATGATAGATCCAAGTGTAGTTTTGTTCTGTTTTGAATTTGTCTGCTTAGTGTTTTCTTGAATCTGAGGTTGATACATTTCATCAGATTCGGAAAATTTTCTATCTTCATTTCAAATATAACCTTTTTTTTCTTCTTAGAGTCTAATTGCTGTCTGATAAGCCTTCCTGCCACGGCTCCCTTTCCTTCCAGTTTATTCCCATTTCTCTCTTACTTTTTATTTATTTATTTTTTATTTCAAGACAGCGTCTTGCTAAGTTCTTAGGACCTCACTAAGTTGCTGAGGCTGGCTTTGATCTTGCCATCCTCCTGCCTCAGCCTCCCAAGCCATTGGGATTGTAAGTGTATGCCACTGCACCCAGCCTATTTGATTATTTTTAAGAGATTCTTATTTTGTTAAAATGATCTCTCTTTATTCCATTTGTCCATTTTTTATTCTATTTGTTTTAACATATTAATCTTAACTATTTAGAAGTTCTTATTGATTAGAAATAATATCAGGTCTGCTTCCAGCGGCTATTTTATCTGATGACCATCAGGCACTTTTTACTGATTCTACACTTAGTTGGTAATTTTTTATCCTATGCTGAACATTGTGGATGACACATTATAGAGAATGTGGGTTCTGTTACCTTCCTTTAAGAATGCCATATTTTGTTCTGATAGGCAGTTAGATTACAGGTGAAGTCATAAGTCTTACCACGGCACCGTTTGGCCCTCAGTTAGGGTTGGCATCGTCTAGCTTTGCCCTTACTCCTGGGATATGGGATTCACTCTTAAAGCATGAACATCCCAGGGTCTCGGATGAAAGCCCAGGGTGTTCACCAAGATCTTTTCCTTCTGGCTGGGCCCAAACCCCAGCATCTCCCCAACACTTAGTGGGCAACCCCTAAATCTCTCTCTGTTTCTAAAATCCCTCCTCCTCCTGGCTGCTCTCTGGTTGATTTTCCACTCTCACACCCTGCAGACTCCGCTTGGGATACACCCCAGGCTCTGAGGGAGACATTTAATTGTTTGGGGGCTGTGGCTCTCTCTTTTCGGGGACCTGCCCCTCCCGATTCTAGTTGCCTTTGCAGCCCCAACTTCAGTGGGTTTCCTTTGTCCAGCAAGATGGCTGCTCTCTGTACTCTGTTTTTCTGGAATCAATAAGGAATTTGCCCTTGGAGAGAGAGCAGGGGCAAATGTGGGCTCAGGCCCTGTTCCTTCCTTCTCTCACATATCAAGCCCTGCTTTTTTTTTTTTGTTTTAAGGATTCTTTGTTATTGTTGTTGTTGTAATTAGTTATACAGGGCAGCAGAATGGGCTTTGACACATCACACATAAATAGAGTATAATTTCTTATTCTTCTGGTTGTACATGATGTAGAATCACACTGGTCATGAGGTCATATCTGTACATAGGATAATAATGCCAGATTCATTCTACTGCCTATCCCCATACCCTTCTCCTCCCTTCACTCCCCTCTGCCTAATCCAAAGTAACTCTATTCTTCCCAAGCCCCCTACCATCACTTGTTGTGAATTAGCATCCACATATCAGAGAAAACATTGGGCCTTTGATTTTAGGGGATTGGCTTATTTCACTTAGTATGATATTCTCCAGCTCCATCCATTTACAAGTAAACACCATAATTTCATTCTTCTTTAAGGCTGAGTAATATTCCGTTTTACATATATATATATATATATCACATTTGCTTTATTCATTCATCTGTTGAATAACACCTAGGTTGGTTCCATAGTTAGTTTAATTAGTGTTAATTGAGCTGCTATAAACATTGATGTGGCTACATCACTATAGTATGCTGATTTTAAGTCCTTTGGGTATAAACCAAGAAGTGGAATAACTGAGTAAATGGTGGTTCCATTCCAAGTTTTCTGAGGAATCTCCATACTGCTTTCCATAGTGGCTGCATCAATTTGCAGTCCCACTAGCAGTGTATGAGTGTGCTTTTTCCCCCACATCCTTGCCAACATTGATTGTTGCTTGTATTTCTGATGATTGCCATTCTGGCTGGAATGAGATGGAATCTTAGAGCTCTGCTCTGTTTCCTATCCAGTGCCTGAAAATACCAGCTCCATGTAGTTGGTCCAGATTTTGTGGCTATTTATGACTGGAACTGAAAATCCTTCTCCATATTCTTTTATGTTAAATTGAACTAGCACTTTTCTGAGAAACCTTCATGACCCCTCCTTTCTCATGGCTAGATTAGCTGCCCCTGCAGAATTCCATATTTCCCTTTCCATAGCATTTTTCAAACAAACAGGATAACAATTGTATTCAGTTGTCTTCTTCCTGAAGTCGGGGCATAATCCCTGGCCTTTAGTAGGTGCTCAAAAACATACCTGAAAAGGCTGAATTCATGGCGTAATCCTCCTCATCTAACCCAAACATAAATCCCATCCATATGTTTACGTGGTTTGATGGTTTGAACAGTAAGTTGAACTACCTTTCCTAAGATCAAATTTATTTTTATTAATATGTGTTTATTAAACATCTACTAATAAATTTCACTAGAATCTGCAAAATGTTGGTAGGAGCAAGGCATGGTTTCACTCTCAACTAACGCACAGACTGGTTGAGCAGGCAATGCTAATATCCTTGTAATAATTTAAAAGCAATATGAAGCAAAAATATCACCTGGTATTAATTATATTCATCTTTGTGAGGTCACTTTCTCCATGAAGGCTTTCTGGGTCCTTCTCCTAGCCTAAAATGACCTTTCCCTCCCTAGCCTTCTCTCTAACAGCACAACTCATTTGCAGTGCTGAATTGGTGTCACTTAGGCTCACAGCTACGTCCCTTATTAGCCCCCAGCTTCATTTCCCCGCAGCCTGAGAGCCTCCAGCCAAACTCTAGTCAGAGTTTGACAAGAGGAATTCTTGGCCTGGAGTCTCATAGAAGAGGAGCATTTGAACAGGGTCCTTGAGGTTGGGCTTAAATGAGCAGAAAAAATATGATAGAATCCACTCCTGGTTGCTTTCATTGATCTACATGCAACCAAGAGCACTGTGGGAAAGATACAGGGCCACACCCATCACAGAGAGGGACCTGAGCATGTGTCCTGCCACAAGTGACTGAGAGACACGGAAAGCAGCCGTGGTGCAGAACGGACAGGAGCACCCAGGCCTTTCAGGAATCGCTGTTGCATGGACCTCTTGCCTGTCCAGCCTGACTGCTCCCCTCCCTGATCCCTCTATGGCCCCCACTCTCCCTGGTCTGCAGGCAGATTTCTGAAAGTTGTATCAGACAGAGGACCCGGAGGTGTTGATCATTAGGAAGAGAGGTCGATGGCAGTATCAGTCAGGGGATAGTGGCTGACCATTATGCATGGCTCCTGCGGGGATGTTGGCTCAGCTCCTTGCTGGGGTGCCTCAAAAGATGGACAAGAGCAAGGGCTTGAAGCACGTGGCTCAGCCACGTAGGCAAAGGCCTCAGGGCAAGCTCTTGACCCTCCTGAACCTCAAGTATCACGTGGGACTGGACCCCTGTGTCTCAGGGAACGGGGCAAGGTCAAATATCCCAAAGTGTAATCAGCAAAGCAGGGAACGAGGCCGAGCTGTCTGCAGCTGGAAGCAGCGGAACCTGAAGCCAGCCTCTGGCCATGGTTGAGGGCTCCCCAACCCAAGCTCTCCCTGCTCCTGGCACAGACCCGGCTGCCAGCCCCAGGGCAGAGCCTTGCTCACACCTGGGCCGCATCCCTGGAGGCTAACGGACCCCCTGGCAGGCTCCAGCAGGGAGATGGCACCTCTGAAGGCCCACCATCTCCTCCAAGGGGTCAGACAGGGACTTGCTGGTGGGGAAGAACCTAACTCCCCAGCTCCTGCCCCCACATCCAGGCCCCAGCATTGCCCAGAGAGGAGCCCACCACCTGTCACCCACCACAGGAAATAGGCCCCGTTTTTCAGGTGTGAGCCTCATTTTGTGTCAAGAGCACAGGACGGTGAGCAAGAAGCTGGAGGATGAGGGGATGGGCCTGGGGAAGCAGCCATGTTCTGTTCTCACCCCTTCCCCTCCTACACACGACACCCCCAACTCACAGCTCAAACTAGGCAAAGCGGGCTGGGCCCCAGGGCTCCCGACATCTTGAACAGCTTCCCATACGCTTTGGTTTTAGCAACAATAACAACGCTCACAGACATACCAAAAGGAAAGAGAAAACAAATTCCTCAGGGGCTGAGTGTTCTCTGCCCCTTTCTAAACCCTTGTGTATGTTCAGAGAAATTTGATCCACATGACTCTACTGCACTTACACTGGAGTTATTAAGTCAGCGCCTTTTAAGACCATTTGATGTCCCAGAAGCTCTGGTGCCAGGTTGGCAAAGGCTTCTCTGAGCCTTTGGTCCTCAGGAGCAGGAAGCTTCCTGGTGCTGAGAAGAAACAGAGTTGGGTCCCCAAGTCCTCAGTTTGTCCTTGAAGCTTTCGCCCCTGGAGGCAGATGAGACCTCAGCTCTCTGAAAGGCAGATCATTCTGACTCCTTCCCTCTGGGGTGTGGGAGACAGGGACCTGATGGTCCAGTGAGCTCCCAGGGAGACACCATTAATACATGATGGGCTTTAAAAACAAGAGTCCACAGCAGACTCCCTGAGTATGGATTCAGAGACTCGGCAACTCCTAAGGAAAGTAGGGGTGTTCCCATTTTACAGATGAGGCAACTGAGACATCAAAGGAGGACATAGTGAGTGTCAGAGCCAAGTCTGAAGTCCAGCTCTTCTGAGCACAGGGACCTGGTTAGGCCCCAGGGGCACAGAGCAGAAGCAGTCCCGACCCAGGATGGTGTCCCCAGGGCCCAAAGCTAAGCAGTGTGTGGGAAGGACAGGTGCTGAGCCCGCCTAGGAAGAGAAGCGTGTGTTCAAAGAACCCTAACCCCAGCTGACAGACACCCAGAGAGGGATACACAAAAGGATCTCGGGTTCACTGAGGGGGAGGCCATTTTCAGCATGGCAGGGGAGAGTGGCAGAGGGAGTTGAGAGAGGATTGAGAGGGTGGGCTTCCTCCTGTGCAGAGCAGAAAGGAGTGGAGCAGTGTGGGGAAGGGCGTGGGTAAGGGGTGAAGAGGAAGGAACCACCTTTAGAGAAAGGACCCCTCCCTTGAGGGTGGAGGAGAAAGTGCAGAGCACAGACCCGAGGCCCAGAGCTGGGCTGCGTGGGCAGGTGCTGGAGGGGCTGAGGGGCGGATGTACCATGAGGCAGAGGAGAGGGAGACTCAGAAACCTGAAAGACTCAGAGCAAGTCATCCACCAAGGCCAAGGGCAGGCACCGCCACCACCTCTTCCAAAGGCCTCTCAACCCTGGTCCACCTACCCTCCTGCGTCCCGGGTCTCAAAATTCACTAGCTGGTGTCCACCTAGACCAAACTCTAATTTGGCTAACGCGTTGATCTTTTATAATGGCTTTACGCACTGGCCTTCCTAGAAGGCAGGTTGACATTTCACTAAGGTCTTCCAGAGGGCCACCAATAGTGGACTTTCAGGTTCATCGTAAAGAGAACCCGTGAGGAAGCAACCCACAAAATCTGCTGACAAGCCTAGGCCCAGGGGTGGTGCCCCGTCCTCCACTCCCAGCCCCAAGGCAGGCCGACTCTCCTCTGCAGCTCTTTTCCATGGGCCTAGAGTCGGGGTCTGAGGGTAAGCACCGGCCTTCCACCTCAGCAGATAAGCGAAAGCCCATCTGAGAGGCTCCTCGCTCCAGGAAATGTCTAGATTTAAAAATCACACAAATTGGGTTTCCTTCCCACTCAGCCACTTTCCAAACCACGAGAGCTTGAGCACATCACATCCAGATCCTGGATCAGGGTTTCTTCATTGGTAAAATGGGCATCATGATGCAAACCCCAAAGGGTTCTCACAAGGAGAAATAGGAGATGATGTGTAGAGTGTATTCTGGGAGGAAGCCGCAAGAGCTGTGTCCCTCCCTCCCTCCAGAAGGGAGGTGGTGTCCAGAGAGACATTTCAAGGAAAGAGCCCCAGTTTCTGTTGTTAGAGCAGAAAGCTCCGTCATGTCCAAGCCTGTCCCCTCTCCACAGTGACGGTCAGGCCTGGGGCAGCCTTAGCCTTGACTGCTGCAGAAATCTCACCAAGATCTCCTGACTCTGGCCCCAGAGCAGGCTCCCGACACCACAGCACATAAATGTCCTCCACTATTTTCCTTTGGAACAGATAAAATGCACACCATGACTCACTCTGGTTAAAGCGTAAATCACTACAGAAGCAAAGCCCAGGATAGGATGTCACCGCCCCCCACGAAAGCCAGAGAGAGAAGGCTACCTCCTGGGGAACACTGGCCCAAGGCCCCGGCCTCACCACCCAGCAGACCCTGGCAGGCACACAGGAGAGAAGAGGGAGAGCTCAGAGGGCTGGGATGGGGAGGACATCCAGACGGTTGTCCTCGCTGGGACCTCCAGGCCCTCAGAAGCACGAAGAAGCACAGAGAGGAGCCGAGGAGGGCCCTGGGTCCCAGAAGCCAGCACCAACTCTGGGGTCTGTGGTACATTCCAGATGCAGCCTGCAGATGGTGTCCAGGGCTCCTTGAATCTCTGGATTTCTTTGTTCTCCTTTTTCTTTTCATTTCTTCACTCTTTTCTTTTTCTTTCTTTCTTTTCTTTAATGCCAAACCAACACCGGCAGTCCCAGGTCTTAAGGCATGTTGGTGAAGCCCAGGTTACTTCTGGCACCCACCAACTGCACGAGCAGAGGTGGGGACAAGGCCAGTCCTTGTGGCTGCCCACTCTCCTTGGAGCTCAACTCCAAGGCAGGAGCCAACCGCTGCGTGCTTTATGGGTAGGAAGATACACAATCTCAGGAGTGGAAACATTGAAAAGAAAATCTCCTGGTTACTAACCTCCAAGAAAGAAAATAAATTTAATGTGGGCAGTTCAGGGGAGCCAGAAAGACATGCCAACTCAGCATCTTCTCCACCAGCCTCTTCCCACCCCCACCCGCAGCCTGCGGGCCCTCGGGCTCCTGTCCTTTTCTGAAAGCCATCATTCATTCTGTGACCCCAACATCCTTCCTAAGTCCAGTGCAGGAGAGAGAAGAGGAGCCCCTCACATGAGGGGAAGTATAAGCTAATGCTGAAATGCACTCCGTCGTGAGAGTGGAGGTACCTCATTTCCCAGATTTGCCTTTGGAAGCCTCACGTATCCAGCCCTCCTTGTCCTGTGAGTTCTGCACCCACGGATTCTACCAATTGCAGATTTTTTTTTTTAAGAGAAAGAGAGAGAGAGAATTTTTTAGTGTTTATTCTTTAGTTTTCGGCGGATACAACATCTTTGTTTTGTATGTGGTGCTGAGGATCGAACCCCGGGCCGCACGCATGCCAGGCGAGCGCGCTACCGCTTGAGCCACATCCCCAGCCCCCAACTGCAGATTTTTTAAATTCTGGAAAAAAAAAATGTGTGTACTGAACATGCACAGACTCTCCCTTGTCATTATTCTCTAAGCAAGACATTATATCACCCATTTACATAGAGTTTACATTATATTAGAAATTATAAGTAATATAAAAATGGTTTAAAGCATATGGAATGATGTTTGTAAGTTATGTGCAAACACTGTGACATTTTACACAGGGACTTGAACACCTGTGGCTGTTAGTCCCTGCAGGGGTCTTGGAACCCATGCCCTGCGGGTACCAATGGATGACTTCACTCATGGCTCCTTAGCCATTAATGTGCCATTATCTGCAATTATCATAAGTGTCACTAGAGGGCACAAGAGGGCCCAGGAATGAGCACCAACCATGTAGGCTTCCCACAGATGTCACCCACAGGGCGGCCTGCACTTCCACTCAGTTAGGCCATACAAGAAAAAGCCACACAGGGCAATATGTGTGTTTAAGGTTACACACAATTAAAAAACAAATCTTTGGGCTATAAAGGCCTTTCTCACTAGTCTTAACTGTACTCAATCCCAGTTAACCTAGCCCTGGTTTTCCCCAGGCTTGGATAGAATGCCTCCCTTTAACTTTCCTGACTCCTTCTGAAGAATTGTGGGTGTTTGGGATCTCGAATTCTTTCAGGGAGCCTTCCTCCCCTATCTGAGCTCTCTCTTCCTGGGACACTCATAGCCAACGGCAAGATGCTTGTCACTAACTTGAGACCGTCTGGACACGGTCTCTGTGGTTTTCTGTTGAATTCCCAAACCCTCCCCACTTTCCTTCTTGGTTATTTTCTTCCTGTTTTAGCTGTGATGAGTCACCCTGAGCCAGGGATGCAGAGACACATGGAGGGGGGATGTGAGAAAAGCCAACTAGGAGAAATGGAAAACGAGATGGGGAAAAGAAAGACAGAAAGAGAAGACGAGATGGAAAATGGGGAGCTACGAGGAGAGTACAGAGAAGGGAGGCCGCGAGCCCCCCCCACCCCCCCACCCCCCCCCCCGTGGTCTTGGCCTCTATTCAGTTTTGCATCTTTGGTGTGTGGCTCAGGCCCACAGGAGAAGAGGAAGAAAGGAAGAGGATGATTCTAGAAGTCTAGATGGGACTTACGCTGGTCTCAGGGAAGCCCAAATCTGGACACCCTAACATAAGATCTGAGGTCCATGGAGAGGCTGAGCCAAGACGAAGCCAGACAGGCAGGGAGGGAGGTGGCGAGTGGTGGCCTGTCCCCAGACAGCTCGCTCTGTGTCCACTGCACCTCCCCACTGCTGAGCCCACAGCTCTAACCCAGGAGAAGGACATTTCCCAAAATGACAGACCACACTCTCCAGTGGCTGAAGCCCTTCTGTTTCCATATGCTTCTCAAAATAAGAGCAATCCTGGGAGAATAACCGTTGTCATAATCCAGGGGGAGAAGGAGAAAGGAAATCTGAGCTTTGAACCAGAGGGAGAGGGCTTTGAAGGTGTCTGCATGATCGGGATTCCCTGGTGCAGTACGGAGCTGGCTTCATGTTCTCTGCCCTCCTGCAGCCCGTCTGCCCCCCCGGGGGTAGGAGCAGGGAGGAAGGGAAGGCCCAGAAGCTGCCCCTCGGCCAGCCAGGGAGTTAGCCTTGAAATGGGAATGCCATCTCCCTGTGGTGGGGCGCTTTAACATCAGGGGAAGCCCCTAACACCTGGATGAAATCAACTTCCTCTAAATATTCATTTATGCATCCATTTATTTGCTTACTCATATAAAGTGTTTTGAAAATATGAATGCATGTCCCAGTGATCATTAGCTTTTCTCTTTTTTGGTGCTAGGGATCAAACCCAGGGCCTCACACATGTTAGGCTCTACCCCTGGGCTAACCCATCCCTATTTCTTGATGGAGCCTCCTGTCCCCATCCCCAGACAGCCAGGTTCTCCATTATTCCAAAGTCTAGTCATCCGGGGGCTCCCAAAGCTGGCTGCTGGACAGATGACCTGTGAAAACTAGTATAGAAGAAAGGTATCTCCGTCCAGCTTAAGATTCACCACAGCAGCGAGGTGTGGTGGTGCACACCTGGAACCCCTGTGACTTGGGAGTCTGAGGCAGGAAGATCAAGTTCAAGTCTAGCCTCAGCAACTGAGTGAGATCCTGTCTTGGGAAATAAAAATAAAAGGGGCTGGGGATGTGGCTGCAGGGTAAAGTGTCCCCAGGTTTAATCCCCAGTAATGAAGAAAAGAAAAGGAACCAAAGCAGAATGTCTAGAGGTGTTCCCGGGATCTGTTTTTAAACATCCCCAGCTAAGTCTAAGCCCAGCCCGGGCTGGAACCACTGGCCTCATCCTTTGTGAGAGGTCTGTGAGCACTCACAGATTTGCGGCTCAGTTCCTCCTGTCCTCGAAAGGGACCTTCAGTGCCTAAATCCAAAGGAGTGACCAGTGGCAGGAGGCTAGAGGCCCTAGCAAGCGGGTCGGGGTAATGCGGGGGAGCATTGTCAGCACATGTAGGTCCCTCACCGTCTGTCCACCCTCAGCTACTTCAGAGTTCTCTGGACAAGTGAGGGGCCAGGAAAGGCATGTGGGCTGAGGAGAGGGGCCGGGAGGAGTGGCACAGGATGCGCTGCCACACTCTGTGGAGGCAGGGACTTGTCCAACCCTCTGGGCCTGCCCAGGCACAGTCTTCACCTTCAAAATGACACACAGGCCCCTGGCACCCTCTGGACTCAGAGCCACCTCCCTCCCTGGGCCCAGCCCTTCTTCCTCAGCATCATGCAGACCTCCCTGGTGGCTGAGCCAGGGACTCTCCTCCTGGGCCCTTGATAGCGTCGTTCTCCACACCCCGCCATCCGTGGACACAGGTCCGTCCGCGCTCCCCAGACGGAGGGTGAGGACCGTGCTTCACACCTCTGCACCATCACAGCACCGGGCACACAGGAAGCCCTTGTGGCCATTGCTTGGCTGATTCTGTCCAAGTATTTCATTTAGAGAAGCGGAAATTGAGGCCCAGGAGGGCAGGTGACTCAGCCCAGGTCATTCACCTCATCTGGAATAGATCAGAGTCAACCACAAACACATCAAAAGGCCGGGAACCAAGGAGTGTCCTTTTGGTCTCCGGGCCTTCTCCTCCTTCTGCACAACCCAGGTGCATGTGGTTGGTGGGAAGAGCCCTGGACACAGTGGGGACAATGAGGATCCTGGGTGTACCTCAGCTGAGGGTGCGGTCTGGGGAAATCCTGGCATTCCCGGGCCCCGCTGTCGCCCTCCGTCCAGTGGGGATGGCCCTCACTGCCCAGCCACCCCTGGTCGTGGGATGATGGAGGGAGCCTGGGTGTGCACCCCAGTCACACTCTCACCAGGAACCCAAGGCAACACCTGCCTGGGGCGGAGGGCAGGGGAGCTGAGGCCCTTTCCCCGCTACCACACAACAGCTAGGGAGCCATAGACCCACACACTCCAAGAAGTTAAACTGCACATTCCACTGAGAAACATCTGTGCAAACTGCTGCGTTTCCGTTCCGTTTTCAGAGGGGAGGGCTGTTATAACACTGAAAGGAAAAACCCTCTGAGCGTGACCTGGAAAGTCCAGGAGCATTTATTGGGCATGTCAAAAAGAGAAGGGGGGAGGTTACCCTGCTCGCTCAGCCCCTTTGGGGAGAACGAACCAAGGACACCTCCCTGGGAGAGTGGTCCCAGAGTACACGAAGGACAGGGGCCATCTGCAAAGGCGACCCAGAGTGCTCACCCGAGCTCTGCTCCTGGCTGCTCCCCAAGAAGCAAAGTGAAGACACGCTTGTCACTGCAGAGGGAACAGCCTGCCCATCCGTGTGCTCACTTATTCACTCAACAAACAACCATTGAGCCTTGACTGTGTCCAAAGTGCCTTGACCAACACTGAGGCAGAGTCAATGTGGGTCAAGGTCTTGCTGCTCTCTGGAGGCAAATTATCAACAGGAGAGAAAAGACACGAGAGAGAAAAGACACAAGAGGCTCAAACAAAGCATCATTGGGGGAACTGAGGGAGCTTTCGGGGGAGAGATCAAGGAAAGCTTCCTGGAGGAAGAGGCTCCGAGGGGCAGGTTCCATCAGAAAGTCTGGGATGAGGGGATTCATGCACAGAGGCCAGCGGGGGCCTGTTGAGAATGGACACGAGCCTGGCATGGGGAGAGGCGCAGAGTGGGTGATCCCCTTTGACAAGATGGCACAAGGTGGCGCCTCCCATTCCTCATAGCAGAGGGTCAGGTGCTTCTGTCCACCTGGACGAGGACAGGCTGTGCGGTGGCCCCCCTCACTCTTCCCTCTTCTGTCCTAAGTACTTCTGCAGTTTAGGGGAAATGGCTGTAAGCTGAGGTGGACCCCAAAGCTTCCAGGAGCAAACCAGAGAGCCAGGCTTGTGAAATCAATGTCAGTGACATCGATGACGCTTGTCAACAGGGGTGTACCCGAGACACAAGGCCCAGCCCTTGGAGTACCCACTGTGCGTGGGCTCTGTACCCGCGAGTCTTGGGCTGCACACAGCTAATGGTGCCGGGGAGCGTTTTCACGGATCTGCGTTGATGAAAGGCTTGTGTTACAGAAGGATGTCTTGAGGTCCCTTAAACAGCTGTCAATAGGGAAAGGCCAGAACCATCAGAGTCCCCGTCAACAGGACAGTGGTTTAAAGTAGACACCGGGCACCTCTCTGAAGCAGGCGGGGCTGTGTGATGTCTCAGACCGGCCCCTCCTGATACCTGGGGCTGCAAAGGCCGTTCCAGCCCGTAAGTCCCCTCTGTCCTTCCCTGCCTCTCTCTGACTAAGGGACCTTGCACTGTGGACACTCCTCGCTCTGTCCTCACCCCGGCAAACAGCCACTCCTTGACTGGCACTGTCTGTGTGTGATCTGCCATTAGAAAGACCCCGTGAGGAGGCCTGAGCAGAGCTGGGAAGCAGGCCTGGGCTATTGGGGGTCCTCAACTGTTAGGACCCCTCACCCCCTCAGAAGAGACGCAGCCCCAGAAAGATTGGAGTGGGGTCCACACAGCAGGGGCCTTGTCACAGGGTGTCATTGACATAAACTGATGCGAAAAGGTGTCCTTGTGAAAAATAACAAAGTGGGCCGGGCACACTGACACACGCCTGTCATCCCAGCAGCTTGGGAGGCTGAGGCAGGAGGATCGTGTGTTCAAAGCCAGCTTCAGCAAAAGTGAGGCTCTGAGCAATTCAGTGAGACCCTGTCTCTAAATAAAGTACAAAATAGGGCTGGGGATGGGGCTCAGTGGCCAAGTGCCCCTGGGTTCAATCCCCAGTAACCCCCCAAAATAATAACCAATTGAGGAAAGTGTGTTTTGGAGCTATGGCTGTAGCATGATTCCAGATTTCCTGTCCTCCACGTAGTCAGGATGATCGTCCCCACCCCGTGCTGCTCGTGGCGGTTTCTGATGGGCTCGTGGGGAAAGCCAGGCAGAGACTTTCTGGTTTGACTTTGCACAGATCTGCAGCATGAATGCTGAACAGCAAACGTGATCACCTTTATAATCGGAAAATAATTGAACCCTGCTTTTAAAATGTTGGAACCAGTTAATGGATGTAGGTATTTCTTATACGTTTCCTTCTGACCAAGAGAAATATTGAAAAATGAATAAATAAAACCAACGGAGGACCACTTCAGGACAACAGAGGACAGAGCTGGAGTCAGAGCCCTGAGGGAGTTCAGAAGTGCTCCACCCCCCAACAGAGGGGCTCCTGTCCCTCCAGAGGGTCAGAACCCTCTGGAGGCAGGCAGGGGAACTTGCATTTGTCACTCTCTGGGGGATCAATTCTGATGACCAGCCAGGCTAGGAACCACTACCCTTCGGAACACCAGAGGGTAAGCAGCCCCATTTGGCAGATGAGGACACTGAGGCCCAGGGCAGTCCCCAGCTTTGTTTCAGGCCTCAGGGTGGCCTCTTTGGTTCTTCCACTAGAGCCTGCTCCACTCTTCCAGATGGGTCCCCAGGGGTTGGGACAAAAGTACCCCATGGTCCCAAACTTCAGACTGTGGGGTTACAGTCACCTCTAAGCCAGATGACTGGCTCGTCACACGACAGCTCTACTGAAGGCCCTACTGTGTGCCCGGTGCTGCTGTGGAGTGGGGTTGCCTGTAGGAGCAACCTGACGGGCAGGGTCCTGGCTCCTTGCTGCCCAGATGAAGAGCATGTGGAGAACCCAGCAGCTGGGCCCAGTGCTGAGGTGAGGCGGGCGGTGACGTGGGAGTGACAGGAGGTAGAAAGTCCTCTTTGGGGAGGTGTCCTTGGACCTAAGGGGTGACAGAGAAGGCCCCGTCTGGGCGCAGGGTGAAAGTGGGGCGGAGAAGCACTCAGCAGTGAGGTGCTAAGGGGCTCAGAAGCGTGGAGAGAGGTGGGAATTCAGGGCCTTGGGCCCAGCATGGGCCACCGTGGCCGCGTCCCCGAGTGCGCCCACCCACGCTTTTCAGGCTCAAGTGTGCCTCAGCGTCTCTGGAGGGCTGCAGGAACAGAGACACTGGGCCTGCCTCCAGGTCCGGGTTCCATGGTGGTCTGGGCTGGGGCCCAAGCTGGGGCCTGTCCCACAGCCTCCCAGGGGGCTGATGCCTCTGGTCTGGGAGCCTCTGTGACCTCCACTGCTCGTTGTAATTACCCGCTGCCCGTCTGTCCCTATATCAACCCGGAGGGCCCCTGAAGCCGGGGAGGGTGTCCTGGTCACCATCCTGCCAGTGCTGGGTGCATTACTGGGGACTCATTTTATGTTCAGGAATCAACAAATGAAGGAGGGTGGGAATTGTGAGCCACACAAAATGATTCATAGAAAACCCTTGGAATATAAGACTACAATGTGTATTTCCTAAGAGCAATCCAGAGAAACTGTGTAAGTGTATGGGAAGAGATTTACTATAAGGAATTAGTTCATGTGAATTCAGAGGATGGCAAGACCATCATCTGTGGATGGTGGAGTACACTCCAAAGACTGGCAGCCTTGAGATCCAGGAAAGCTGTTTCGATTCAAGTGTGAAGGCAGGGAAAGTCTGACATCCCAGTTCAGTTGCAGTCAGGTGGGCAGAATCCCTTTCAGTCTAGCGCAAGTTCAACTGATTGGGCAAGGCCCACCCACCTTGGAGCAGGCGATCTGCTTGACTCAGTCTACAGATTTAAATGTTAGTACCAAAGACTTTCATGGACATTCCCAATGATGTTTGACCCGGGTACCCTATGGCCTAGTCAAGTTGACATACAATTAACCATCACGTATGTGTGTTGAAAACACTCACACAGGATTTCCACCGCGATGAGGGTTTTACAGAAGCAGGGAGAGTCGTGCTGACAGATGGAGGGTCCCCATTTTTCTCGACACCAGCACTCCAGGCCTTGCCAGGTGTCTGAGCCAAGGCCTGCAGAAGCTCTGCTTCCAGCCCAGCAAGGCCCTCGGTCCCCGGCAGGCTCCCCCGGCACACGGGAGCCCCAGCCAGTGCCCGCAAGCCCCCGTGCGCAGGCCCCGGCTTGCTGTGCTCAGCGCTGCCCGGCCCCATCTTGAACGCATTAGCCACCGGCTCCCACTGGCTGGAGGAGATTACATTTTCCATGGAGAGAGTGGGAGAGAGCAAGGAATAGTCTCTCCTTTGTTCCCTGGAGCTCTTGCCCGAGCAAAACCCCCTCCCCAGTGCTCCTATCTGATTTCAGAAAAGGAGAAATGAAGCCAGGAGAGACTGGGGACAAAAGGCCTGGTGTGGGTTTGAGCAGCGGGGGAAGGGCTGGGCGAGGCACAGGTGACGGGAGAGGAGAAGAGCCAGGCCCAGCCGGCTTGGCAGAGGGCAGTGTCCCCAGGATGTTCCCTAGGGTGAAAGAGCACTGTGCGTGGAGCCCAGCTCTGGATGGGCCCTCCGCAGGCTGGTTACAGCCCCGTCCTGAGCCTCAGGCACAATCGCCCTGCCAGCCTCACAGCTGTCCTGGTCATTAAAACCCATGGCTTCTGAGCTGCGCAGAACGTGAGTCATTAAAGTGAAATGGATCATCAGTGATCCCTGAATTTCCCGGAATGTGAGAGCCAGGCCTTACAGGGAGACCACGAGACTATCCAGGAAGGGGGCTAAGCCCACATCTTTGCCCTTCCTAGGCAGCTCCTTGCCAACCTCCCAGCTCAGGACCAACTGCAGAGGCAGGTGGTCTTTCCCCAACACCCCGTGGCCTTCAGTGCTTGTGGCCTCAGGTGTCTGCGGTCTGCTGGGGAAAGACCGGGCTCACACCTGCCTCACCAGACACGACCGACGAAGGGCCTGGCAGGGCCTGGAGCTCCAGCCCCACCTCGGCTCTCCACCCTGCACGGCTGGAGGAAGCACCCCTTGAGAGTTAGGACACCAAGCAGCCTCACAGCTGTACCAGCCCCGAGGTCTGGGACCCAGCACTTCCTCGCTCTGGGCCCTGGATGCCCTCTGGGCCCTCGTTCAAGGTTGGCCCAAGGAAATTTCCCCAGCTCTCAGTCTCCCGGCCAGTTACCGGGTAACTAGAAACATCTGGAGCGCAGGGTACCCTGTCCAAGTGGCTGTTGTAAGTGGGATGCTCACAGAACAAAGGGGTTTCTGTTCCCCTGAGGCTGGGCGGTGGGCAGGGGACAGTTTTACACATTCAGTTCAACAGAGAGAAATCCCGTACTTGGTGTCGGTGATCCCGCTGGGTGAACCTAGGGTGGGGTGGGGTGGGGGATGAGCAGCCTGGTAATACCTGGGATTTCTAAAGATACTTCTAGCTACGTAGGTTTTCTTTTCCCTTGTCCACTCAAAAGTTAGGATTTTTTAGTTATAATACATGCAAACCCAATCCAAACCCTTACGCAGTTAATGATGATTGCTGCCCTTATATCTTTGACATTGAGCAGCAGTGTGAACTTCCAGTGTACTCTCATCCAAGGGGTTACGATCTCAGCAGGTCTCCAGTTCCTTCTCCTCCCACACTCAGTGTCAGCTCACACCCCTCATCCTCACAGGGTGGCTGCCATCAGTCCAGGCCTTGCATCTACCCACCACAGCACCCAGAGAAAAAGACCAGCGTGGCCCCTGTGTCCTAAGCACAAGTCCTGAGCTTCACTCTGACCGGGATTACTGGAGTCACATGCCCTCAATGCTAGCATCACTCTAGCTGGCAGATAAAACTGGTCCAACCTGAGCTAGGTGCACATTGACATTGTCATATACATTTACACATAGCATGGGAGTGCATGTCACCTCTTTTTTATGACAGAAGATTGTAATTTTAAAAGTTGACGGTCAAACATGCCTGGAAGGATGGCGCTCAGGATAGGAAGAATTCACCTGAGCCGCACAGGCTCGGGGCTCCTTCTCTCAGCCTGTGTCCTGCTGGGAGCCACAGAGCCCAGCTCCTGGCGGGGCCATGTGCAGCCTCCTCAGGTGGCCCCCTCCTCCGTGAGCCTCCTCCCTCGGTGAGGCCCTGCTGCAGAGCCGAGGCTGAAATGCCACTGCCAGTTCCCCATCAGCCGACACCGCCTCCCTGCGCCTTCACAGGAAGCACACAGAGCCCGCAGGCATGACTCACGCACAGAGCCCATGGACAGGGCCCCATGCCCACCGCAACCTGCAGGGTTCGCTGCGTTGCCTGGTGCCCATGCCAGAAGAGATTGGGTGTCCAGCCGCCAAGAGGCACCACAGGCCCTGGGGCTGCGGTGGCTGCATGAGGCTGAGCCACAGGGGGTAGCAGGGGCTGCCAGACCCCAGGAACCATTTGGCTGGTCTTGGCGGTGACGTGGACATTTTCCCTGCGCTGCAGCAGTTATCCCCTCAAAGTGAGACTGAATCATACCCTCAAACCTCAAGCCCCACAGACACACGTAATGCCCACACCCCTGAATGGGGAGGAGGGCTGACCCCGGCCTCCCTTCGCAACAAAGGAACATTTGGGGCAATGCAGGAAGCTGTCTCACAGGAGCTCCAGTCCCAGCCTGGCCACAAATGATCCGAGGGACCTCTGTCAGCTCTTTCTTGGGGCTTCAGTTTCTACATCTATATTGTGGGTAGAGTAAGCCCTGCCCTGCTCCCCCAGAAAGTGCCAAGGAGCCCCAGAGAAATGAGTCTGGGAGAATGGAGATGGGACTTGGGAGCAGCCTTTGTTCTTTGAGAAGGACAAAGCCCTGTCCTGTTACAAACTTGGGGTCACAGTGACTTGGTGGATATGCTGCCAGATCGTCCCATCTTGGCCACTGCCAGGACACGTTTCCTCCAGGAAGCCACCAGTCTTATGTGTAACTTTCCCAGACGTGGCCCTGCTAGCCCCATGCCTCCTAACACCGTGGCTTTCCATAGTCTTCCTGGGAGGACGGCGGGACTGGAATCGCTCACCCAACTTCAGAGCCAGGAAAACCAAGGTCAAAAAATTCAGTGATTTCTCAAGACCACTCAGCAAACTAGGGACAGGGCTGGGAGGAAGACTCCGCTCCTGGACTCCTAGCCCAAGGACCTCACCCTCTATGGGGCCCCTCCAAGCAGGCCACAGGGGCCTCAGAGGTCCACTTTACAGAGAAGAGCTGTGGGGATCCTGCCCTCGCCAGGCTGGTCCAGAAGACAGCAGTGGCTTTTCTGATTTAGAACATGAAACGCCAAGGCTCCCAGAGACACCCTGAGGTGCTCCTTGAAGACATCTGTTCAGAAAGCACCACCAGCCAGCAGAGTCTTCAGGAGAAGACACCCCTCAGGAGGACTCAGCCACCTGTCAGGGGGACCTTAAAGATGGAAGTAGCTGGAGAAGCTAGCGAGGAGCCCTTGCTTGACTGCTTTTTTGTAAAGTGGTACTGGGGGTTGAACCCAGGGTGCTCTAACACTGAGCCACAACACCATCCATTTTATTTTTTGAAACAGGGACTGGCTAAATTGCCCAGGCTGCCCTGGAACTTGCAATCCTCCTGCCTTGGTCTACTGGGATTATAGCGTGGGCCAACACGCTGGCTCAAGCTTCTTTACTGGCGGATCTCTCTCTCTCTCTCTCTCTCTCTCTCTCTCTCTCTCTCTCTCTCCCTCCCTCCCTCCCTCCCTCCCTCTCCATCTCTCCATCTCTCCATCTCTCCATCTCTCCCTCTCCCCCCTCCCTCCCCTCCTCTCCCCCCTCCTCTTTCTCTCTCCCTCCCCACCCCCACACCTCTCTGGAAAGAATGAAGCAGCCTTGACCACACAATCACTCCCAGAAATAAGAAGCCAAAAATCATGTCGTCTAGACAAACAGATTTTATAGGTCCAATTAATTCCTGCCAGTCAAAAATAGGCATGTTTAATAAGGGGCTATATTTAGACTCTGTCATTATCTGGCTGCCCAGGGGAGAAACCTCAGTTCTTATTTCACAGACACTTAATTTCAAACAGAGTTCTGTCGATCTCCCCTTGGGACCAGGCTTCCTTTCCTCACGCCCTGAGCTGGGCTGGGGTGGGGGCACAAGGCGTCTGACCACGAGAAGCTACTTACGTCCTGTGCTCCTGAGCCTGTGGGCATCTCCTCTCAACCATCCTAAGCCAGAAAACAGCTGAGGGACTTTTCTTTGGGCCACGTGATGGGTAGCAGGCAACTACCAAGAGAATACTGTTTACAGGACTCCGGAATGACTCCCTGGTCCCTCTGTCCCCAACTCCACCTATCTCTTCTTCACCCCCTGGAACTAGGAGCCTCCCAGGGCCATCGTGAGTGTGGCAGCCATCCCATCACAGCACTGCTGTCTCTGGGAAAGAGTACCCTCTCCAGTTACTATTGACCATTAAGGCCTGAACAGAGAGCCGGCCGGCACCTGTGTCCTGGAGGGCTCTGGGTGTGCCAGATGACCCTCATGAGCTGGAGGCTTCACTTCAGGTCAGACTAGGACTCCTGTGGCCTTCCTGACGGTGCTGCCTTCTGGGGCCTGGAGATGATAGTGGAGGGGGCTGTCCAAGGTGGACATCTCCCTGACCTCAAAGGTGAGCCCACAGCCCAAGGTCATAGGCTTCTCCTCCCAGGCCCTGCCTATAGGGCTCAGCCAGGCCAGGAAAAAGTGACTAATCACTATTCCCTAGAAATATGTACAAAGATCATTTGTTTCCTGTGGCTGCTGCAATAAATGTGCACAAGTGAAATGGTTGAGAACAACAGAAATGTCTTCTCTCACAGACCTGGAGGTCAAAACCGAAGCAGTGGCCCCTCTGCCCGCCTCCTGAGGCCCCCAGGGAGAATCCTTCCTCAGTTCTTCAGTTTCTGGGGGCTCCAGGCACCCCTTGGCATGTGGCAGCAGTCCAGCTATGTCCCTCCATCTTCACTTGGCCTTCTCATGTACTTCTATTCTGTGTCCCTCATAAAGACACCTGTCATTGGATTTAGGGGCCACCTGGATAATCCAGGGTGACCTCAACTCTAGGTCCTTAACTTTGTTCCATCTACAAACCCCTTTCCTCCCCACAAGTTCACAAGGGGAAGGCCCAAGCAGAAGCCCCAATTAGCAGGCCACCCTGGCCACCCCTTCACCTTCCAGCTGCCTTGTCCACCTGAGCAAAGATACAGTGACCACTGAGCAATGTGCCCAATCTCTCTCAGCTCAGCTGACAGATTCCCTGGTGAGATGAACAAGGACTCTGCTGATAGTGACAGATGGGCAAGACTCTGGCTCCAAAAGCATCATTCCTCTGCAGCACGACCACCTCGACCCACCTCTCCACTTGACAAACTCCTAGTCACCTATGAACACCCGGCCCCACCAGCACCCACTCCTTAGGCAGGGACTTGCCCCTCTTGTTTGTCGCAGGGCCTGTGTGGCCTTCCTCTCTGCATCTCCAGACCTCAGCACCAGACCCCAGGGGAGCTGGATTGCGGTCCAGGCCTGAGGGTTGGCCCATGGCTGCTGCTCCAGGCCTCCTCCCCGCCCTGCCCCGGCCTTTCCTCCTCGCTGCCCGCCAGGTCCCATCCTCCCCCAGGAAGAAGTGCCTCCCCAGCACCTCTGCTTTCTCCCCTTCCTCTGCAGGCTGGTGGTGGGCGCCCCTTTGGAAACCAATGGCCAGCAGAAGACAGGAGATGTGTACAAGTGTCCAGTGATCCAGGGGAACTGCACCAAGCTCAACCTGGGTAAGTGTGGCCGCTGCTGTCTTCTCAAAGAGGCCGCCTCGTCCAGTGTGAAGCAAGCTCTGAGGCATGTCCATGCTCACGGTCCCCTGGCTCCTCTCAGCTGTCCCGTGAGTGGCCCTGGCTGTTCTCACTGCCCTGATATTACAGAGGAGGAAGCCAAAGCCTGGGGAGGAAGCAAGTCCCCTCAGTCACGTGGCTTATCAGGGCCAGATGGGCTTCGAAGCCAGGCCTCTGGCGTCCGCGGCTGCGGCTCTTTGAGTTTTCTCTCCCAGCAGGAGAAAACCATTTCCTGTCTTCTTTCTGATTTTGAAATACTAACAGCAGTAGCTGACACTCAAGGATCTTAGATAATGTGCACCATGTGCGGGCACTTTTAAGGTATTATGGTTCACTTAACCCCCTCAACACCCATCTGAGATGGAACTATTGGACAGAAGACAGAGCGATAGCACTTGAAGTGAGGGCACCTGTCCCACGTTGTCCAGTGAGTGCGCAGCAGGGCCTGGACTCCAGTCCACCATCTTTGGCTGTGCTGACCATTGAACCGCACTGCCTTTCTGAACAAAGGCTTTTCCTACTAAAGTGCTCTCAGGTCTATTCTGGAGCAGGAGGACGGGAGATGCCGGGAGCAGCCACAGTCTCCAGAGCCCTCAAAATCCACTGGGGTGCACACGTGTGTATCCACTAAAGCACTTCCATTTTTCCTAAAGGTCAGACCAGGCAGGCCATGGCTCTGCCCTCAGAAGGGACCCGTCTCCTGTGGGCTGAGAAGCTGCAGCTCTCGGCCTCCCCCCGGAGGACTGGCCTTCCCCAGAGCCAGGATGCTGGACCTCCCCATCCTCCTCTTCCAGGAGGTGCCTCTGCCCTAGAGCATCCCATGGTGTCCCTGGGGGTGGAGGACAGGAGGGCAGCAGGGCCTGCAGGAGGACCTGCCGGGGACTGGAGAGTTAGCAGATGAACAAGAGGAAAAGCCCAAGAGTCAATCAGATCCCGGGCGGCCAGCTGCCTGTCATATGGTGCTGGAGGCCCCTGCTGTCCACATCTGGGTCAGCACCATGGGTGGGAAGTTCAGAACCCAGCTCTGCAGTGAGTCAGCAGAGGAGGGGAGGGAGCCTGGCTGGTGACCTCCGGTCTGGTCATCTGAAGGGACCCAGGTGGGCTTTCCCCTTCCAGCTGTCCAAGCTGTTTGCTATGAGGCCGGGGAGCTCACAGCCTCTCTCTGAGCCTCGATTTGCTTGTATGTAAAGTGGAAAGTGGGAAGGGTGAATTCAACAACCCTAGGATCTGTTCCAGGTCTACTCTGCCCCTCAACCTTTTTTTTTTTTTAGAGCTGGGGATTAAACTCAGGACTTTAATTACGCTAGTCAAGCGCTCCACCACTGAGCTCCAGCCCCGGCCCCTCTGCCCCTCTGCCCCTCTACCTTAGGTATTAATAGGTACCAAGCGCTATGCTTGTTAGTTATTGGGATGCAGCAGGGAATGAGAAGCCAAGGGCCCTACTGGGAGGGGACAATGCATGAATAGACAAATTACAAAGCAGGATAATTTCAGATGGAATAAGTGCTGTACAATAAGCCAGAAAGTGGTCAGGCAGGGAAGGCCTTTCTCAACAGGTAATATTTGAGCAAAGGCCTGACAGTGAGAAGGAGTAAGATGGCGGTGAAGTATTCCAGACAGAGGGAGAGCAAGTACAAAGGCCCTGAGGTCGGAGTGAGTTTGCTCCATTGGAGAATGTAAGGAAAGGCCACGTATGTAGTTGGCGCAGAGGG
This sequence comes from Marmota flaviventris, assembly GCF_047511675.1. Taxonomy (NCBI): domain Eukaryota; kingdom Metazoa; phylum Chordata; class Mammalia; order Rodentia; family Sciuridae; genus Marmota; species Marmota flaviventris. Next base: position 114,034,382 of record NC_092499.1, on the reverse strand, counting down.
AGCAAAGGAGGGGGTGGGAGAGGTGGACGCTATACTCAGGACTCAGGCCACTGAGAGAAGTTCCTGGGTCGGGCGGGGTATGGGCACAGAACTAATCATTTTGTTCTGCCTATTGCTCTGTCTTCCAATGTGAACCCCATTTCCCTCCAGAAGGAGAAAGAGACATAAAACCCTGGAAAACATTTCTGAGCTGGGGCACAAGCCCAGGAGGTAGTGAGGAGCAAAGTAAGTCAGGACGGAGGAAAACTGTCTTCATTTGAAGGATGGTTCTCTCTCTCCCACTGAGAAAAAAAAAAAAATGCAGGGCAGGAAGACCATCTGCCAGTTTATCCCACCGTGGAAAACCAAGGCTGGGCGCCTGAACCCTGGGTTTCCCGGCCTCTCCAGGCACTGGGCTGTCCTGAGTCAGGAGTTCTTCTGTCCCCAGGGAAAGCTCAGTGGCTGTCAGTCACTCACACGTCAGTGTGATCGAGCCTCTCCCTTGGCAGCCCTCCCTCCGCACCTGGATGAAGTCAGGGTCTTCAGTGAGGGACAGGGTGGAGGAGGTGACGTGATGCTGGAAGGCAGACCCCATGAAGGCAGGGGCTTCTGCCGGGGGACCTTCCCCAGACCTGCAGAAGAGGGCACCCGTCTCTCCATTTGTAGAAGCAGGAGGAAGCAGCGCTGGGACCTGAGTCCCCTTCCTCCAGCACAGGGGTCTTTCCCCCGAGCCCTCTGCCCCTGGAAGTGCCACCTCAGCGTGGACTTCAGTCCCAGGGCAGAGGAAGGAGAGAAGACAGCAGGGAGGGGACGATGCCCCTCCAGAAACCGAGGGCAGACTCCTCCTCGCTGGCTGGGCCGGAGTTTCCCAGGTTAGATCTTGGAGCCTCCTCTGCGGTCCCCACTGCCACTGTGAGGCCGTTAGGTGGGGAATAAACTGAGGGCATGACACCCTGTGGCTGGGCTCAAGTCCCCACTCTATTTACCAGGGAGTGACCCTGCGGAAGCCCCCGACACTTTCCGTACTTTGACTTCCTTACCTGTAAGATGGCCAGGGTGCCACCGGGACCCCCCAGGACAAGAGGAGGTCCCAGGCAGGCAGGTGTGTGCAGAGCTCAGGGGGGACCAGGCCCCTCAGACCCCCAGGGCTGCTCCTGTCACTTCCTCTCTGGCCTGTTTGCACAGACAAAAAAGAAGACAATCCCAGTCGCTCAGCACAGCCAAGGGGGCTGGATTTGATTTCCTAAGAGCCTCGCTGAAAACCGAGGGAAACCCAAGGAAAGAAATAACAAACTTGCTGCCCCCACCCTCTGGCCACAGGGCAGTCACGTGTCTGCTCCACCCCCAGGGCCTGCCCTGCCAGTCCTTGCTGACCTGTGCCCCTGGGCGCCAGGCCACCTCTTTATACCTCCAGTCACCCACAAAGCAGAACACAAACTATTCTGAGTGGAGGGTCCCAAAGCCCCCGTGCAGGGAAGACACGAGGTCTCTCCTGGCAGCAGGTCAGGACTGACACGCTCCAGCCCCTCCCTCTCTCTTCCTGTCAGTACACACACACACACACACACACACACACACCCCACTTCTGGGGGATTCAAGCTCATGTTTCTTCCCTTCAGTGGCTTGATAGAATGATCCAGAAAACCCTAACTGGTGTAATTGTTTGTGGTTCTAATCTACAACAGCCAACCCTCTGCCTACACCTGGCAGGATGATAGCCCTGCCCCTGAGTATCCCACTTGGCAGTCAAATACAGACTGCAAGACCTAGAAAGTATAATGCCAGATTTGTGGGACCCCAATAGACCTCCAGGAGCCAAATCCGATGCAATCACACAAGAGTCTTTATTGCAAGCTCGAGCCTGGACTTAACAACCGTTCCCAACGCAGCGGTCCCAGGGAGTGAGTCCCAGTCCTTTGTTCAGTCAGATTTTATAGGTTTTGGGGGGATACTCTATGCGTCACAACATCACACAGCAAATCATTCCATACCGCGGGAAAATCAAACAACAACTCTTAACATTGATTAGCACATTCACTGGCGGGAACAAGTTGGATAAGGGTGATTGGCTAGTATAAGAGGGGGATTCCTTTGAACTGATTGGCTTAAGCCACGAGGGGAGTACTGCTGAACTACATGGTTTCCCAACATGTTATCAACCACCATAAACTACTGGGGGGTCATCTGGCATCCCAGGTATTTCCCTGTCTCATGCTGATTGGTGGCTGCTAGGGGGTTGCTATGGGTCCCCACCTAGCCTGACTGAGTCAGGGACACCTGGAGCGGAAGATCTCTCCTGTTATTTGTAGATAAACAGCTCAGCAGGGTGGGTATGTGCCTAGGAGTGCCCTGTGGGTCTTTCCAAGGACAAGAGTCACACCGCCTTCCTTAGGACAGGCCTTGAGGTAGAAGCTGCTGTTATTTATTATCAAAAATGGAGTCACATCAGTTTCTCAAAAGCTCCAGAAGTCTCCTGTCCAGTTGTCCTTGTGAGAGAGAATCTCTCCATCACCCTCTGTCACTTTGGCAGATGAGCAGAGAAGGGAGCCTGAAAGAGCAGGACCAGGGTTGGCAAGTGTCGGTGGAAGGGACGCTGCCCAGAGGACGCGTCCTCAGTGGGCACCATGGTGTGTTTGGGGTGGGCACAGGGGGACATTGGGGCCCAGTCAGATGACTGGTAGAGGAGAAGGCCTGGACTGGAGGAAGGCTCTGCCGTGGGTTTACTGTGTGATCTTCAACTATTGCTTGGCCTCTTTGAGACTCAGTTTGCACATCTCCCAGGGACCTGTGAGGAAGGAATGAGATTGTGTCTGGGGAGCAAGGGGACCCAGGCACCTCAGGGACCAGCAGCAGCTCTGGGGGGAGGGTGGGCAGGAGGGGGCTGCAGGCTAAGCATCTACCCCGTCCCCAGGAAGGGTCACCCTGTCCAACGTGTCTGAGCGGAAAGACAACATGCGCCTCGGCCTGAGCCTCGCCACCAACCCCAAGGACAACAGCTTCCTGGTAAGAGCCACCTGCCCCATTGTGCTGCCCAGCCCTTCCTGCCCACCCAGACCTGCTGCATGGAGTGGGAGAGGTCGGGGACTGGAAGTCCTCACACCCCATCGGCACCTCAGACTCGCTCACCCCACCCAACTCCACCCTCAGTCGCACCACCCCAGGCCCAGCAGGAGGAAGCCCCTCCACAGGCTTCTGCCTTTCCGGGTGTCTGAGGGGACACCCAAACACCCAGGGAGGTGTCAGTTTGGAGGGGACAGTTCACGCAGAAAAAAGGATTGAGTCCTTTGTGTGCATACCCAGGGTAGAGGAGCAGCCAGAAAAGGGACAAGGATAAATACAGCCAACGGCTGACAGGGACCATCCATTCCTTGGGAAGCCAGTTTCCTGGGGCAGAGACCAAATCCCACATGCAATGAAAGAAACAAGACATGTCACTCCACCTAAGACTGTAGGGAAACCAGAAATGAAGAGACACAGATGCACTGCCACCCAGGGAAGGGATATGGAATGGCAGGCCATCTGGACATCTGGGATTGAATGTGGCAGGCTGGGAGAGGTTCCTGTTTTGTTTTTACAAACAGGTCCTAGCAAAGAAGAAAGAAAAGAAGGTGTCTGGGCTGCAGTGGCAAAAACACTCATTTGTTTAGACAACTTTTTGAGCACCTAGTGTGTACTGAGCCCGGTGAGGCCCCTGGGGACTCCAGCAGTGCCCAGAGCTCCTGCTCCTGGCTCTGGTTGGAAGAGAAGCAAATAAGTAACACATGTGATCTGGGGACAGGAAGACATCAGTGGGCCATCTTGGGGGTCTGTCCCCTACCCCAGGAGCACACGCCAGCACTGACTACAGTCTGGGAACTCAGTGGCATAACTGATGGGTAGCACCTGCTCCCTGTCATAATGGGTGATGCTTGGTGCTCCAAACAGGATCCTTCTGGGCCTGATAGTTCCTACATGAGGAGATTTCAGGAAAAAATTACCCCAGAAAGTTCAACACAAGTTACCACCCACTTTTAAATGGGGGGGGGGCTTGTGTCACTCTCTGTTTTTGTCCATCAGTCCATTTCTGCTGGCAGATGAGACCTCTGGGGTGTGCAGCACCAGGCATCAGGATGCTTCAATATATGTCCATGGCAGGTCCTCCATTATCCCCAACCACAGGCAAAGCAGGGCCCCAGCCCCGTCCACACACACATCCTTTAGGGTCTTTGTCTCCACTCCCTTTTCTGCCTGTAGCTCCTTGTCACACTCTCACTAATTTGATTTCACTTACTTCACAAGGTGGGATGAGGTCTAAGAGGACTCCTCTTGGAGCTTGGAGCTCCCTGGGAGCAGCTTTTAGCCTAACATGGTAGCCCAATCCTGTAACCCCAGCAACTCAGGAGGCTGAGGCAGGAGAATTGCAAGCTCCAGGCCAACCTGGGTAATGAGACCCCATCTCAAAATGAAAAGGACTGGGGGTGTAGCTCAGTGGAAGAGCATCTTTGGGTTTAATCCCCAGAACCATAAAGAGAAATTAAAATAAATAGATGCCTGATTCTTTGTTAACTCGTTCACTCATCCATTCCTTGATTCACTCATCAGTCCAACCCCTGCCAATCATCCACCCCTCTACTCATGTATCCACCCAATGATTCATCTACACATCTGTCTACGCCTCAGTCCAGTTACTCACCCTTCCATTCTTCCATCCATCATCCACCCATCCACCATCTATATTATACCCATTCATTCACCGTCCATTGGTCATCTACCCAGCTATTCATCCATCGTCTTTCTATCTACCCATCCATCCTCCCATTCTTTATTCCCTCCTTTATTCCAAAATAATTGACAGCAGTTTCAACAAAAGACACAGATAAATCATAACCTTTAAATGTAGGTTAAAAAGAAAACTAATTAAAGAAATGGTTTGGGAGAACAATTCCTCCCCTAAACCGAAGGAAATTACTGCACAAAACTTAGCCTGGGGTGTCCTGAGAGCAGGACAAAAATGGAGGCATGGAGATGAGTTTCCATTTTTAACAACCCTACCTCTGAGAGAGACTCATCACTTCAGTCCTCCAATGAGGGTGTGACATCAATGCTTTTGATTGCAAATTTTACAGAAATAGCAAAGACCTTTTTTTTTTTTTCTTTTTCCATCTTTCCCTAGTAAGAGCATGGCGTGTTGTTGGGACCCAGTCCTGGAAAATTGCCCAGTAAGGACCATCAGGTGGCCTCTGCAGATAAAGGATCTTGCCTAGTGACCCTTGAAGGGTCCACTCCCATGACTGTAAAGTGTCCCTAGATTTTCCCTAGATCCTATGTGGTGGGAGGGGTGGGCAAGTTGGAGGAAGAAGAGTCATACCCTAAATAACAAAATGGAGAACGAGGTCTTGAAATCACAACAAAGGAGGACTCCAAGACTGGTAGCTCCCCATTACCCCTGACACAAAGGGAGCTGGTGCACACTGCAGCAAGAGAAAGCGTGGTGAGACTTAACAAAGACCCTCTCATCCCTGCGGACAACAACACTCTGAGAAAAGATGTCTGTCCAGGGTCATGGAGGTTGGGGCTAGACCATGGGTCGTTGGGCCGGGCCCTCTCTGTCTCACCCACTGACCAGGGGCCTACACTGTACTTCTCAGGCCTGCAGCCCCCTCTGGTCTCATGAGTGTGGAAGCTCCTACTACACCACAGGGATGTGCTCGCGAGTCAACTCCAATTTCAGGTTCTCCAAGACCGTGGCCCCAGCTCTTCAAAGTAAGTGGCTTCAGATCTACAGATGGGCTGAGCTGGGAACAGTCTTGGAAGGCTTGGGCCTCTGGTCACTGTTATCCTGGCTACAGAGCAGCATTTGGTTGGATTCTAGTTCCGCCCTGCCCCAGCCCTTGGGATGACCTAGGATCAGGTCACTTGGTTGGGCCTCTGTGGGATCATGTTCCTGGTGCGCCCCCGCCTACAGTATGATGGTGGGAGCAAAAGAACTAAGGTTGTGAAGACAGCCCTGGCACCAAGGGTGCCTCACTGCGAAGACCCTTTGCATGAGAGGGGTTGCCAGGCCGCCACGTGCCACAGACCGTCCCCAGGTGCCATTCACTTAGACTGCAATGCATATAGCGCTCCTGGTGTTGAGTAACACCCAGCAGGAGGAGAGCCATGGGGTAGAGAAAGGTCCTTGGCATAATCATGCTGGATCTGTTCTCCCAGGCTTCTGGGAGTTCAGCACAGCCTGCCCAGGGCTTAGTGGAAAACAAACCTTCCCTCATTCCCCAGCCACCAAGAAATCTGGGGAATTGGTGCTCAGACCTCACCCCAGAAAGCCCAGACGCCTTGGCTCTGAGCCCTACTGTTTCTTCTGTGCTAAACACCCTCACCCAAGCAGCTGCTGCCCGTTTTATGGAGGGTGAGGGGATTAGCACCTCGGGCTTGCAGGCAGCCTCCCTCCAAACAATGGGGCCAGTCAGGGGTGGAAAGATGGGGGGGGGAGGGAGGAGGAGGAGGGTCAGTCTAACAGGGGCTGGCGAGTAGTCCTCTTAGGGCAATGAGGAGGACACTAAAGGGCAGGAAAGGCAGTGCCAGAGCACAGGAAGAGGCCCACATCAGGCACACGGGTTTCCACTGGGAACATCATGTCCCTAGAGCCACTGTTCTCTGCAAATGGAAATTTGACCATTCCAGCCTCCCTAAACCTCCTCTAGCAGAGGCCTCATGGCCCAGCCAGCCAGCAGTGTCCTGACAGCTGATCAGATACAGACGCCAGGCCATCTGTGTAGACTGCAACCCAGTAGGTGTAGGATAGGCCCTGGTATGCGTGGAGAGAGGAGGGCGGGGGAACTCCCCAAGAGAGTGTTCAGCCAAGTCGTTCAGGAACCGCAGACCAAAAGCCGCATTCTTCCCAAGGTGTCTTTTTTAAAAAAATTGAAATTGTAAGAAAGAAATCAGTGATAAAAATTGTGTTCTAATAATAAAGATAGTTTAAAAATAAAAGAAACCTAATCCCTCCCAGGAGATCATAAACTCCTCCAAATCAAGTCATTTGGTCTAGTCTCCCTCCATGGCTGCCAACGCCGGGCAGAGTTCTGGCATATCAGGTGCTCAGTCCAAAAGTGTTGAGCTAAAACAAACTGGAAAAAGACAACTCTATCTGGCTTAGTCAGGCCAGAAGTGTCAGGTCACTGCCAGCCGTACACAGCAAGCCAGTGGCAAGGTGTTTGAGCCTCCCAGTCACCCAACATTTCCCAAGTGCTCCATCAAACACAAAGCCCCAACAAGCACCTGGGCTGAAAGCCACCACCTTCCTCTACCCGGGAACACGGAGTTCCACGGGACACTTTCACTATGCAAGGATGCGGGGAATGTCTAACACAGGACAGGCTCCCAGCATGGTTAAGGAAGACCTTCTAACAGTGTGAAAGGTCCACCGTGAAATAAGCAGATGCCCAGATACATCATGTATGCTATCTTCCAAAGTAACCCTGACCATCAGCAAACAGTGCTTAAATTTTAAGTCTTTTTTTGAATATTTGTTACAGTGCCCACGTCTGATTCATTTTTTTTTGTTGTTAATTTTTATTATCCCCTTTAACTTGGTATTAATATGAAAAAATATAAAGCAAGATTTATGTTCAGAGGTAGAGTAAAGGCCAAGAGCTTGACCAGATGAGGTCACTGCCACATTAACTCAGTGATTTACTTTTAAAAAATAAATAAAAATAGAATCAACTAAGATTTCTTGAGCTTTGTGCCCAACCCTTTAGAAGAATCTTGCTAGTTCCTCGTGGCAACTGCTATTTATTTTTATGCCTCTTTCAGTGCAGAGAAAACTGATGCTGAGAGGTTACATGACTATCCACAGGTCACACAGCTAGTGAGTGGTGAGGCCAGGAGTCAAAATCACCTGGTGTCAGAATCCAGATTCTTAGCTCCTCCCTAAACGTGAAATCCTCTCATTCGGGCTGCCAGTGGTAAAAGCCAGAGGCCTGTTATAGTGAAGCAAATGACAAGAGGCCCTCATATGGACAGAGCCACCTGCCTTGGAAGCTTTGACCAATTGGCACTGGTCAGTTCCTAATCAAGAGCAGAGACGGTCAGGCTTCTTTTTTGTTTTGATCAAACAGCCCACAGAGTGGTAGAACAGAGCCAGGAAACCCCAGACTCGTCATTCATGTTCCCCAAACGTGCTGAGCCCAAGGTGCTCCTCAGTCCAGGGAATGACACACAGGTAGCAGTCAATTCTTCTGTCATCCTCTGAACAATCATCCGGAAAATCAGAGAGGTGCAGACACTGGTTCCTTGGCTAGCCATGACCCTGTCCTCACTTCCCAGGGTGCCAGACCTACATGGACATCGTCATTGTCCTGGATGGCTCCAACAGCATCTACCCCTGGGTGGAGGTCCAGCACTTTCTCATTAATATCCTGAAGAAGTTTTACATTGGTCCAGGGCAGATCCAGGTGAGTCTCTGGGGCTCTTTCCTCCTCTCAACAGGATCTCCCCGCTGAGCCCACTGACCCAGCTGCCCAGGGGTGTCAAAGAGCATCTTCACATGCCCTAAGGAAGTGCACAGGAAACCTTGGCCAGCCAGCACTGGGTCCCTGCAGCCTAGGATGCCAATCCCTAGTGAGCACATCAAGGGACAGTTTGGGGAGGCCACACTCATCGGCAAAATACTGACTTCTGGGTAGTCCCCACCTACAAAGACGTTCTGAGCAGGAGGGTTGGAGGGCTGAGCAGGCCCCAGAACCCTGCAGAGCAAGGGCAGGAACATTAGGATTGGTTTTGGAGAGAAGACCAGAAGGAGGTAATAGCCATCACGTCTGGCTCAAGATAGGGTATTCATTCCTATTATTTTGACTAAATGAGGATCAATGGATAAAAGTTTCAAGATGGTAGATGGCAAGTCACTCTAAAAAATTATTTTTTACAAGTAGAGCTGTTGAAGAGGAAGTGGAATTTCTCATGGAGTCAGGGTTCCCCGCCACTGAGAAAATAGCTCTTAGGGCATCCGAGAGAACGTCCAGCATTTGAAGGGGACTTGTGCCAAGTAAACTCAGTGGGCCATCCAACGGCAACGTTTATCATTTAATCCCTACTATAGGTCATTAAGGGTTTGTTTTTTTTTTTTTATTTCTGAGCTACTAATGTTGCCTATATTTTATTATCCTTGGGGATGCAAGAGCCTCTTCCCTTCCATTTTTTTTTTAATATTTATTTTTTAGTTATAGTTGGACACAATACCTTTATTTAATTTATTTATTTTTATGTGGTGCTGAGGATCTAACCCAGGGCCTTGCACATGCTAGGCAAGCGCTCTACCACTGAGCCACAATCCCAGCCCTTCCTTCCAGTTTTAAAGAATCTTGATTTTAGAGTTTGGAAACAACACCAAGGCCCTCCACCCACACTGCTCCTGCTAACTTAGACATCCATGCTGTGCCGACTGTTTTCTTCCTAAGAAGACGTGTGATCAGTCAGTCAGGCCTCTCCTTAGATCACAAGATGCCCTTACTCTGTTTGTGGCCCCAACTCGTCCCACTGAACCATCTGTTCATTCCTGGAATAATGCAAAAGCTGCTTTCCCTGGGCTGCGGTGACATCTTGGGGAGGGTGATCTCTCACTCCCGAATCATGACAAGGGAAGATCATTCCTGGGGACTCTTGCCACCAGAGGTCTAATTTTCAGGGGCCAAGACGTTCCTTCACGCTCCCCTCTGCCATGCAGGTTGGAGTCGTGCAGTATGGAGAAGATGTGGTCCATGAGTTTCACCTCAATGACTACAGGTCTGTGAAGGATGTAGTGGAAGCTGCCAGCCACATTGAGCAGAGAGGAGGAACAGAGACGCGGACGGCATTTGGCATTGAATTTGCTCGGTAAGAAAAATCTGTTTTTTTAGATCTCAGATACTGTCCCGGGTATCTATTGCTGCGTAACAAACCACTGCAACGTTTGCTCCCTTGAAGCAATGATTATTAATTTCCCCAAAGTTCTGGGGAACTTTGACCCAGCTGGTCAGTTCTCTCTGGGTTCCCTCACATGGTTGAGTGTCGTCTAGTGTCCACTGAGACTGTTATCATCTGAGGTTTGACTGGGCTGGATGTCTAGGATGCAGTACACAGGGAGATGGCAGTTGTTGCTGGCCTCTGGCTGGGAGGTCAGTGGGAGCTGGTGATCTAAACACCCACACATGGCCACGTGGCTTGATTTTCTCATGTCATGGCATCTGGATTCTGAGAGAAGTGTCCCAAGAGCAAGCTTCCTCAGAAACCCAGACTGCTGACGACCTCACCTTGAAGTTCCAAAAATGACTTCTGCCACATGCTGTTGGTGGAGCAAGTTCCCAAGGCCAGCCCAGATTCAAGGGGAAGAAATATGATTCTACCTCTTGATGGAGGAATGGCAAGGTCATGTTGAGGAAGGGCGTTTGGGATGGGGGTATCATTGCCACCAACTTTGCAGAGCGTGTTCTACCAAAGACACTCTGTAAAAGGATACAGGTTCCATGAAGGCAAAATCTAGTTCCTTAAAATCCCACCAGAACTCATTCATCCACATGAATGCTGCCTGTAGACATGTCCACACAGAGGACCACAGGCTTATGCCAGGAAGACATTGCTCAAAACATGCGCTTACCCAGTGAAATTAGCCAGTTTTAAAAGCAATCCCACAAGCTCTCTCGAGCCATGGCTTAGACACTTAAGATGACTACGTCTAAGCCACTTAGATTTGAAATGTCTAAATTTTACGCCTACGAATGTGAGTTCTGCTACATTTGTTAAGACCACAGTCCCGACATATAGTCCCACCTCATTTAGGCTTAGTTGATGTGTTTCATAGAATTTCACAACACAAGAGCTACCTAGGCATCTCATGATTTTATGTGGTCAAAAGATTAAGATTTTTCCAACTTCATAACTTCTTACGATTCAGTCACTGCTCAACCATTGCATTTCTGTGTGCTGATAAAACTCGTTCTCAAGTGCTCACTTTGGCAGCACATATCCTAAAATCGGAACGATACAGAGAAGATTAGCATGGCCCCTGTGCAAGATGACATGCTAATTCGTGAAGCGTTCCATATTTCTGTTTATGCCAGAGATGAAGCCAAGTTCTACTTGGGCAAAAGATGTTCTTATGTGTACAAAGTAAAAAAACAACACAGTGACTCCTGGTGACAAACCAAACAAAACCAGGGTGATCTGGGGAAAGGAAACAGTGGCATGGTTCGGGCCAAATTCCCAAGCAACCTTCCTGCTAAGGCCATTGGACACAGAATCCATATGATGCTGTGCCCCTCAAGGATTTAAACTAATGGAAAATAAATAAAGATGGATTTGTGCTCTTGTAAAAAAGAAGAGGAGGAGGAGGAGGAGGAGGAGGAGGAGAGAAAAGAAAACTCGTTATAAAGCTCACTTTTTCTTCTCCATGGAAAGATGATGGCTCTTACCCATCTTTACGAGGAATGGGCCATTTTGCTGTTTTGCCGTCACTGGGGTGGGACCAGAGATGCCCAACAGGCCCTGGTGAAAGGGCTGGGCAGCAAAGGGAACCAGTGACCACCGGCTATCACTTTCCCAGTATGGCACTGACTGACTCACACAAGAATGAAGCCACTGTTTGGTCATTCCCCTTCTGCAGCCCACCAACCTTGGGTCAATGACATGCATGTGACTCACCAGGTAGTTCGAAGCATTAGTAACTCGGGATTTGCAACTCCTGGGTTGTAATTTCACCTCCATTGAATTTTGAAATTCTGATCTTCCAGTCTGACAAGTTCAGGTCCCAAATTATAGCTGGGGCCTTTTAAGATGAAAGGTTTTTTCCCCTCACTTGGTTATTCATAATGAGGGTTTTTTTCTTTTTTTCCCCCATGTACCTACTAAAGGACAAAGACTCCAGCCATGAACTTGAGGGGCAGCTCCCAGCCCAACATAGGAGCTCTAACCAGTGTCAACCCTGATCCTATCTCAGAATGCAGAGAGACTGTCTCTCAGGGAGGCCCGTGAGGAAAGGTTTACTGAGAGGTGGCCTTGGGGTGCACACCTGAATCCACTGAGGGAGCTGGCAAGAGATAGCCAGGAGGGGGCATTCTAGGGTGAGGGAGCAGCCCACAGGCTCAGCATTGCACCTGGCACCCCTCAGGTCAGACAGCAGCTCAGAGAGGTCATGGTCCAGGTCACACAGGTCTGGTGGGACTTCATCAGGACCTGGTCTTTTCCTGAGAGAGACAGGAACCAGAGCAGATTCTAAGCAGACTAGAAACATGATATGAGCTAAATTCTGTGGGTCACTCTGGTTTTTAGTTGGGTGGGTCCTGTTGTGACTATAAAGTTCTTACTGCTCTCAAGGAATTTGTAATCTCATTTACAAAGGAACAGATCCAAGTCCCTTTACCCAACACAAAATCACAACTTAAAAATCTGATGATTCATGCTGATATTCATACTATTACAGATTCACAGAGATATTCACACTATTCTGCTATATGGAAATATGATCCTGAAGTTTTCCTTGGCTCTCAATGTAATAAAAACTGCTATGCTCCTGCCATAATTTTCTGCATGAAGTTTTTATTCCTTCATGGAGGTCACAGAAGCATCTAGAATTTCCTTTGAGGGAAGAGCAGAGTTCTCCCTTCACTAGGTTGGGCTTCAGGCCAAAATCTGCTCTCGTCATGTGGAGTGGGCCTCTATTGCCTTTGGGTCCACAACTCATACTAAAATTAAACGGGATTTTTTAAGGCAACATGTCCAGAATATCAGAGAGCTACAAAGAGAACAGCAGATGGTTTTCCCTCTTCACTGGCTGCTGCAGTCTGGCTGGGCACAATTCACGAGCCACTTGTCAAGCAGAAACGAACTTTATTTTTAGAACACACATGCAGCACCACACGAGCTCTTCAGGAATTCCCTTAGAGCCCAACTGCCACCACCGGCTTCCGGAGAGCCTCTCAACCCCCACTCCTCCTGCTCTTGAGGCCGATTGGCTGGGTCGTGTGGGCGGAGCCAAAAGGGTCCCCCAATGAGCAGCTCCGTGGTCTGAAAGGGCAGGGAAACAGCCCAATGAGCATCACGGCAGAGGAGCCAATCAGTTGGAAGTTTGCTAGGGCCGCGGTGAGCCAATCAGCTGGAAGTTTGCTGGGGCCGCAGTGAGCAAATCAGCTGGAAGTTTGCTGGGGCCGCAGTGAGCAAATCAGCTGGAAGTTTGCTGGGGCTGCTTCAGCTGTGACTCTAACATCTCCCCCTCTCTGTTTAATTAAACAACAAGCATGTGGCTTAGGGACCGTGCCTGCCTTAGGTTGTCCAATAGTACATATGGTCCTTACCCGTCATCAGATGGGCTGACCTCAAGGCGTCAGCCTCCTGTCTTAGGTTGGTACCATTGAAATTGGATCTTACCCGTCATTGACTACCGGCCCAGCATACAGCCACACCTGTGGATAGGCCTTTGTACTAGTGGGGGGGTGAAGTTCTTTGCCTCACCTCTGTTGGCCCCCAAATTTTAGCTGAACGACCATCACAAGCAGAAGGGAGGAGGATACACTGGCTCCTTTTGGAAAAATTGTACCACCGATGACACCATCAGCAAAAATACCCCGGCACTACCACAAGTCACTGCACCAACAGATAGTTCACAATGCATACAAGTGATACATAGTCGAGGCAAGTTCTGCAAGCAGTTCAATGATAGCTATTGCAGAAGCTGTAGTTTGGTTTTATCTTTGTCTTCACCAGCACTGGGATGAAGATAGGAATTCTGGCAATAATGGCTAAAGAAAAAATTATGTAACATTCCAGCAGGCACTAAAAGAAAACAATTTTCTGAACAATTTACATTATCCTGAACAGAATTATTAAATATAATGAAAAGGAAAGGTGAAAGTAAACAAACAGATCTGTTAACCTCCTTTTTTGTTCACATATTAAAACAATCCTCAACAGCTGTTTACCCAATTTAAATTAAACCATTTAAATCACGTGAATAAGAAAAAAAAATATTTGGATCCATTTTTTCATGAGCGCTCGTCATATATGATATATGGACATATGCACATACAAACATACAACACAAAACACAAGTGTGCACACATAATATAATACATACAACACATAACATAATAGTAAAGGCCTTGTAACTTTTTACAGGTGAAATCTCCATTGCAATGTTTAAAAACTCCATAGTCAAAAAATAGAACTGATCAGCAAAACATTAACCTAGGTCTGTATGAGCTCAAAAAACAAAATAGAACTTCATGATGTGGGAAAGGGCAATAATAAAATAGATATCGAAAAAAAAAAAAAACATCCTGGTTTCATTAGCCTCCAGGTGTGGGAGAACCACTGTTGCAGATGTAAGGATAGCCAAACTGGAGTTCTGGATATCAGCTGTTATGGATTTGAGCCAAATCATCTTCTTTTTGGTCTGTAGAAATCGCTTTAGTTAATCTCTCTGGAATCCAAATCGGCTGCTGTTCTCCCTATGGAAACACACAAACAGACCTCCGACTCCAGACAATCACTGGGTTAGGACCTTAGTTAATCTCTCTGGAATCCAAATCAGCTGCTGTTCTCCCTGTGGAAACACACAAACAGAACCCCGACTCCAGAGACAATCACTGGGTCAGGACCTTTCCATTGTCCTATTAGAATATCCTTTCAAAGTACCTTGGGCTTATGTACATTTTTTGGACACATATGCCTTTCCGCAGCACTAAGCCCTGATGAATCCAAATTTTAAAAGTTTAGAGTAAAAAGGGTTATTTTAAGTTTATGTTTGGGGGATATATACCCCTTCCCAATTCCCTCTTTTTGATTTAATAAGTACATTTTAATAGTTTGATGAGCTCTTTCAACTATGCCTTGTCCCTGTGGATTGTATGGGATTCCTGTTATATGAGTAATGCCAAATGATGAGCAAAATTATTTAAAGAGGTAGAAGTATAGCCAGGACCATTATCTGTTTTTAACTGTTTTGGAACACCTACAGTGGCAACATTTTGTAAGCAATGAGCTATAATATCTTTAGTTTTTTTCCTCCGGTATGAAGGGAGCCCATCAAAAATCCAGAAGAAGTATCAACTGTAACATGCAAATATTTTAATTTTCCAAATTCTGGCAAGTGTGTGACGTCCATCTGCCAAATATGGTTAGGTATCAGTCCTCTAGGATTGACTCCAAGATTAACTTGTGGTAAAACGGTCATACAATTTTGACATTGTTTTATTATTTGTCTAGCTGTTCCTTAGTTATTTTAAATCGCTTTTGTAAAGTATTAGCATTGACATGGAACTTTTTATGAAAATTTGTAGCTTCTTCTAGTGTAGAGAAAATATGTATGCTTCACTGTTTTGAAATCTAAAACATGGTGAATTCACTGCCCTCCTGCCTGTTCAAATACAGGGCATGCTAATCTTTGAGGTCCTGTCTCAGGATCCAATCTATCAACTTTGGGGGTTGGGGGCCTCCCAGCATATGGAGGTGGAGCTGTTGGTTGGACACTTACGCCCTCTGGTGATAGAAAGGTGTTAGTAACAGCCTCCTGTTGTAACTTCTCCCCTGATGGCTTTTCCTCCTTTAAATTTTCTTCCTCTGTCTGACTAGCTCGAGAGACCTTCTCTTTTACTTGATCTAACATGTCTTCTACCATAGTCTGAACTGAAGGCTTTGGACTAGGCAAACAAAATCGTATCATCATCCACAATAGCATTGTGCCAACTGGCAGAGTTCCTGGGTTTTTCTTTTCCCTCTCCCTTAAATCTTCACCATGATGGTCCCATTGTGATATATTCAACAACTCCTCCTTAAAAAGCCATGGGCTACATTTTTGTATTGTATCAACATATGCCCTGACTGTTCTTGGTTTTATTGGGGTGCCTCCTTCCTCTAACAATTTACTTAACACTCTTTCGGTTTGTTTTTTACTAATTTCTGATCCCATATTTCTACTATAAAGATAACACAACCCAACAAGATAACACCAAACAAAACTGAAACAGAATGAAACAAAAATGGAACAAAAATTTATTATATCAGCCTTTCTATCCTCCTGAAATGTCCATCCGTCCTTTCTCCCTATCTGTTCCTCAGACGCAAATAGTTTTTCCTCAAATGTGAGCGGTTTTTCTTCCCGTCTCACCCATCTCCAGGGACAGGCAACTTAAAACAAAACGAAAGAAGAATCTTAAAATGGCTACCCATCCTCTCGCCCTGCCCTCAGGGGCGAGCAGTTTACCTTATCACTTACCCTCAGTCCTTACCCGTGCGGGCCACCAAATGCCGCAGTCTGGCTGGGCACAATTCACGAGCCACTTGTCAAGCAGAAACAAACTTTATTTTTAGAACACACACGCCGCACCACACAAGCTCTTCAGGAGTTCCCTTAGAGCCCAACTGCCACCACCGGCTTCCCAAAAGCCCCTCAACCTCCCCCACTCCTCCCACTCTTGAGGCCGATTGGCTGGGTTGCATGGGCGGAGCCAAAAGAGTCCCCCAATGAGCAGCTCCATGGTCTGAAAGGGCAGGGAAACAGCCCAATGAGCATCACCACAGAGGAGCCAACCAGCTGGAAGTTTGCTGGGGCCGCTTCAGCTGTGGCTCTCAACATCTGGCAGCTTGAAGAAGTTCTGAGACAACTTAGTCCAAGTTTTGTAAATTCCTCAACATCAAAATCACATGCAAAAGCTCATCATGTAACAAGCTTGTCACATAACAAGTTACCTCTGATAACCCAAAGGCTACTGGTCTTCAGCCTGTCCTTACAGAGCTTAAACCTGAGGGCTGTCCTTCCTGCCTGGAAGTGGGTCAGACTCATGGGAATCACTGCCAAGTCCACAAGTGACATGAATTTTTATATCTTAAGTGGAAAATTCTACCTGCTGGGCCAGACCCTTGGCAAGACCATAGGTGTACTCAGCACACTATGGTCTAAAGGAGGGTTGATTACAGAGGCACAAGAGCCAGTTTTTCATGTTTAGTAGACCAATTGCCAACTGTCAGAGCCCCTTTGCCATATTGGGCATGACTGGGCTAGCCCTGCTGTCCCCAGGCTGGAGGGCCCAACAGGTAAGCCAAGCTCATGCTCCAAGCACTGAAAATTAAAAAGTAAGAGAACTATTTTCCATTACATTTTTTAAATTTTTTTGTTTTAATTAGTTATACATGACAGTAGAATACACTTTGATACATCTATCAATGGAGTATAACTTCCCATTCTTCTGATTGTACGTGATGTAGAATCCCACCGGTCTTATATGTGTACATAGGGTAATAATGAATGTCTGATTCATTCTACTATCCTTCCTGCCCCCAGAGCCCCTCCCTTCCCTTCACTCCCCTCTACCTAATCTAAAGTAATTCTATTCTTCCCTAGCATTGTGAATTAGCATCTGTATATCAGAGAAAACATTTGGCCTTTGTTTTTTGGGGATTGGCTTATTTCACTTAGCTTGATATTCTCCAGCTCCCTCCATTATCTGGAAAATGCCATATTTCATTCTTCTTTAAGGCTGAATAATATTCCATCATACATATATATTCATTCATATATATATATATATATATATATATATATATATATATATAATGCAATATTATTGGAGTGGAATATATATAAAATTCAATATTATATATATATACATATATATATACACACACATATATATATCACATTAACTTTTTATTCATGCAATATTTAATATTTCCAAAAATACAATCAAAGTAGTCCTCGTGGGAGAAGTCAGAACTCTGGGGCTTCCTCACACATGGTTCTCCAGGTCAGTTGTTTAGGTGGTGAACTCCCTGGCACCTCAGCTCTTCAGTCCTTAGGAAAATGGGACACAATGCTGGGTGTTCAGTAGAACTTTTAAAAATTATTGATGGCGGGCTGGGGATGTGGCTCAAGCCAGTAGCGTGCTCGCCTGGCATGCTTGCGGCCCGGGTTCGATCCTCAGCACCACATACAAACAAAGATGTTGTATCCGCTGAAAACTAAGAAATAAATATTAAAATTCTCTCTCAAAAAAAAAATTACTGATGGCCAGGCAAGGCCCCAGGAGAGTCTGACCTTATGGGTGTAAGGGGAGCCTGGGCATCAGTATGTTTTTAAACCTCAGCCCAAGAGATTCTTGGGTTTGCTCACCATTACCTCACCTCCCCTAAGGCCACCACCTGCCAACTTCCCTTCATGTCTTCTTTGTGCCTTTTGTCTTCCCAAAACAAGATCAGGACCCCAAAGGGTCTTTTTAAAGTCGCTTTTGTAAAATGCAAAGATCCAAGACCCACCTAAGCTGTGGTAAAAGAATCGCCTGGGTGTCACCCTCTTCTTTGGTACAAGGTCTAATGGTGTTGACATGTTGGGTTGCCCCGGGGGGGCCAGCTGTGGCTTCTGTGGCTGCTCTTGGAGGAGCATGGCATCTTCCCCATCCCCACGTCCCTCTGTGACCCACCCCTGTGCTCGGGTTCCAGATCAGAGGCTTTCCAGAAGGGCGGAAGGAAAGGGGCCAAGAAGGTGATGATCGTCATCACAGATGGGGAGTCCCATGACAGCCCGGACCTGGAGAAGGTCATCCAGCAAAGTGAGAGGGACAACGTGACCAGATACGCCGTGGCCGTAAGTCCCGTCCCTGCCCAGGGCTGCTGGCTGCCTCTCAGAGGAACTCCCAGGGGCTATTTTCTGAGAAGCAGCCTGTCATGTCCAGGCTTTCAAAAGAGCAAGCCCGGAAGCTTCTTTAGCACTGCTCAGGCCTGTCCACAAAAGTCATGGGCTTGGTTTTTCCTTCCTTTGCCAGGAAGCTTCAGAAACCTCAAAAACTAGGAAATAGCTCAAGCCTTTCAGCTCCCAGAATCCTAGCTGAGCACAGGTCCTTATCTTGCCTCTAAAAGAGGATCAGTCCCAAAACGCAAATGGTCCCTGGAGGAAAACTCAGGGCTACCAAAAGTCCTGGCTCAGCCCACCCTGGAGCCCTGGGGTCAGGGGCCCTGAGGCGTGTGGGAGAGTCTGTGCTATGTCCTGGTTTGTCGTCCCTGCCCCTGTTCCCTGGCAGGTCCTGGGCTACTACAACCGCAGGGGGATCAATCCAGAAACTTTTCTAAATGAAATCAAATACATCGCCAGCGACCCAGATGACAAGCACTTCTTCAACGTCACTGACGAGGCAGCCCTGAAGGACATTGTTGACGCCCTGGGGGACAGGATCTTCAGCCTGGAAGGTGAGCCCTGCCTACCCAGAGGGGCTACACACACCTGGGTTTAAATCAGACAAACTCCCCAGAGGGAAATTCAACTGCACAAAACGAATGGCGTGGCAAGTGTCCCTGCTTAGTGGAAAAAAAGGACCAATCGAGTGTCATTTGTTCTGGATGCAAAGCGATATGCTTTATGAACAACCTGAAAGGTGGCTTCTCTGGTATTCTCCATACTTGATGGCTGAAGAGACTGAAACTCAGAGCAGTTAAGTGACATGCCAAAGTTCCCACACTGGGGACAGTGGTGATATGTAGACTAGTGTTGCCAGGTTCAGCAATATGAAATGCAAAACTTGTGACAGACTTACACTAAAATATTATGCATTGTTTATCTGAAGTTCAAATTTATCTGGGCACCCTATATTTTCTCTGGCACCCCTAGTTGGGACCCTGCTGAGCCTGACTCCTCAGCCTAGAACACTCAGTCCCTCTGTGCCACTGTGTCTTGCTCCATCAAAAGCAGTCTTTGCAGGGTTTCTTCAGATCGCTCCCTCCCAGTGACTTAAACTGCATCTTTTATTTGCACAGATCCCGTTTGCACAGTAAATGCTCTACTGGGTCCTTCCAACACTGGGCCTTGGGCATGGGGGAGGGTCATAAAAAGAAATAGAAGACAGCGTTTCAGAGCCTGAGACATCTGCAGTGCATTGGAAATGAAGAGCTGCCCAAAGAGAACAAAATGGCCCCAGAACAAAGATGGATGGATAAAAGCACAGACATGGGCTTTTTTTTAATATTTATTTTTTAGTTGTAGTTGGACACAACACTTTTATTTTCCTTATTTTATGTGGTGCTGAGGATCGAACCCAGGGCCTTGCACATGCTAGGCGAGCGCTCTACCACTGAGCCACAACCCCAGCCCCCAGACATGGGCTTTCACACCCACAGCAGAATTGAAATATCCAAATCAGTGTTTTTCTCCTCAAAGCAGTTACCTTGAGTGACAAGCACGGAGTTCCAATGATGTGTTCAGGAAACCCGCTGTGGAGTGGGGTCCTGAGCACCCTGGGCTTTCTTGTGTACCTCTGCAGTGGTGACATGTCTCCCTCCTGGGGGTGGAGATGAGGTGTAGGAACTATCCCAGGGCATCCAGAAACAAATCCAGTGAATAATAGGAACAAACAAAGCGAGAAATTCCATTTCTTGCCAACCATGTCCACTGTTTCCACAAACTATTTAGTTATCCCCTCCCTGTTTTCACAGTCATTTACAGTATGTGGATGCAATACTTGTCCCCAGTCCTTTGCAGAAGTAATGGCCATCTGGAAGGTGCTCAGCGCACCTCAGGGCACAGGGTATTGATGAGGGCTGGTGATGCAGACGGCTCTGTAAGTCTCAGCCTCGAGCTTTTCTCAAAAGTGAACCCCCAGTTCCTAAGGTGCCCCCTGGGAGGTAGGAACTGTGAACCGAGTGCCATCTGGGGCTAAGCAAAGAGTCATGGCACTGACAACCTTCTGTCCTCTGTTTTAGGCACCAACAAGAACGAGACCTCCTTTGGGCTGGAGATGTCACAGACGGGCTTCTCCTCGCATGTGGTGGAGGTATGGGTTACCACTGGCTCCCTCCATCTCTCCACATCCTTCCCAGCTCTCGAGGTGTGTCTTCCCACCTTTCATGAGCTGCTCAGCTTCTCTTTCCTGGGTTCTCTCTGCCTCCCAGAGTCTTCTGTGGGTGGAAGAGGGAAGTCAAGGTCTTCAACCTACCTCTGCTGTCTCAAGCCCTCTTCAGAAGCAAGTGGACTACTACTAATAGTCTACTCGCCCACCCAGAAGGTTCTGCAGAGGGCGCTGATGGAGACATCGCTTCCTGCAACAAATGACCCCATTCAATCCACAGAGCCCTATGCAAAATCTAGGCCAGGTGACATAGCCAACTGCATATGGGCCCCACTCCATGCAGACTCTGCATGGGATTGCAGAGCTCCCAGGTGGACCTGGCCCCCAAAGAGGGGGGCACAAGATGCCACAAGCAGCATGTGGTGCCTGGGGCTGTCTCGGGCCCCCACTCACCCTCTGTGGGCTTCACCTGGTTCTGGTTCATAAGATGGGGCTGAAACCACCCTGAATTGCCAGAGAGACAGAGTGTTCATATCTCTGAGATGCTTCATAAACTGTAAAGTCCTGCTTAGGAGCAGCACATGGGGAAACAGACACCCCGTGTGTTGCTCCATGGGCATGCTTCGAACAGGCATGTCCCAGGTGGAGTTGTGCACTCGTGTGCTGTTGGACAGGCACTGCCTCCCAGTTTGCCAGAAAAGCCTGCTAGTCCCTGTAGTTGTGCACTCATCATCCATCAAATTTGCTTAACTCTTCTATGGGGTAGATGGGGCAGGTTCCTAGAGCCAAGTTTACAGATAAAGACATTGAGTCTTGGAGAGGTGAAGTGACCCTCGGAAGTAAAAAAAAAAAAATCAGTGAGAATTAGTCAGATGGCACCATCTATACCCAGCAGCTGCTCCATGAGCAAACAGGAATCTCAAGAGTCTGAGTCAGAAATCCCAGATTGGAGGGGAGGGGGCACATACAACGCACAGCAGGCAGATGAGCGGAAACACAACTTGAACCTGGATTGTCCTGAGCTGCATCATTCCCACTGCCCTGAATACAGCAAGGTGCATAATAACATATGCACCTCATAATAACAGCCCTGTTACAGGTGACAGCTCTGTAAACTTTTCCAGGGAAGTCCTGCACCTCATTTCATGCTCAGAAGATCCCTACGGGGCTGCAGGCATTAACAGTTCTCCTGTTTAAAGTGGTCAGATCCACCAATCTTCTCAGTGCCTTCTTGCCCTGGGCCCTATGCTGGATACGGCAGAGGCAGAGGTGGAGCCCTGCCCTTCAGCTTGCAATCTGAGGGTAAATTGCTGGGCACAGTGAGGCAAGAGCATCCATGGGTGCAAGGTCAGGCAGCGAGTCTCATGCTCTGGCAGCACGAGTCCTGGGCTCCTGAGTCTGGGGTCAAGGCTGATTAGAAAATACATCAAGGAAATGCAATTCAATTCAATGCAACCAGCATTTGTCAAAAACAATTAAAGAAGAAAAAAATTGGAAGTGATTCTTGCCACCAAAAGTTAACTTCAAACAGTCCAAAACAGCAGTCCTCAATTTTGAGAACAGGATGAAAGAAACTGCAGATATCTCCTTGGTAAAAGTGTATAACTCCAGGTCTTCTGGGCCTCTGTAAAGACCCCTACTCAATGAGGCAGCCAGACGTGACAGCTAATGCCAACCAGGGCAATGGTCAGGCTCTTACAGAAAGAAAGGCCTGGGCTGGGGCTGGGGCTGGCATGGCCAGGGAAGGATCAGCAAGGGGTCAGCACTTGAATTGGCCTCTGAAAGGACAAGGATCTTAGCAGCCATGGGTGGGGCAGGGGAGCAGAGGATTGTGTGCACAGGACTGGGAGGAACCTGGGCACAGGCTAGGGAATCAAAGACCCAGTGTCTCCCGTATCCCTCTATGGCCATTTCCCGAGCATCTTCCTGTGGGGTGGGGCAGGGGGCACTGGGGATAGAGACTAGGGTACAACTTCATTTGGGGACAAAGACTTAAGTTTCACTTAAGGTTCATTCTCAGGCAGGTCACTGTCCAGGTCTCAGGGGCCAGGGAGGCTCAGCTGGGCTTAGGGATTCAGGGAGTTACTCTGAGCCCTGGAAAATGGCCCCAGCAGCTCAGTGTGTCCAACGCTTGCAGAACCAGTGGGTTCCCCAACTATTTGGAGGAGGTGGGGCAGGCAGGGAGACTCAGGAGCTTAGAGCCCCAGCTTGTTACTCAGGTTGGCCAAGGTCATGACTGCCCTGACTGCCCTGTGCAGCTTCTAGATACGCTGCCCAGTTTCCCTATTCCCCCAATCAGAGGGACTCGGTTGCCTCTCCCCACACATCCCAGTTCTTTTACCATCTCTAATACCTGGGTCATGTTCCTATGTCCCAATCATCTAGAAGGTTTTCTCTGCTAAGACTTTTAAAGAGAATGTTTATATTTGGATCTGAGAATTTTCTGACTGAAGGCGGAGTAAGAAAACCTTCAAATCCCAAGGGAATGACATGTTGGTGATGAGTCCACTGTAACTGGACATTAAGTTGTTCTGTCAGAGCACAGAGGTCTGTGAATGCCAAGCCACTGATGCTGTCATGAATGGCTGTGACCATCCTATCCCCGGGAGCCCAGCAACTCAGCTCTCAGTCAGTTAGCTGCTTTGGGAACTTGGAACAACAGGTCCAGTCTTGACCCTGAGTGGGTCCATGTTCTGGACCAGCCCTAAACTCCCTCTCTCCAGAAGTGGGCCACAGGCTGCTGCCTGAAAACGTACTGAGGTGCCTGAGCTTCTCTGAATCTGTTTAGTTCAGTTAGAAGGAAAGGAAGGGCCCAGCCCTGTGGGAGGGACCCAGTATCCATCCTCAGTGGGCAGAAGAAAGGCATAGCTCTTCATTGCCTGGCTTGCTGCCTGCTGTCTTATCCAGAAGGAAACCAGCCTGCAAAGCTAACGCAACAACAGAGAGCAGGGCCAGAGCCCAGGGTAGAGAGGAGACCTCCAGATATCGGCCAGACACTCACGAGGTCCATGGTCCCAGACCATACGACATTACATCCCAGACTGATGGCAGAAAGCCGGAGCCACAGGAACCCGGGAGCCAGAAACTCTAGTCTTGAATTATAAAAAGGGAAAGAATATTCCAAAAATCACCCTCAGGAAGTCTAGCTATGGATGAATAGATTTTTAAGCCAGTGGTTCATTCACATTGGGAAATGACTGCAAAGGCCACTAAGAGCTGGAGTGGTTCTTGCGTGCTGGCTGCCTCTGGGTGGTGACCTCCTTGGCAAAAGCTGCACCATTCTTCTAGAAATCTTGTAAAAGGGACCCCTGCCTCCATCCTGCAGCCTGTGCCCTTCCTATGGGCCTTCTGGGGCTGTGGGCTGGACAGCCAAGGTCACTGCTGTTACCAAAGGCTCTTAGTGGTTGAAGCCTTAAACAGTGTAATCTTAGATTTAGAGTTTGCATTTGAACTAGCTTTACAGTTTAATTCAATCAAAAATGAGAGAAGCTGGGGCTGGGGTTGTGGCTCAGTGGTAGAGCACTTGCCGAGCATACGTGAGGCCCTGGGTTCAATTCTCAGCACCGCATATAAGTAATGATCCATAATGGTAAACTGACATCTGGAGGTTGGAGACCCTCCATGGCCCTACAAAGTGGACTCCCCCTGCCAGTTTGGGTAAGCGATTAGGACTGTCCCCTGATCTTGGTGTCGGGGAGGAAGACCCAGTGCCCTCTGGGGGTCTCCCACCTGGCCTCCACGCAGACCTCCAGCAGCTACCTCCGCCTGGCTCCACAGCCTCCCCAAAGCCAAGAAAAGCTGGAAGGAAGAGCCGCTGGCATCCGCATCTGGACGCCATCACTGCCTGGCTATGTGGGCTCAGACAGCACTTCACCTGTCTGAACTTCAGGCTTCGAGATGTCTGAGGAGTATCCCTGGAAATGAATCTTCAGGCTTCGAACAGATGTTGAGATTTACAGACAAATGGGTTGGGGTTTTCTTAAAATCCTTTCCTAACTCCTCTCTGGGCCCACCCCCTCCCTTAGTTGGTCACCCTCTCCTGGGATCCCTAAAATAGCCCATCCTTGCCTCCCTGGGGCACTGTTCACCCACCCCACAGTGGCCAACTTGACTATGAGATCAGATTCTTTTCTGGCGTCTGCCTCCCCAGGAGATGCAGTGTGCACCATTAATGAATGAGAAGAGCTTCCAGGTCCCAGTACTTATGGCTGCCAAGCACTGTGCTGAGGGAGACAGAGGCAGACTTGCCCAAGGTCACACAGCTAGAAGCTTTGCAGCTGAAGAGGGGACGCAGGAAGGTCTGACCCCAGAGTTCATGCTCTAACCACTAGGCCAGGGAGTCTCAATCTCGACCCACGAGACATTCTGTGTTGGATAATGAGCAGACACCCCCACCTCAAGCTGTGATAACCAGAAACATCTCCAGACATGGCCAAATGTCACCTGGGGAGGCAATGTCACCTGCCCTAGACCATGCTGGCTCCAGTGCTGGGGTTGTAGTCCAACCCTGGCTGGGAACCTGGACTGGGTGAAACACAGAGTTTGGGGAGACATGGTCACACACCCAGGGAGCACCCACCTTGACTGGAAGGCAAGACTGAGGCAGAGGCCAGGTAGAGGAGCTAAGAGCTGACTGGCAGGATGTGACAGGAATGTCACAGATGCCCCAGTAGGTCCGGCTACAATGGCCTTGAGACCTCAGGTCTTCCGACAGCCGTCCAGTCTGCAACCTGCCCCACAGAGCACCAGCTATGGGAAGGATCCATCCAGCTAAGGCCACCTAGAGACACCTGGTGTTGTCTCATGGGAGCTCAGGCCACCCCATAAATCTGGGAAGACTGGGAGGCCATAAATCAGAGAATCCATGCTAGGCCTGCAGAGGATGGGAGGTTGCCCGTCCCTAGAATGCTCTGCCATTTGGTGAGGGCACATGACTGGCTTCCCCCACCAAGGCTCTGGCCCTTTTAATCTTCTTCTTCTTCTCCTCCTTCTTCTTCTTCTTCTTCTTCTTCTTCTTCTTCTTCTTCTTCTTCTTCTTCTTCTTCTTCCTTCTCCTTCTCCTTCTCCTTCTCCTTCTCCTTCTCCTTCTCCTTCTCCTTCTCCTTCTCCTTCTCCTTCTCCTTCTCCTTCTCCTTCTCCTTCTTCTTCTTCTCCTTCTTCTCCTTCTTCTCCTTCTTCTCCTTCTTCTTCTTCCTTGTGCACTACCTGCCCAGTCTCAAAATGTCTGGGCTTCCCGCACTAGGACAGGAGCTGAGCTTTGCCTTCACACACCTACCCCACAGAGTGCCCCTGTCCTCAGTGGGCCTTCCCCTGTCCCCAATAAACCCACCCTCAGAAAAGGGCTTCCCACTGAGACTTCAAGACCCAGCTACCGCCAGGGTTACAAGGACACAAGGCAAGAGGCTGAGAGTGACCCGCTGGCCCGGGCCACCAAATCCAGAAGCACTGGTGGAATTCCCAGACTCCACTCTGCATTGCGTCAAAATGGCCCTGTCAGTACATCTCAGGGGCTCCTTGCCATCTGCAAAATCAAAAATTCATCTGCATGTCAGGCGCAGTGGCGCACATCTATAATCCCAGATGCTTGGGAAGCCGAGGCAGGAGGATTGTGAGTTCAAAGCCAGCCTCAGCAATTTCAGCGAGGCCCTAAGCAACTCAGTGAGACCCTGTCTCTAAATAAAATGCAAAATAGGGCTGAGATGTGGCTCAGTGGTCAAGTGCCCCCGGATTCAATCCCCAATATCAAAAAAAAAAAAAAAAATCATCTTTAAAGCCCTCTCCATACAACCAAGAAGCCTGGTCTGCAGTTAAGATCTTGAGCAGTGGCAGAGAGAGGGGGAAAGAAGAATGGAAGGCAGAGCCCCAACAGTGCTCCAGATGGGGGGGTCGGGAGGATAACTGGAAGCAGGACTCCCCCAGGGCTTGGGGGAACATGTGGATGTTTTTCTCCTCAGCCCAAGCCACCTGTCTGGCCCCAGCCCTGCCTTTCTGACTTGCCATATGACCTTGGGCAAGTTCCTCCCCCACTTTGAACCTCAGCCTCTGGTTTGTCAAGTGCAGATAATGAACAGTCTGTCCCCTCCCAGAGTCTCTGTGGGCTCAAATTGGTGGTTGGATGAGAAAGCCCTTTCACAAAGAAGGGAGCACACCCCAACGTGAAGAATGTTGGCAGTGACTGTGGACAGGGAGTATCTGAGTCCCCAGCCCCGTCCTGGTCCCAGCAGACTGTCACAGCCTCCCAGGCCGAGGCTTGAGCAGAGTGGGAAGAAGAAGGCTAATTAAAAAGTCGAACACCACCAAGCACCCGACTCACCCGAGACCAGCTTATTTATAGTTGTAAAAACATTCTGTCTGCACAGTCAGTTCCACCTCTAGGAGCTGGCATTTTTTAACACTTTGATAAGACCAATTTTTCTCTTTAAAGCTAAGGGGGAGCCTTGAGCCCAGCCAACCTGCAGGCTTCCAAGAGGGCTCAGTGGGACAGAAAGGTACATTAGTGCTGTGCTTTAAAAGCCCAAAGCTGGGATACAGGCAAGCTGCTCCCACCCCTGAGTCACCAAGGAAACCCAGGAAAGTGGCCCTCCAACTGCTTTGCCACCCTCCTGGGTCTGCTCAAGTGCCTGGTAACTTTCACCCTCTTTTCAAGTCCATGAGTCTTGTGGATCGTTTATGCTAGGGAGCAGGTAGGGTACAGGGGCAGCCCAGAGAGTGAGTGGACTCAGTACTCAAGAAATAACCCTGGAGTCAGAAACATGGAAACTTCCCTCCAGGAGCTAAATCCTGACCAGGCCTTGCAGATTTCAATTGTCCTGCACTGGGTGGGCAGACTAAGACCCTCCAAGCCCTGAGAAATAAGCTTCAGTCTTCAAATCATGGTGTGGCCCTGGCTTATCTGTCCAGCCTCATCCTCTGCCCCCTCACTCAATGCTTCTGCCCCTCACTCAAACAGCTTTCAGTTCCTTGAAAGCAAAGGTTCTGACCTCTCTCCAGCCTCAGGGCCTTTGCACAAGCTTCTCCTGGCCCTTTCCCTCAAGTTCCTGTACCCTCTTTTCTGACCCTTCTCCTCTTTTAGTGTTTGGGTATACATTCCTTCCTCTAAAAGGCTTCCCAACCCCCATCAATCTAAATTAAACTTCACTGTGATTTTCCCTGATTGTACTGGTCACAGTTTGCAACTACATGTTTGAGTATTTCTTTATTATCTCTGGCCTCTGCAAGGTCAGGGATGGTGTTCCCAGCACCAACCAAGTGGTCAGCATAAAGTACATGCTCAGTGAACTTTTATTGAAGAAATGAAGAGAAAGTAGGATTTTTTAAAACAATTTTTCGCTTTTAATTGGTCATAGAGTAACTGTTCATATTCATGGGTGCAAAGTCTCATATCAGGTCATGCATACAGTGTGGTGACTGGGCAGGAGAGTTCACAGGAAAGCACTTGCACACTGCAAAGGAACACCGAAGAAGATCATGTGGGGGAGACACGGCTCCAAGGAGGTCACAGGGAAGGGATGTTGACCAGAGATTTCCTAGAGGGGTTTTGAAGCCCGAGGAAGGATGGAAGTCTGTCGAGAAATTGGAGTTTATTTCTAGAACACTCCCTTTTCTTGACATTCCTTGGGATCAGCTTGACCCACTTTGTTCTAAGGATGGGCTAGGGCAGGACAGTCTCCATGGCTTTTTCAAAAGCTGAGAGTCCAGCTCAATGTTAGATTGCTACATATGAACCCTCAACAAGGTGCCCTAGGAGGCTGCAGGAGGCTGCGCTGGTCACAGGACCTGGGGGCTTTCAGCAAGAGATCCCCAGGGAACAGGATCTGACGTGTGTACCCTCCCCGATGCCAGGACGGGATTCTGCTGGGAGCCGTTGGCGCCTATGACTGGAACGGGGCCGTGCTGAAGGAGACGAGCAGCGGCAAGGTCATTCCGCTCCGCGAGTCTTACCTGAAGGAGTTCCCCGACGAGCTCAAGAACCACGGCGCGTACCTGGGTAAGCGCCCTGCAGGGGACGCGAGAGGGCACGCGGCTGCACGGTCCCCCGCACGCCCAGGCCAGGGGCCTCCCGGTGCTGGGTCACGCAGCCACACTGAGCTGCAGTTCCAGGCCCGAACACCCGGCCCAGGGACCGGCTCTTCTCCATCCGCCACGCCCAGCACAGTGCTGCACCTAAACCGCTGTCCACGGGGAGGTGGAACAAATGACAAGCAGCTTCCGCACCTTGAGTGTGTATCAGTTGGTGCTTTTGGACTCTAGGTCAGAGGGCGGTGGCATTAAAGCTTCCTGGTGCAGCGCGCTGGGTCGGCCTCCCCAGACCAGAGGCAAGACCAGCTGAAACTAGCACCTCTTCCATTGTTTGATGTGCCCGAGAGCCGCAGGGGGCGCTGTGCCTCCTGGGGCACTGCTAAACAGGGTCCTAGCAAGGCCTGCCAAAGACAAGGCGCACAGACCAGCCTGTTTCCTCCTGTGGCAGGGTACACAGTGACGTCGGTCGTGTCCTCCAGGCAGGGGCGAGTGTATGTGGCCGGAGCTCCGCGGTTCAACCACACGGGCAAAGTCATCCTGTTCACCATGCACAACAACAGGAGCCTCACCATCCACCAGGCCCTCCGGGGCGAGCAGGTAATAGAGGGGGAGGCTGCAGCAGGGGCTGTCTGCCGGAAGACAGGGCAAGCACATCAGATCGGGGGTGGAGGGGCTTCTGGGGCTCACCTCATCCCTGGCAACAAGAAGGCCCCCAGACCCACAGGCATCTTCTTGGAATGGGCACATACCTCATCCATCAGGGTTAAAGTGTCAACCTAAGCCGTCACTTACTGCCCTAAAACGTCCTTGGAGCAGACCAACCTCTCACCAAGCCAGGCCTAGGCCCTGCTACTAGCTTGGAAAATCCAAGAGAATTCTCCCTGCCGTGTCACTGACCTCTTGTCTGGTGCATCTGGGTGATGGCTTCCCAGCCGGAGTTGTCAAGGCCCCCAGGAAGAGACAGTCACACTCCTCAAGCCACCTTCATGTTGCCAAAAGTTGTAAGTCCACCCCCAGCAAAGCCCTAGGGGCCCCCAAGATGCAAGCTTCTCCCCTTTTCCTGGAATAGTGACAATGCAGAGTGGAAGGTCAATGCCACTGCCCCAGACTGTGTTGCAAAGTCTCATGTTGGAGGCTCCTGAGGGCAAACAGGAAGGCTATGGTAAGAGTGGCTGGGAGTGCATAGAACCAGAGTCACTTCAACAGCCGAGGAAATCTGTCCTAGGAGGCAACACGGCTTTGTCAAGATCACATGGCAGATTCCCAGAGGGGTCAAGTTAAGAATCCAGGCTTCTGGAGGGGACCTCTGGCACCTCCTGACCCCCAAAAGCAGGCCTCACTGCTCCCGTCTGGCAGTGTCCAGGCACCCTGGCTCAAGCTGAGCCCTGTCCAGGCTCTTATCTATTGTTCTGGGCAATCCCTCAGCACTCCTGAGCCTGGGAACAGCCCTGTCCTGCCTCTTCTGCTGCCCCTGTCCCATCACCATGAGGACACGCTCCTCACTGGGTGGAACCCAAATCCTTCTGGCCGTAGAGCGCTGCCCACCATTCTGCCACTCCTTCAGGTCGCCACCTCTGCCCCCCCTGCCCACCTCGTTCGGCCCAGGGCAGGCTCTTTTGGAAGTCAAGGGCTAGACCTTGAGAGCTGGAGGGAGTTCTCTGATGAATTATGACATACTCCTACCCAGTTCCTCCTCCAACATCCGAATAAGAAACCGCAGTGCCGAAAGCAGCTGAATTAAGTGGATTCCAAATCATTGTGACCCACATAGCTAAGGCCACAGATTTAGACACACTCCTCCTCCCTCCTCCCTTGCTCTGTCTGCCTCTTAATTGCTTTAAGTAGACACATCTCTCCTGCTCCCCAACTCAGGCTTATTATTTCCTTTTTCTCTTGCCTGTATTTTTATCTTTCTCCTCAGTTAAAAGCTTTTAATGCTTGAGAATAGATTTCTTCTGAAACACCCTGCACCAGGATATGGCAGGGGAAGGAGCCAGGGGCTCATGTGTCACACAGCCCCAGCTTAGCAGGGACCAGCCTTCTGACCTTGGGCAAGCAACTGGAACACTCTGAGTTTAGATTCCTTCCCTGTAAGATGAGACGACTTTTAGCTGGGGATGTGGTTGGGTGGTAGAGCACTTGCCTAACGTTTGTGAGGCCCTGAGTTTGATCCCCAGCACTGCCCAAAACTATAAATAAATAAAATGAGCCGGGCAGGGTGACACATGCCTGTAATCCCAGTGGCTCTGGAGGCTGAGGCAGGAGAATCACAAGTTCAAAGCCAGCCTCAGCAACAGCGAGGCGCTAAGCAACTCAGTGAGACCCAGTCTCTAAATAAAATACAAAATAGGGCTGGGGATGTGGCTCAGTGGTTGAATGCCCTGAGTTCAATCCCTAGTACCTCCCCCAAAAAAATAAAATAAAATGAAATAAGATGACTATGTCTCCCAAGCAGCTCACACAAGCTAACCCAAGGCTATAAATCGATCACACAGGACCTACCTGTGGGCAGGGTGCCTTCCCTTCCCTAAGGAAACCCAATAAGCAGTTATTAGGTCCCTCTTGTGTTCCAGGCATGGACTAGGCCCAGAGGGGCACATCCTTGGAGGGAGCAGGCTGGTAGGAGGGGTGTGGAGTCTGGGGCACATGGAAAAGAGGCTCCCACTGCAAGGAGGGAGGGCCAGGGACAGCTTCTAAAAGGAATAGCTTTTAGATCCGAGGGGTGGCAGGTGTTATCTGGGGAAGTCAGGGGACAGAGAGGTTTAGGTAAGGGAAGAGGGAAGCCCAGAACTAACCAGGGCCTGGGTCGTTAAGAGAAGCAATAACTGGGTATAGAAGGAGCCCAAGGCTCAGCATTGGGAGCAGAGGGTCGCGGGACAGAGGCTGGGCAGGAGGCAGGTCCAGCCAGACACATGGAGGAGGTTAGGCTTTACCCCAAATGCAAGCATGTAGCTTGGTTAACTGCTAAAGGCCATTCTGGTGGCATGGGGGTGGAACGGAGGGCCAGCACAAAGACTGGAAGGTCCATTGGAAGGAACCACACCCAGGGGAAGAGCAGTGGGAAGCAGGTGGAACTTCCTGGTAGAGCTGAAGATGGGAGAGGTGGAGGGTGGAGGCAGGGACCCCCAGGCTTCTGATGAGGGAGTAGGTGGCACTTCCCCAACCCAGTTGGAGAGCACTGAAGCCAGGGCAGGAGAGGAGCACGGTGGGGACTCAGATGCCGAGGAGAATTCAGCACTCCCCATCCAAGATGCGAGCTCCAGAGTGACCCAGGACATTGAAACTTGAAAACAAGCTAACTGTCCAGCGACAGGGCCTTGATTAAATACATCAGGATGCTACAGAATCACCAGTGATCATGTCATAGAAAAAAATATGTTGCTTTCCCCTCAGTCTCTAGCTATAGCTGGCAGCCAGGTACATGCTCAGCATTTTCAGTACCCAAGGGCCACTGTCCATGTCACTTCAGCTCCTCTAGGTTCCTCTGCACCTTCACCCGCCACACACTCACCTGTCATAACCCCCCATTGTGGGGAAGCTCACAAAGGCCCATAAAAATCAAGGCAACCCCAAGAAAGTGGCTCCTCCCCCATAAGGAGGTAGAAGAAGGTAGTGAAGATGAGGAAAAGTCAGAAGATGAAGACGGTGACAGCAGTGGAGAAGAGGGTGTCACCCGTCAGGAAAAAAGGCAAGGAGGCCACCACAACCCCAGCAAAGGAGATGGTGCTTCCCCCAACAGGAAGGATTGCGATTGCCACACCTGCCAAGATAGCAGCTGTCACCCCAGGCAAGAAGGCAGCAGCCACCGCAGCCAAGGAGACAGTTATGCCAGCCAGCAGCTGCACACCTGGCAAGAGGGAGCCACTCCAGGCAAAGCACTGGTACAGCAGACCCTGGTAAGAAGGGAGCTGGTGCCAGGCAGGATGGCACACACCTGTAATCCCAGCAGCTCGGGAGGCTGAGGCAGGAGGATGGAGAGTTCACAGCCAGCCTCAGCAAAAGTGAGGCTCTAAGCAACTCAGTGAGACCCTGTCTCTAAATAAAACACAAAATAGGGCTGGGGATGTGGCTCAGGAGTTGAGAGTTCAACCCCTGAGTTCAGTCCCTGGTACCCCAAAAAAAGTGGAGCTATTACAAGAAATGGGAAGAAGGCCAAGAAGGAAGACGATGAGGATGAGGAGGAGGAGGAGGAGGAATTTGAACCAGCAGTGATGAAAGAAGCAGCTGCTACTCCTGCCTCAGAGGATGAGGACAATGAGGAGGAGGAGGAGGAAGATGACTCTGAAGAAGCCATGCAAGTCACACCAGCCAAAGGAAAGAAAGCTGCTGCAAAAGCCCTACCAGTGAAAGCCAAGAGCGTGGCTGAGGGGGAGGACGAGCAGGAGGAAGACAATGGGAATGAAGAGGAGGAGGGGGAGGAGGAGGAAGAGCCTGTCAAAGAAGCACCTAGAAAATGAAAGAAGGAAACGGCCAAACAGAAGGCTGCTCCTGAAGCCAAGAGACAGAAAGTGGGAGGCTCAGAACCAGCTACGTCTTTTAATGTCTTGGGTGGGAATCTGAATTCTAACAAATCTGCTCCTGAACTAAAAACTGATATCAGTGAACTTTTTCGAAAAAAATGATCTGGCTGCTGTGTTCAGAATCGGAACGACTAGGAAGTTTGGCTGTGTGGATTTTGAATCTGCTAAAGATCTGGAAAAAGCCTTGGAACTCACTGGTTTAAAACTTTTTGACAACGAAATTAAACTAGAGAAACCAAAAGGAAAGGACAGTAAGAAAGATGGAGGTGCAAGAACACTGTGGGCCCAAAATCTCCTTTGCAAAGTCACTCAGGATGAAATTAAAAGAAGTGTGTGAAGATGCCGTGGAGATCAGATTAGTCAGCAAGGATGGGAAGAGTAAGGGGTTGCTCATATTGAATTTCAGACAGAAGCTGGTGCAGAGAGAATCTTTGAAGAAAAGCAAGGAACAGAGATGGATGGGGGAGGTGGTTCCCTCTACTACACTGGAGAGAAAGGTCAGAATCAAGACTAGAGAGGTAGAAAGAATAGCACCTGGAGTGGTGAGTCAAAACCTCTGGTTTTAAGCAACCTCTCTTACAATGCAAATGAAGAAACTCTTGAGAAAGTATTTGAGAAGACAACTTTTATCAAAGAACCACAGAACCAAAATGGACACCCAAAGGGTATGCATTGTTAGAGTTTGCTTCATTTGAAAATGTAAAAGAAGCTTTAAATTCCTGCAATAAAAGGGAAATTGGGGGCAGAGCAATCATTCTGGAGTAGCAAGGACCCAGGGATCGCCTAACACAAGTAGCCAGCCACCAAAAACTCTGCTTGTCAAAAGTCTGTCTGAGGATACCACTGAAGAAACCTTAAAAGCATCATCTGACGGCTCTGTTCGTGCAAGGATAGTCGCTGACCGGGAAACCGGATCCTCCAAAGGTTTGGTTTTGTGGACTTCAACAGTAAGGAGGACGCCAAAGCTGCCAAAGAGGCCAAGAAGATGGTGAAATCGGTGGAAACGAAGTTACCTTGGACTGGGCCACACCTAAAGGGGAAGGGGGCTTTGGGGGTCATGGTGGAGGCAGAGGAGGCTTTGGAGGCTGAGGTGGTGGCAGAAGAGGCCAAGGTGAATTCGGCAGCAGAGGCCAGGGAGGGTTTAGAGGGGGAGGATTTTCCAAGGAGGCAGAGGGGGAGAAGGAGCCCACCAGCCATAAGGAAGGAAGACAGAATTTGAATAGTTTCTTCTGTCCCTGTCTTTCCTTCTTCCATTTGAAAGAAAGGACTCCAGGGTTTTTAACTGTTAGCTGTTCAATGACAGAGCCCTCTGAGGACTTTCCAAGACAGTGTACAGTCCTGTGGTCTACTTGGAAATCTGTGTAGATGACCTTTCAAAGGAGACACCCTGTTGGTTTTGACTGGATATTCACATAAACTGTTTAAAGGGATGAGGGATAGAGCTAACCCTTATCTGTAAGTTTTGAATTTATATTGTTTCATCTCATGTACAAAACTGGAAAAAGGAAAAAAAAATATGTCACAGGCTTGGGATATCGCTCAGTGGCAGAGCACTTGCCTGGCATGTGTGAAGTCCCAGGTTCTACTTCCAGCATAGAAAAAAAATTATTTTTAAACAAATGTGCCATGAGGAAAAGGCTTGTGATCCATTTTTATGTTTAAAAATTAGTATGTAGCCGGGTGCAGGGGCACACACCTGTAATCCCAGCAACTTGGGAGACTGAGGCAGGAGGATGGCAAGTTCAAAGCCAGCCTCAGCAACTTCTCAAGGTTGTAAACAACTTGGTAAGAACCTGTCTCAAAATAAAAAATAAAAAAGTTATATTTGCACATTGGGATCATGGGTAACTTCTGTTTGCTTCTATGTGCCGCAGATAGGCTCTTACTTCGGGAGTGAGATCACCTCAGTGGACATCGATGACGATGGAGTGACCGATGTGCTACTGGTGGGGGCACCCATGTACTTCAGCGAGGGCCGCGAGCGGGGCAAAGTGTACGTCTACATCCTGAGACAGGTACTGCGGGTGGGGTGGCAGCTTCTCAAGGGCGCCTGCTTGGACTTGGGTCACCACCAGGGAACCGGGGTTCCAGGGAGGCCAGCTCCCGCCTGCAGGACCCAGGATGGGGGAAGCAGGAGCCTCCTCTGTCGTGGGGCTCATGTCACCAGAGAGAGGATTCTGGGAGGACGGAGTGGAGAGAGGACGCTGTGGCAGCAGACAGAGGGAATCACGACCCCAAGGTCCCTTACCAAGACCCCTGAGCCCGTTCCTGGCCTTGGCTTTGTAGAACCGGTTTATTTATAATGGAACACTGAAGGATTCCCACAGTTACCAGAACGCCCGGTTTGGGTCCTCCATTGCCTCTGTTCGCGACCTCAATCAAGATTCCTACAATGACGTGGTGGTGGGAGCCCCTCTAGAAGACAACCATGGAGGTGCCATCTACATCTTCCATGGCTTCCAAGGCGGCATCCTGAAGAAGCCCAAGCAGGTGAGTGTCCCCTGAGAGTGGGTGGAGCAGGAGGACCCAGGAGTGTAGCTGCTTCTGTGTGGTCACGTGGTTCTGCGTTTTCCTCTGGCTCTTCTGCAGGAGGGGACCCTGTCTGTCCTGACTCCCTTGCCTCTAGTTTTGACACAAGTGCACTGTGTCTTCAGTACCATCCCGACACCACTTCTGGCACCCTCTCCTGGCCTGCTTTATCCTCCCAAGGTCAACCACGACAAACCCAGGCACCTACCTCACCCCCACAGGCATCTGTGCCGTTGACCTCAGGTGGAGGACTCCCCCTGGCTCCACGGCTGGGTGCCCTTCACACACCTCAGAACTAATCTGTCTCGGCCCCTCGTCCTCATTTGGCCCACATATTTCGTTAATAAGATCATCTAATAAATACACCAAGATCTGAAATGCTGAGGGGTGACCTGCCAAGTAGCATCTATTTACACCGAATGGGAACGCTTTCAAGACATAATATTTTAATCCAAAAGCATGGCATGCCGTGACAGACTGAGAAGGAGACAACTTTGGTCTGGGGAAGCCTCCCGATGGCGTCCAACATCTGTCCCCAGGACCCCCCGTTGTGCCTGCAGGCCCTGCCTGAGCTCACAGTGCTCCCACCCAGCCCACGCTTTCCTCTCCCTGCAGAGAGTGGCGGCGTCGGAGCTGGCTCCCGGCCTCCGGTACTTTGGCTGCAGCATCCACGGGCAGTTGGACCTCAACGACGACGGGCTGGTGGACCTGGCCGTGGGCGCGCTGGGCAATGCTGTGATTCTGTGGTTGGTTCCCCCACTTTTCCTGCCTCTTGGGCTCTCCTGGGGGTCATGATAGATAGAGGGTTTAAAGGACAGGCTGCAGGGTCTTTGTCCCTTTAACCACTGTCAGTCAAACAAACCTGGATGACACCTTTCCCTTTTGTGGAATCAGTAAACGTTATCTTCAAGTTCAAATCCCTCTTCTTAATAGATTTGTGGGACTTTAGACCAAAGTAGTGTGTGAAACCCCTCTTAGAATTCGTCCTGAGCTGCGTGTAATCCCAGCAGCTCTGGAGGCTGAGGCGAGTTCAAAGCCAGCCTCAGCAATTTAGCAAGGTGCTAAGCAACTCAGGGAGACCCTACCTCTAAGTAAAATACAAAATAGGGCTGGGGATGCGGCTCAGTGGTGGAGGGCCCCTGAGTTCAATCCCCAGTCCAAAAAAAAAACACAATTTGTCCTGAAAGCTCTGCTTCCCAGAATTCCTTCCACTTCAGCTTTTCAAGCTACTTTGAGAAGCACGTTGAGCACATTCAGCTCAGCTGGGACGATCTCTCCTCCTCCTCTAGAGTGGGAGAGGTGATACACGGGATTCTTCCCCCCCAAACCCCTGTGGCTTCTCTTATACTTTGTTCAGGGCTCCATTTCAATGCTCTCTAGAAGCTCCTATATTTTACCATAGGTTGGCTTCTCTTAGATGCCCCCCCAAAAAAAAATTAACTTAGGCTTTTTTCATGTACCTTGATGAGTTACAGTTTATCATTTATTCATAATACTTAAAGAGAAATTGTAAAATAAAGGAAAAGATTGCTCTGTGTTCCCTCCAGCTTCACACTACCACCTTGAGTGTTTTGGCATCTTTCCTCCCAATCTTTTTCTGCCTGCATACAATTTTATATAAATTCAAAATTTTCACACAATTTTTAGAATGCATTAAACAGATATCCTATGACTTTACAGGGAGAATAAAGACGGGGAGGATGTATCCCATCCTCAAGAATATTGCCACCCAGAGAGGAAATGTCTCCACCCAGGTTTTATAGAAAATAGCTCAAGACATAAGCTTCTGAGCAGACGCTTTGGGAGCAGGTTCCTCCTCAGAAAAAAATGGCAGGAAAGGAGAGCAGATCTGAGTGTTTGCTTTGCCATGAGTGCAGCTCCTGCCCAGCACCTGTTTCTTGACACAGCACGTTGTAGGGGACACAGGAGCAGCACACCTGCTGGGCCCCCATATCTGTCATCCATAACCAAAGTATCCACACCCTTTCAGTGGTGTCCTGTGGCCCTCTGGGCAGTGCTAGGAAAGCCACAGTCTCCAAGAGCCCAGCCCAGTCAGAGTTCTTCCCCACACGTGGGGCTTGTAGGTTGGGGCAGTGGTGGCACGGTAATAGCAGCCTGGACTTGGAAGGCTGATGAAGGTATTCACCAGCCAGGAAGCAAGGCAGGTGTCCAGGCACAGGGTAGGGGATAGAATGGCCAGCAGGTCCTTAAGGTGGCACATCAACTGTATAGGAAACAAGATACACACCTGCACACACCCCAGGGACTCGAGTCTTACCCAAGGGGTTTGATCCAGCTCCGACTTTTGGGGTCTGGACTGCATGCTGCCTGTAGTGATGGAATTGCAGGCCAGAGCCCTCTGGGAAGACTTTATGGTCAAACCCCACGGCTCCCAAATGTGACTGTCCATTAGGGTCACCCAGGAAGCTTTTAAAACTCATTATCCTAGCTGAACTCCGACCAATTAAAGCAGAATTTCACCAGAGGGACCCAGAGGACAGTGATTTTTTTTTTAAACTCCCCAGAAGATTCCAGAAGGCTGTCAAGTGGGTGTCCTCGCTCACCCCCAGGACTCTTGCAGGCCTCATCAGTGATATCATGGGACCTGTCCCAGATCCAGCAAGAAACCAGCCTTACCTCTGAAACTGCTGAGCCAAGCCACACCTATGTCCTTTATAAAGTCGTGGTTTGCAGAGGCAGTAGGCTTCTTTTCCTAATTCTGTTTGACGTAGATCAGTCCAAGAGTACTTTTGTATCCTTGGCTACCTGACTAGGCCAGGTAGTTCTCTTCATTAGCCACGCCCAGAATCACCCAAAGATCTTTACACCTCTGGCTCTTCAAAGTGGGGTCCCTGAGCCACCCACAGCACCTCCAGCTTGTTGGAAGCACAGAGTCGATGCCAAACTATTGCATCAGAATCTGCATTTTAACAAGATGCTCTGGGGATGTGCAACCAGGTTAAAAATTGAGATGCATCACTTTAAAACATGTTAATGGCTGATTCTAATTCAATTTGGCCCAGGTTTTTTAAAGCTTTCCAGATGATTCTAATGTACATATGGGGTTGGGAACCCCAGATAATGAGGGGGCAAAAGGAAGTCAGTGTGTACAGCAAGCACAACGCCTGGGAGAAGGGCACAGGGCTGCTGTAGGCCCCGTGAGGCTGCGGAGCCCCCGTCCATCTGCACGCTTCTGCCCAGTCCTGTGGCATCCGAAGCCCCGCTCTGCCTCACCCCACAGCGCCCTCCAACGGTGGTTTGCAGGTTCTGCTCCCATCTGAATCTCCACTTTTCCCATTTGTCACAGCTAAGAGCCTGCCCCACCCTGGCTCACTGGCCCTTCTCCTCCAGGTCCCGGCCCGTGGTTCAGATCAACGCCAGCCTCCACTTTGAGCCATCCAAGATCAACATCTTCCACAAGGACTGCAAGCGCAACGGCAGGGATGCCACCTGCCTGGCCGCCTTCCTCTGCTTCACGCCCGTCTTCCTGGCGCCCTATTTCCAAACAGCAACTGTTGGTAATCCAGCCCCTCTGGCCCCACCCCACCCCAGTCTCCCTCTGAACTTTGCGATTGCTCTGTCCACAGCCTGGGCTTTTCCTGAAATTGTTTCTAAGCTCCAGGTCACACCTAGAGCCACCTCTGCTGGACGCCCCTCTAGTGCTCTCATTCCTAGGGACAAAGGGACTCATGGCAGGGCTAGGGTGACAGTGGGCAAAACTGACCAGTGAAGAAGACAGGCGAAGAAGGAAATAGTCTGGCTCCAGTTTGAACATGGCACTGGAGGTAGGGGAGCAGACAGGGTGGACACCCAGAAGTCAGCCTGGGTGCAGAGGGAAAGGCAGAGCCAGGAGCCAGCCGGCGGGAAGCTGGACCCTGGGGCCAGGCACATGACCACAGTAGTCATGGGTGCCATTGGGCAGTGGGTGTGGGTCTGGGCAGGACAGTTCCTTCTACAGCCCATCCTTCCACAGAAGGTCCAAGCCAGGCCCCTGTTCACAGCAGCTCAGGAGTGGTGGCTTCAGGTTCTAGGACCAGGCAGGGCCTGCACCTGAAATGGGACATCCACCATGCGGCCTGCGCATTGGTTTCATTAATGAGGTTCTTGGCATAAAAGTTAGCTAGCAGAGATCGAAATAAAACACACAGACTCAGTTACCTTTTTCTATGACCAGGTCCGAGACGGCTCCCCTCTCTGGCTCCAACCTCGAACCACCCGAAGGGCAGCAAGGATTACTCAGGGCTAGCAGGAGAGAGAGAGAGCGAGCACGCCAGGGAGTAGCCTTTTATTGGGGAACAAGAAAATCAGGGGATAATTCCATCCAATGAAGGTTGAGGGGGGGCCGCACTCCAAGGTCAGGGTCAGTGATTGGGCCCCCGGGGTCAGTGGTCAGTCACACCCCCACACGGACGGGTTCTCTCATCAGGAAAGGGCCGGGAAAGTTCCGACACAGCCAGAACGCCTCAGACCCTTAACGGGAGCCACCCAGTCACGTGTCAGAATGGCTCCCCACAGGGACAACTGAACCATCTCAGTCAAGGAGCAGGACCAGACAGGGAGGAGCAGGGTGTCCAAGACCTGAGAACAAAGGCAGGCCTGGGCGGCTGTGCCTCCTCCAAGTTCCATCTATGACAGGAGAAAATACAAGGGCCCAGGACACCCAAAGCCTGGCTGGGGGATGGGAGAAGGGACTGAGACCTTCCTGGAACTGGCAAAAGGTTTTCCGAGGTGAAGGGGAGGAGGCTGCCAGCCTTAAATCCCAGAAGGGAGACTTGAGGACGAGTGGGGAGGCCGGGCACCCTCCTAGTGTGTCCAGGGCCAGCGGCAGAGGCTCTGACCTGCACGTCTAGGGACCCAGAGCAGTGGGAGATGGAAGGTGAAGGACGTGGAGAGTGTGTGACTCCAGCAGGGGCTCAAGGGGACACTGGGCCTCGTCCTGCCTCCTCTCCTCCTCCCTCCTTTCTCCTCCCCTTTCCTTCTGGCATGGCCCCATTCATTTCTCCTCCTCTCCTCCCTCTTCTCCTCCATTCCCCGCCCCCTTTCCTCATCTCCTGTGTCACTTGCTCCCTGCATGAAGCTTCCTGCCCCAGGGACCTGTCAGGCAAGAGGAAAGGCTCTTCCGTGGCCAGCCTGGGGGGCTTCCTGGAGGATGCAGACTTCCCAGAGACCATTCTTAGAGAGAGGCAAACAGCCTTCCATGGGAATCCGGCTCCACCTTCAGGTCTCCCTGTCCCCTCCTCCAGGCATCAGGTACAACGCCACCATGGATGAGAGGCGGTATATGCCGCGGGCCCACCTGGATGAGGGTGGGGACCAGTTCACCAACAGGGCTGTTCTGCTGTCCTCGGGCCAGGAGCACTGTCAGCGCATCAACTTCCACGTCCTGGTGAGCTGGAGGGGGAGCCAGCCGTGGAGGGGTGAGAGCCTGGCGGGTGTCAGGCCCATTCTGAGCCTGCAGCGGTCCACAGGAGGCCAGCTAGGGGTTGTGCTCTGGACCTTGGCCACCCACGCCCCAACTCATGCCCCAGAGAGAAGCCCAGTGGGGTACTACCCCTTCCAAACCCCTGCTTCCAGCTCTCAGATACCCATGGCTTCCTTAGCAGGGAACGAAACTCAGGAAGGAGGGGGGCTCAGAGAGGTCGAGAGAGAGAGCTGAGGCCACCAGCAGCCAAAGGGAGGATAAGCAGCACCGCTAGAAACAAAGACCAGGAGGTGGGGGAGACAGTGATAGCTGGAAGAAGGAGCAGGGGGGCCAGCCTGGCAGAAAAGGGAACCAGAGGGTCGTAAGCAGGGTGGTGGCCTGGGGCCCCCTTTATGGATGGGGAAGAGGGTGAGAAGTCTGCCTCCATCCAGAATCACCGAGCATCCCGGCCACAGCTCCAGCCTCAGAGACGCAAGCAAGGGCGCCGGGACCCACCTGGCCTGGGTGCTCACAGCCTGTGGCCAGAAAGCAAAGGGGTGTGAGAAGTCCTCGTGCATATGTTGGAGGGTCCCTGACCTGTAGTCCTCGGGGTGTAGCCCCACCTGCCACGGCCGTGTCACGGGAGCCTGTTGGGATGTGTGATTTCAAGTCCCGTCCCAGAGGCGGCCCAGCACCGCAGGCAAATCAAAGAATCATCCCCCCTTCATTTTCCACGCACTGGAGACCAGTCTTGTAAGGGTCGGCGAAGCATCGGAGAAAGAGACCACCAAGTGACCACTCATGCAATTGGCAGAAGGGGATTTATTGAACCAGCATGCTGGGGCTCCGTGCCCACTTGAGAAGGGAAAGCAGCCCAGAGCCCCGAGCAGGGGCTGAGCACTGCTTAAGTACACTTTTTTGGGGAGGGCGGAGGGCTTTGTATACATCAGAACAAATCATCATGAGGCGCGGGAAAATTGAACAACAACTCCTAAACATGATTAGTTCATTCATTGGCGGGAACAGGTCAGATGGGGGTGATAGGTCAGTTTTAAAGCGGGGTACATATTCAAACTGATTGGTTTAGGCCCTGCGATGCCTACGTGCGACCACACAGAGCCCTTCAGTTATTAGACAACCAAGCGGTCAGGGGAAATATTTACTGGGCGGTTCCAAGCATTGTCTTAACAGCTACAGAAATTTCAGGTTTTGCAGGTAGCATAGAAACCTAACAATACCTAATCCTTTACATTTTAACTCAGACTTTGCAGCTTAGAAACTTTACAATACCCGGTCTTTTACCCTTTAACTTTTACGCTTTAACTTCAATTTCTTTTACCCTTACAGTCTGAACCGCCCGTCTAGTTCATCTGTTGGTTCGTCCATCCTTCATTGACCCTGTCATGGTGGTGGGCCTGCACACAGAGGCTCCCACCTATTCCTCACTGGGAGGGGAGACCAGCATATAGTCAGGGGATTTGGAGGTCATATGAGAAGAGGCAATAACAGGATTGGAGGAGGAGGAGGCTCGCTGTGGGGCTCCCTGCAGGCCCAGGTATCCGGGTGACCAGTCAGCCCTGAAGGAGGAGCAGGAGCTTAGTGAACCCCAGGCAGGAGGTTGGCATGCGCTGAGCCAGGAGCCTCTCCACGGGACAGCCCTTTCCCTGGCAGACGGCACTAGGACTCCCCGCCCCCCCACCCCTGGGGACCTATCTGAGGGCCCTCCTGCAGCTTCCAAGGAGGTGGAAGCTCTTTGGCAGTGGTCCTGCCCCAATGTCCACGCCCCTGCCCTCCCCTCCACCCCTCAGGACACCGCTGACTACGTGAAGCCAGTGACCTTCTCAGTGGAGTATTCCCTGGAGGACCCCAACCGCGGCCCCGTGCTGGACGACGGCTGGCCCACCACACTCAGAGTCTCGGTAAGTCTCTCCCACCACGCCTTCCCGCCTCCGTCCCAGCAGATCCACAACATGCCCCGTTACGTGGTCGCATGGAGCTCTGACAGCACAATCCCTAGAGAGTCAGGACGAGGCCTTCTCCTGCTGGAGGCTCCTCGGTATCCCCGGCACAGGGACCACTGAGTAGGTATCGGAGAAACAGAGTCCCAGGGCCAGAAAGGATCTGGGACCTCCATCACCCACCTCCCACGTTTACAGATGAGGACGTGGAGGTCAGAGTGGCT
The DNA here is from genome assembly GCF_047511675.1 of Marmota flaviventris. Lineage (NCBI taxonomy): Eukaryota > Metazoa > Chordata > Mammalia > Rodentia > Sciuridae > Marmota > Marmota flaviventris. The sequence continues at coordinate 113,990,975 of NC_092499.1, read as the reverse complement.
CAATCACTAAGCCTGGTCTTCTGCTGGTTGAATAACTGACTGATGAACAGACACTCTCCCAAGCCTGCCCCTAAGTATTCCAAGAAGAAATGTTCAGCCTCGACATTGGCTCCAGCCTCACCCTCAACCACTTTTGCTAATCCCCAGCTCTGGGGCATCCCTAGTCCTGTGACGTCCAACAATCAGATGCATCCCACGTCTGCAACCTCATGTGGACCCCACTCAAAGACACTGTCAGACAGTGTCCGAACTGGGCTGGGGGAGCAGGCAAGGTTTGTAAAATGCAATACCTAATGCCTGAGCCCTGAGAACTGAGAAAGCACCCTTAGAGCACACCTAAGCCATGACCTTGAGCTCCGGTCACTGAGCCTGACTCTGAACACTGCTGAGTCCAGCTGGCAACCAATTTCAGTTCTTACTTGGAATTCTCCAACACCACGAAGGGACTGTAGGGGAACAGCCAGCTTCTTACCGTCCCCTCTTCTCTTACCACGTCCATCACCCTCCCAGTCCCTCCGCAGTCCTCCCCAACAAGGTCCCACGCCTGAGCTGGCAGAGCTGCTTCCTCTCGGTGAGCCAGGAGTGATGAGTGAGGGCACGTCACTCCCCCTCCACGTGTGCCGAAGCCCCCGAGGCCGACTGGCCTGCAGGCCGAGCCCTGCTTGGGCCGTGATGAGCTAGATGCACGGTGGTGGCGAGGATCCCAGGCCAGGAGGCAGCATGAGCTCTGAGGAAGTCAATGGAGCAATCAGATGACAGCCCGGGGGACCTCCTGGTGGAGGTGGCTTTGGGCTGGACTTTAAAGAATAGATAAAATTCAGACCTGCAGTTCTGGGGAGGGTGGGCTTTTATTCCCTGGAGCACACTGTAATGGGAATGGGGAAAAGCAGAGGGAAGGAAAATGTAAAGAAAAGGTCAAAAAGAAAAAAAAAAGCCAATAAAGAGAGTCCAGGCGTGTTATGTTACGGAGGCCTCTAAAGAGCTGCTAAGCTTCTCAAAAATCTTATTAATCTAGATTTCTAGCCCCCAGCAATCAAGAAACACGCTTCCCATCACTCACACGAAGTCTCACTCGGCATCTATTAAGTGCGTGGTGCTGTGTCCACTCGGCCATCTCTGGCCTCCTGGGGAAATGGGCCGTTCCGTACCGTTGAGCGCGACAGCTGCTTATCATGTCAAGTTGTTCCTTTAATGACTGGCTAGGGCTGCTCCTGAAGGTCATCGTAGAGTTTTCCAACTTCTCCGACAGCAGGCGGGGTGGGGGGCACAGGAGTGTGATCGGAGACTGGAGCCCACCAGGATGAACGAGGCGCTAGAATACGCGAAGCCCCCGAGGGCCGGCCGAGCCTGGGAACCCGTCCCAGGGTTCCGTGACTTCCCTCTCCCCAGCTGTCGCTGTAGTGCGTCTGCTTCCAAGTGCAAGTTCACCATGCAGTGGCGAAGCCCCATAGACAGTGTCCACCTGGAGAGCCACAGGGCCCTCCTCTGAGAAAAGTCCCTGGCCTTAAGACTCGTGTGCCTCTGCGACCTCACGGGGTTTGGGCCGGGCTCTTGGTGGCGACAGGACTGCTCGACAGCTCCAGGCTTGAATCTCCCACTGCCCGTTGAGCCTCTCACTGGGGACAGGCCACAGCACTCCAGCTCAGCACCCCCTGGCTGACTTCCTCTTCACCCCTACACACAGATGAAGGGCATGACCAGCCCCCCAGACACTTGGGAAAACTCAACAATAGCCAAGACCCCTCCTCCTCAACCCGAGGGCCTCCAGGAGCTCTTCATCCACCTCTGCGGTCCCTAAGCACATCCACACCATCGTCCCCACCCTGCCATCCCTTCTCCCACAGCAGCCAGGAGCCTTTAGTATGCTCATCCGGCAGCATGTTCCCTGGCCTGAAGCACTCAGTGACTCCTGTCAGTAGTTTGGCATGGCCCAAGTCCCTGTAATAACTATCCCCTGCTCATCTTTTCCTTTCCTCCATCCAAGTGTCTCTTATTATAGCAACACTAACCAACCACCTGTCATTTCCCAGACTCACTCCTGCCTCAGGACCTTTGCACAGACTCATCCTCTCTCTTGACTTCTTGCTCTCCTGGTCCTTTCAGTGAACTCAGTCATCATTTAGAACTCTGACCCATTGTCACTTCTGAAGCCTTCTCTGAACACCTACAGGCCAAAGTAACTAATTCTCCCTTTTGCTGTTTCTATTCCTCATATTTTGTTGTATTTGGTTGGTTTTCTGCACATTTACTCTATAGTTGTTCATGCACCTGTCTTCCCCAGGAGCTGAGGGCGGAAGCTCTTTCTTCCTCATCCTGTGTCCTCAGTACCAAATGCCTTTCCCTACACGAACCACAGGATTGGTAACTACTGACCAGGCCAGCAGTGTGGGGCCTGGGGAAAGGGCACAGCAGACCCAGCCATGTCCAGTGCACAGACCACTGCTGTGCCATGACTTTGAGGGCTGGACGCTGGGGGTCCCTCTCCAGCCCCCACAACTGGCTTTTTCTGGCCCAGGTGCCCTTCTGGAATGGCTGCAACGAAGACGAACACTGTGTCCCTGACCTCGTGCTGGACGCTCGGAGTGACCTGCCCACAGCCATGTGAGTTGCCCCACACACACACCCTGCCCCGGCCCTGCTGCTGACCCTGGGGTCAAGGGGCCCTGGACTGTTCCCTGCATACCTTTGTCACAGGCCGTGATTGTCTTTCCAGACACTAAACTTGGGGCCTGGTTCTCACCAGGCTCTGCTTCCAACCCCTACGTGAGCTCAGTCAAGTCCCCCCTCTGTGGGCCTCAGTCACCTGTTCTGTTAAAATGAGAGCTGCTGTCTACCCTAATCTCTTTAAACTTTATAGTTTGGGCCCAAACTACAAAACAGATGGAGCATAGAATCAGGGGATTCACTTCTGGGTACTTGTTCTCCAGCCCCCAGACTGGGCAACCCCAGGTCCATTTATGCCTGGACTTTCCAATCCTGCTGATGGCAAGATGCTAAGGAGACTAGTAGAAACTGAGCAGGGTGCCCATAATCCCCTGGGGAAATGCAAACTAGCATACAAGGAAAAACATGAACAATTTCATGGCTACAATTTACATGTGTTTTGCAATAATATTTGTTCAACTTTTATCCAGTTATGAGATAATTCAGATAGAAAATGTATATGCTAGACATAATAAATAGAAATAGCACATCCAAACTTTACTGAAAGATGAAGAAGCAAATATTTTAACCATCTAGGCTGTAATCAAGATCATCTTTCCATCTATCTCTGAGTTTCCTGGCACCCAAGGCTAAAAGGGAAACATGACTAGTTAGAGATGCTGCATGAGAGTGAGGTCAAACGAGGCTCTGAGCTCAGAGGAGCAGGCAGCCCATCAGGGGGGATCCAGGGGTCTTTGGAGCAGGAGGTGGTCTTGAAGAGTGAGCTCTTTCCAGCCCTGCCATCTGCTTTCCTTCCTTTCCCAGTGGCTATTCCAATAGGCAGAAGCCAAGCAAGTGCCCCAGGCCCATCCCCTGCATCAACCCTGAGCTCGGCTCCGCCCTTTGGTTCCCTGCTCCACCTGCCTGACCCCTGGTGTCTTTCCCACAGGGAGTACTGCCAGAAGGTGCTGAGGAAGCCTGTGCAGGACTGCTCCAAATACACCCTGTCCTTCGACACCACGGTTTTCATCATTGAGAGCACACGCCGCCGGGTGGCAGTGGAGGCCACGCTGGAAAACCGAGGCGAGAACGCCTACAGCACGGTGCTCAACATCTCCCAGTCCGCCAACCTGCAGTTTGCCAGCTTGATCCAGAAGGTAGGACCTCAGCCACCGCCAGCCGGGCCGAGGCAAAGACGGGAAGCAGGAAGGGAGGTCGGCGGGTCCTGGCTGCACAGGAGGCTCACCTGTGGAGCCTAAATGGCCTGCCTGGTCTTCTCTGGAGTCTCATTGATTTGGTCCTGGGTGAAGCCTGGCCTCAGGGCGCTTCTCAGGCTAATTTCAGTGCACAGCCGGGTCTGGGGGCCTCTGGCATCAGGGCGTGCAAGCCCTGGGGCACACGGGGAGGAACACCTTCAGCCGCGTCCCTGGCCCTGATCTGGAGGATGCCCACCCCCCATACAGCCCACCTACAGTTCTCCTCCAGGCTTCCCAAGGGTCCGTCTCACCACCGAACAAACCAGAGCCTTTCACTCCCCACTTTAAAGCTCCGGATCATTCCCGGCACTTTCACAGGAGCTTGAGACTCTTCAGTAGCCCGTCCCAGCCTCCTGATGCGCTCTCCAGCCTGTGTCTCCTGGAGGGCTTCATGCTGCATAGCCCTCTGGCAAAGCCCTGCGTGCGCAGTGAGAAAGTCACCAGTCTCTCGTGCTGCCCTGTTGAAACCCCAATGCCCCTGAGGGCAAGCACCCTGTCCTGGCCACATCTGTCCCTGGACCAGGACCAGGACTGAGTGTGTGGAAGTCCCTCAGGACCTGTGTGTCAAGGGAACCGATGTGTTGTGCGGCTGCTGGGAACCCCAGGTTCCCTCAGACTCAGTCTGTGACCTTGCTGGTCTGAGAGCACTGGACAGGACAGGCACCAGGACCTCTGTCCTCACCTCCATCTCAGAACCACTGCTCAGAGCCACCCACTCCCCCAACGTCCACATGCTGGTCAGGGGCCTGGTCTGGGGCCAACAGTACTCCCCACCCACTGCCCAGAGGGGTGACAGGGAGCCGTCTGATGGTCTCTCAGTGCCCTCCCTGCCCTAGGATTTAGTGTCTGTCTGGAATTGGGATCCAAAGGGGAATCAAGCCCCATCCACAGGGGAATCAAGCCCCATCCCTGCACCCCCTGGCCTACCCTCCACAAGGCCAGTAACTGCCTGTCCCGACCCTGGGGAGGGAGGCATGAGTTTTGTTTCTGTGGCCCAGAAGGGCTTCTGGAAGTACCCGGAGACAAAAAGAAGTGGAAGCCATGTTCTGTGAAGGGCTTGCCCACCGTGGCAGTGGGTGTGGAAGTTCAGCTCTCCTGTCCAGTCTCCCCACATCCAGCCAAGGAGCTCTGGTGGAGGAAGCAACCCTCTCAGCAGGACATAAATGAATGTGTTAGTCTGACCACATGCCCGCGAACACACACCAACCTATGTATACATTCACGTGCATATAGCCAGGCACACGCACTGACGTGTAGACCAACGCAGTCTGCACAGACGTGTGCTGACGGCACGCTTATGCCCTGGCCATACCCACCATGACAGCAGCGGCCAGGGAACGAGTGACTACAGCATTCTGGAACCAGACTCTGCTTTCCCATGCATTTATCACTTAATCCTGTGACAACTGCATGGGTGGGTGCCGTCATCCTCATTAGCAGATGAGCAGGAAGAGACGTGGCGAAGAGTGCGTGGCCAAGCCCGAGCACCTGTGAGCCCCTCCCTCTGCTCCCACGCACAGGGGACACAGTGCTGGCCCAGTGGGGCCCAGCTCACACCGGCCAACAGCCAGGAAGTGACCCACTATTCAGAGTCCCAGAGGAGACAGTGCTGGGGGGGCTTTGTCGCAGGTGGAACCGCTGCCTCTCCCCAGTGCCTGCCCGTCTGCTGGCCCCAGGTTTGCTCCCTGGCCTATGGACCAAGTCCTGAGGTGACACAGAGCCTCAACAAAAGCCTCACGCCCCACCCCACCCCAGGTGTCAATCCGCAGCCCACTCACTGTCTTTCTGAGTTGTAAAGATGTGAGGCCACAAAACCTCATTTCATGTCCAAGAGACCCTTTCTGGTCCTGATGGAAAGCTCACAGTCACTCCAAGGACCGCGGAGCTGGAAGGCAGCAGGATCAGCAGAGCGCACAGAGCGGCCTCCCTTAAAGGTGGCCAAAGCAGAGTCTTCAAGTTGGCTGCAAACCCCACCCACATAGTGGTCCAGCAGGCTGGCCTAGGTGCTTCCTGTCTCTGGGCCTCCGTGTCCTGCCTGCAGTGGGACATCCAGCTGATACAGAGGGAGGGCAAAAGTGCCCCTGAGCACCTGCCCATCTCGGCACCTGGCCACCAAGCACAGCTGGCTCTTGCATCATGCCCTGGGCCATGAACCAGGCTGCACCCTGGCCTTAGAGACCTGGATGCAGTGGTCAGAAGGCCTGTGCCCCAGGCTTCGGGGTGGGCGGTGGTCTCTCGGGTGGTCAGGAGGCAGCGCAGGTGGCTGCACACCTTGGGCCCTGCCTAACTGCTGCCTTGATGCCTCGCCCCCCACCCAGGATGACTCCGAGAGCAGCATCGAGTGTGTGAACGAGGAGAGGAGACTACACAAGAAAGTCTGCAACGTCAGCTACCCCTTCTTCAAGGCCAAGGCCAAGGTTGAGGCTGGGGCAGGCTGGAGGAGTCTGGGGGAGGCACAGAGAGCCAGGGAGGGGACCAGAGTGGGACTGGCAGGTGGGAGGTCTGCAGGGGCTCCCAAGTATTTTAGTGGATTAAGGTCAGATGTGGCAAGGCCACAGTCAGGACCCCACCCCCAGGGAAGGGCAAGGAGAGTTCCAGGACCCGGTCAGCAGTGTGGCCTTGGGCTGCTGGACAGGGAGCAGGTGCCCTGCCAGCCTCTGACGCCATTCTGTGTGGTCATGGCTGCTCCCCTCCCCCACCTCCAAGGTCCTCCTCCCCCTGAAAATCCTGCTGAGGGTCTGAGGCAGGACAGGCCACCTTTTAATTGGCTTTCATTAAAAACAAGGAGGAAGAGGAGGGAGGACCCTGCCCCAGCCAGCCGAAAACCCAGTTCAGGAGGATCCCAGGCCCCAGGCCCAGCAGTCCTCCTTCCCCAGCCCACTCCCAGCCAGCCTGGCCCACGGCTGGGCGAGACACAGGCAGGGGCTGTGGGGTGGGCCAGGGCTGTGGGGTGGGCCAGGCCTAGTCCCGCTATGCCCAGCCAGGCTCAGGCCCTGCTCCCGTGCAGGTGGCTTTCCGTCTGGATTTCGAATTCAGCAAGTCCATCTTCCTGCACCATCTGGAGATCCAGCTCAGCTCAGGCAGGTCAGGGCCCAGCCTGCTCCCTCTCCTCCCAGCTTGCCCCTCCCAGGCCGGCTTCCTCTTTGGCTCCTAGAACTCCCCTCTCCACACTGAATCCCACCAAGCCCTGCCCCAACATGGGGAAGCCGTGGGTGGGGCGAGGGTGGGCCAGCTGCTCCCTGTGCACAGCCGCTCTTCATTCTTGGGAGGTTTGGATGTGGGTGGGAATGCTGGTCCCTGGCCTTTAGATAGAGGTGTTTAAAGACCCTGCAGTTCTGGCCAAGAGCAGTGGCCCACACCTGGAATCCCAGCACTCAGGAAGCAAGGGAAGAGGATTACAAATTCAAGGCCAACCTGCACAACTTAGCAAGACCCCATAGGGTCTCAAAATCAAATAAAAAGGCTGGGGATGTAGATTAGTTGTAGAGTGCCCCTGGGTTCAAACCCCAGTACAAAAAAACTAAAAAAAAAAAAAAAAACAACAACAACTATAGTTCTAAAGCACTGTACATTATGTCATTCCTCACAGAAGTCCCTTAATCTCAACAAAGCAGGAGCTATTCCCCACCACACCCTCCAAATTATAATTAAGAAAAGAGAGGCTCAGAGAGGTTGAGTGGATTTCCCAACAACACATAGCATGTAGCTGCCTCTTTCCCTTTGAAATTTGTTTCATTTTTAAGAGAACTCTTCTTACTCTGTATGGGTCTGTCTGCCCCCCAGGCCTCCCTGAGGTGGCCTGCTATAGGTTGACACCATGAATCACCCGGTGACAGTAGTAAACTGTGTCAGGAGGGAGGCAGGAATTCTGTGCACTCTGGAGCCTCAGAAATAGCCAAGATCCTTAGCTGAGAAATAAGTACTCGAGGCCACCCAAGCCCCAGTGCTCCAGCAGGCGTGCACACACTCGCACACACACAGGCCAGGGGACTGGGCGGCCCACACCAGCCCACCAGCATGTTCTCGTCTCCTGCTGGCTTTGCCCGCCCCGTGTGGCAGTTTGCAAGACCTTGGTACTCCCAGGCCTCCTCGGCCTCTTCCCTCTCTCCTCCTGGGGGAGTGGAGGGAGGCAGGGCAGAGTGTCTGTGTATCAGAGGCTTAACTAGACCCCCAGCCCGGGGCCGAACTTGCACAGGAGAAAAGCAGCGCTCAGGACAAGCGGGGCCAGACGCTGGTGCCCACTGCATCTGCCCTGGTAGCAGATGATGCTAGGTTGTTGGGGACATGGTGGCCACCTCCCTCCACATGACTCTGAGCAGCACCTGCACCCTACACCAGGCATTTGGGGATCAGGGACCAACTCCACGTGAACCCCACTATCCTTCCTGCCCGCAGCCCTGAGCAGTAGTGGGCAGTTCCACAAAGAGGAAGCCCTGCAGGCAGGGCCCAGCCCCACACTGCCCCCACCTGTACTCCGGCCCAGGGTCCTCCCCAACCCCACACCTGTGCATCCCTTGGGAGGCGTCGGGGAAGGCTGGCCTCCACATTCTGGTTTCCCTGGCCTTTCTCCCCTGGGAAGGAGCCGGCTCCCTCCTGAGCCTGGCCCGGTGCACATCCCCTGGGTAAGCCATTCGTGTCCCCCTGGGTCTGCCTCAGGTCCCTCCTGCTGTGGGGATGCAGGGACCGGCAGAGCAGGATGGAGGGCGGGCTCCTCCTGACCTGAGTGTCCCCATAGTGACAGTGATGAGCAGGACAGCACCAAGGAAGACAATGCGGCCCTGATGCGCCTCCACCTCAAGTACGAGGCCGACGTCCTCTTCACCAGGTGGGCCATGTCCCCACCCCAGAGGGCACCTCTGGGCCCCAGTACCAAGGGACATGGGCAACAAAGAGCCAAGTGTGTCCCTGGTGGGTCAGGAAGTACAGCCCCTCGTCCATGGTGGGAGGGGTGTCCGGTGAGAGGAAGGAGGAGTGTCAGGCCTGGCCCCCTCCCCAGAGCTCCCAGCAGCTGCAGGGTGGTGGGCAGAGAGGCTCCCCAGCACAGGCCCTGTCGGGTGGGTGCCTTGTCGGGTGGGTACCCTGTCTGTAGGGAAGCTAAAAACAGAATTTTAAAGCCCAACTAAAAGTCAGTCTGCTTTTATCATTTCCAAAGTAATTTTAAGCAATGCCACTGAGGAAAGACCCCCCCCACAGGCCACACTGTCCCCACCCACCAGCCCATCTGGCAGACAGAGAAGACAGGACACAGCACCCTCAGGGCGGAAGGGGGACTTCCAGCCCCAGAGAGGGCACACAGTGGGCAGGGTGGTGCTCACCAGAGGCCACGGCCCCAGGTGGAGAAGAGGGACAGGGATGGCAGGTACCAGCTCTCTGAGTGGTGCCCACCAAGGCCACAGCTAGCTGATCGCAGCACTTACTCTTGCTGAACCTCAGGACCCTTCTCAAGGCAGCATTCCAGGGGACAGAAGCGGAAATGTGGACGGGTGCTGGTGGTGTAATCCAGCAGCTCGGGAGGCCGAGGCAGGAGGATTGCAAGTTCAAAGCCAGCCTCAGCAACTTAGCAAGGCCCTAAGCAACTCAATGAGACCCTGTCACTAAACAAAATATAAAAAAGGGCTGGGAATGTGGCTCAGAGGTTAAGCACCCCTAGGTTCAATCCCCAGTATCAATTAAAAAAAAGAGGAAATGCAGCATTTGTGGTCTGGGGGAGGCAGCACAGGCCCACACCCTCTCCATTCCTTTGTCCATCAAGCCAACACAGGCTGCTCATGGTGGTCCTTCCTGTCTCTGCAGGAGCAGCAGCTTGAGCCATTACGAGGTCAAGGCCAACAGCTCACTGGACAGCTATGATGGTACCGGGCCTCCCTTCCACTGTGTTTTCAAGGTAAGGCTGGGGGATGCCCCGTGGAGATTGAAGGGCAGGAGCTCAGGACACCCAAGCCCCCATGCATGTGGGAGGGGGAGGAATCTGGAATCATCACTAATGGCTGGAGCCCAGCCTGAGCCCTGCCACCTACTCATTGCACGACTTTTGGCAAGTTATTTGCCCTCTCGGGGCTTCTGAGTCTTCATCCAAAAAACATTCAGGCTGGTGGGGGCAGGGTGGGGGGCATCAGTGAAATGAACTGTGTCTGCCAGAGATTTTTAAATTTTTTTTTAAAAAAGCAGTGGTTTAAGCACATCAGGACTGATGCCCTCCCATAAAAGAAGTCCAGTCATGACTTCACAGAGTCATCCAGGATTGGGTTTTTGTCTCGCCACCGTCAGCATGGGATACCAGCCTCAAATTCACCTTGGGGTACAAAATGGCTGCAATTGCAATCATTCCATTCTCATTCCAGGCAGCAGGAAGAAAGAAAGGGAAAGAGCACGGCCCCTCCCTATTAAAAAACTTCCCTGGCGGTTCCCCACACTCCAGTGTGTCTCCTTGTGCAGAACATTACGATCTAGCTGAGAGGGAGCTGGCTAGAAGCAGCTTAGCGGCCTCTGCTACAGTGTCCCCAATCTTCCTTGCCCTGAAATGAGTCTGTCAACTTCTCCTTCAACAGTACAGGAGCTGGGGGCAGCTGACAGTGGGAATCGGGGCTGCAGACACCCTGAACTCTGCCTGGCTTGCCCAGGAGAGGATCAGTGACTTGCCCAGGGCCACACAGCTCCTCCTTGGGGTGGCACTCCCCGTCTCTCTGATTCCAAAGCCCTGCCTGTAACCACCGCTGCTCGGGCCCTGGATGTGTTGGGGCCAGGATGCCAACTATCACATGTTTATATCCTGCCTTGATCAGGAGTTATCTCTCGTAATACAGTAATGGCTGTCACCGTCTCCATTCCTGCCTTAACAAAATCCCCTGAGCCACGAGGGGTTGAGTCTGGAAGGGGTCCCTGCTCTCAGCCCCGGGGGCCCGGCCCCGTCAGCCCTCCTGCACTGTGGTCCTCGCAGCCCGGCCACCCTCTGGCCGAGCTCTGTAGCTTCCACAGTGAAAACCTCCAGGCAGTGGTCCCGCCCCAGATGGGCTGGGGGCAGCCGGGGCTGCTGGCCCTGTGGGCCTCTTCCTCCCCTCCCTCAACTGCTGCTGCTTCTGCCACAGATTCAGAACCTGGGCTTTTTCCCCATCCATGGGGTGATGATGAAGATCACTGTTCCCGTCGCCACCAGGGGTGGCAACCGCCTGCTCATGCTGAGGGACTTTCTCACTGACCAGGTACCACACGCTCTTGGAGCTGGCTCAGGGGGAGGGGGTCAGAAGGAGGTGGATATAGTCCCTAGGCATGTCCCCATGTCCCCAGACCTCAGCTTCTTCTCCCAGGACCAGGGCAGCTGGGCCTTCCCTGGGCAGAAGAGAAATGGAACATCCTGGGAGACTGGGTCTGCCAGAGTGGCCACGAGGTTCGGGGGTGCATGTGTGCATGTGTACCCGTGTCCTCCGCGCAGGTGAACACGTCCTGCAACGTCTGGGGTAACAGCACCGAGTATCGGCCAGTCCCAATGGAGGAAGACTTGAGTCGTACCCCACAACTGGTGAGTGGCCCCAAACCAAGAGCCAGGGGGCTGGACTAGAGGAGTGCCACCCTGCTCCAGAGGCGTTTTGTTCCTGAGCACCTGACTCACATGTTGAAGACCCCAGGTTCAATTGTCAGCACTAAAAAAAAAAAAATTTTTGATAGAGACCAGAGGGGTTGGGAGAACAAGGAGCAAGTATGGAGCATGTCGTCTGGCAGTTGGAGAAACTGTCTGAACACCAGCCACAGCCTGTGGAGCCTTTTAGGGCTGCTTCTCACTCTCTTCTATGCGTTCCTGATAGAAAGAGACTCTGCAGGATGCACACCAAATCCATGGCAGTAATCGTTCTTTGCAGATGGGGAGGGTTGAACTTGAGGGTAGTCATCAACAGAGAAACCTGTCTCATGTGTAAAGTATTCAGCATACAAATGTAAATAAAATGCAGTACATTTAAAAAGAGTTCATTGAAGGCTAGGGCTATAGCTCAGTTGGTAGAATGCTTGCCTCACATGCACAAGGCCCTGGGTTCAATCCCCAGCATCACACACACACACACACACACATGATCCAGGAAGTTCCCCAGGAGTTTTTATCATGAACAGAACTTGGATTTCCTAAAATACTATTTTTGTACCTGTTGCATTGATCAGATTGTTTTTCTTTGAATCTATTTATATGGCAAAGGTATTTACAGATTCCTTAATGTTCGAGTTCTGTTCCCGGAACACACCCAGTCTGGTCACGGTGCATGACTTCAGAGGAGCATCAGATATGCCAACCCCAGTGTGTCTTCCAGGGAGCCTGGACCCCAGCCTATGTGCCCCACACCCACCCCTCTGCCACGCCCTCACCCAGAAGCGAAGCCCCTGTTGGTGGAACCCCATGGTGGCCCAAGCCCCTGGTGGCACGCCAGGTCACAGCCAGCCAGCTGCCTCCCCTGCTCCCTGTAGCCTTGCTGTTCCCACCAGACCCATCTTCTCTTTCAGAATCACAGCAACTCGGACGTGGTCTCCATTAACTGCAACGTGAGGCTGGCCCCCAATCAGGAAATCAACTTCCATCTGCTGGGGAACCTCTGGTTGAGGTCCCTCAAAGCAGTGAGTGGGACTCTGGGCGAGGCTGCAGGGAAGGGAGGGAAGGGGCGGAGGTTGGCAGGTCTTCCCCCACGGCTGCCCAGGAGGGGCAGGACAGAAGCTTCTGAACCAGCCCTGACTAGGCCTCTGCCTATGACTACAGCTCAAGTACAGGTCGGTGAAGATCATAATCAACGCAGCCTTGCAAAGGCAGTTCCACAGTCCCTTCATCTTCCGTGAGGAGGACCCCAGCCGCCAGGTGAGCCCCTGGGAACCCAGCAGACCTGGGCTTGGGCCCCCCAGGCTTGGAAAGGGCTACCGTGCCCCAGGTTCTCCTAAGAGAAAGATGGGCAGGCTAAGCAGAGAAAAAAAGCAATAGGAATAATCCTTCAGGCAGGGTGGGGAGGGACAGAAGTGGGCAGGTGCCCAGTGCCTCTCCTCTCCAGCTGCTGGCACCTCAGTTCTAATGATCTGCGAGCAGCCTGGGTGTCTGGGTGTCAGGAGCCTGGTGTGAACTGCAGTTGTAAAGACTAAGAGATGCAAGACGTCTCAGTACTTGGGCTCTTAAAAAAAAAAAAAAAGATAAAATCATATTGTTACAGATCACACTGGCTTCAGTCAGGGTCCAGGAAAGGGGCAAGGTCAATGAGATAGATCCTCTCTGGGACTGGGAAAGTTGGGTCTGCCCAGTACTACAGAAACAGATGGGGCAGCCGGGCGTGGGACTCTGCTGCCCTCCACTGGCCACATCCCAGAATCACCAGCCTGGGCTCTGGGCAAGAGTCCCCAGACACAGGAGGAGTAAACTCCACCCTGCCCCAGGAGCCAGGGACCTGCAGGACAGGCAAGGTCTGGAGGAGGCCAACGGACATCAGCCCCAATCAGAGTGGGGCACAGCAGGCCGAGGGGCAGCAGGGCCAAGCCCAGAAGCCGTGAGGAGTGGGGACCCACCCAAAGGCACAGTGGGGAGCTGTGGAAGGCCAGGCCCCCAGGGCAGGGACACAGCAGCACCTCAGCTCTGGCCTCAGGCCTGCGGTCACTGCCAGGCTTTCCTCCCCAGGGAGCCAGCACCCACCCAGCCTCCCCCTGTTCTTCCTCCATCTGGCCTGTGTTGGGTGCCCCTTCTACAGCTCCCGCAAGGCAGAGGATAGAGGTGAATTAGGCGGACATAGTGACCACCAAGTGTGGGACAATGTGGGGAAGCTCGGGCGTTGGAGGAAGTGTCAGGGCCAGGAATGTCCTGGGGATGGTCCCTTTGAACTGATTCCTGAAAGATGTTAGAATTTTTCGAGAGAGAGGAGGTGTGGCAAGCCCCCTTCCCACACAGACACACCACCCCTCTCACATCATGGTTCTGTTAGGGGACCTCTTCCATCTCCCAGCCTTCCAAAAAAAAAATCCCTCTTAGACTCTCTAGACACCTCACTTCTCTTGTAGAAATCCAGCAACCTCCAAATTGAGCACCAACACTAGACCCAAGGCAGGTGGGGAGGTAGAACAAGGTCCCAGCCTGCAGGGACAGAAAAAGATCTTACAAGGGACCGACCATATGCAGAGCCCGAGATGGGCCCAGCACCATGGCAGACAGCACAGAGTCTGACTCACTCCTCACCACCCCATGAGGCCCGCCTCGCACCCCAACTTTTCAGACACAGAAACTGAAGCTGCGAGTTCAGGAAGGGGAGCAGGGCTGCCTCAGGCTGACTAGGGAGTTGGTGGCCACGGAGGGCTCTCCCAGGCTGTTGCAGGTGGACCCCCCACGGGTTTCCTGAGCTCCTACCATGTTCTAGCCACTGTCCCGGGCATTGAGTGGGGACGCCTTGCAGGCAGAGGGCACAGCAGTGGTGTGGCCCCACAGGGGCACATGGGCAGTCAGAAGCCAAGTGGCGGGTGGGGGGCTGGTGTGGTGCTGCAGACAAGGCCTGCGAGATGGCAGGGCCAGGGAGTGGGAGCCTAAGGGCCAGCACAAGGCCTTCCTCCCTCCATCTGAGTGACAGGGGACTCTGAGCAGAAGCTAAGTCTCCTTTCTGATTGAAAGCATCCCCCTGGCCATTGTGCTCAGCATGGGCAGAGCAGGGGGGCAGTTAGGTCACCATCGCAGACTCCAGGGAGAGACTGGCTCAGACCCAGGGGCAGCCCAGGAGGTGGGGAGGGGCGGCCACATTCAGAGTGTTTCTAAGGAAATCCTGCTGAGGGAGTCATGTGGGTGTGAAAGTGAGCTCCACTAGGAGGAGAGGTCTCTGGCCTGAGGGTAGCAAGAGGCGGACAATGCTGCCATTGGCTTTGGTGAGACAGATGCCAAAGGAGCAGGTCTGGGGTGAACAGCAGGGTCAGGAGCTGGGTCGGGGGCCTGTGGAAGCTGCCAGGTGTGCCAAGGAGACTGATGGACACGTCAGGGACTCAGTGGAGGGGCCAGGCAGAAGATGGAAACGTGAACGTGGTCACCAGTTACAGTGAAAGCCAGTGAGTCCCAGGGTTGCTCTGTGATTTCCACGGCCCTGGCCACTTTTGCCTTGGGGGCCCTTCCTCCACTAAAACATTAATAAACAAATAAATTCTTACTTTTCAACTTGTTGGTATGAAAAGAATGAATATAATCCAGGTTAAATTGTCTTAATGTTTTTAATTCTAATTTTTAAGGCAAGTAAAAATTTCCCGGGCCCCTAAAAGTGTTGTGGGCCCCAACCCTGCCTATGATGCCCCAGAAGGCAGCCCTGGGTCCCCTGGGGAGTGACCACAGGAAAGGAGGAGATATGGCATGGGGTAACCCTGGGATGTTTGGCAGACAGTGAGGAAGTGGCAGAGAGGATGGAAAAGGAGCAGCCCATGTGGCAGAATCCAGGGAGAGTGGGTAGCCAGAGCGGGAGAAGCAGAAAGCGACTCCCGGAGGCAGCCTGCCATGGGCCACCTAACGCTGGTGCCCACTGTAGGGGCTGGTGGCTGCAGGCACTGCCAGCCACGCCTGCCATCCCTCCAGCGCCTCCCTGAGGAAGGGATACAGTCCCCTCCAGGTGTCTGCTGACGCCTGCCCTGCACAGGGCTGCCACCCAGTCCCAGAGCGGTGACACTATGGACCTGGCTCCCCCTCCCTCGCAGGTCACGTTTGAGATCTCCAAGCAAGAGGACTCCCAGGTCCCCATCTGGATCATCGTGGGCAGCACGCTGGGGGGCCTCCTGCTGTTGGCCCTGCTTGTCCTGGCACTCTGGAAGGTGAGACCTGCAGGGCAGGGACACAGGAGCATCCTGGCCTATCCTGGCTCTCGGTCTGGGCCCTGTGGTCACTGCCATAGGCTCCTCTCCATGAGAGCTGACAGCCACGGGCCTCCTCCTACAGCTTGCCTGTGGCCGTAGCGCCCAGACCCTCCCCACAGCAGCCACACTGCTTAAGGCCAGCACTGGGCACCCAGACTGTGGCTGTAACCCTTGATTGTATAGGACCCTTTGAGAAGCTGATGAAAACTGGGGTTCCTCTTATCAGGAAAAAAAATTAAAGAGCAAGTTCACAACTGCACAGGATTCCAACAGTGTAGGCTGTTAACAAACTCACCAAACCCTTCTCCACTTCTGAACTTCTGGTTAAGAACCCCAGTCTCAACCTCCTCTTGTTACTACTGATAAAGTGAGGAGGTCCAGAGAGGGATAGTAACCAGGGCAGAGTCACCCAGGAAGATGGTGGGAGCCAGCATGACTTCTTGCATCCTGCTCATCCACGTTGCTCTAGTCCACAGAGCCATTCTGGTGGTGAGGGTGCTGAGTGAGCTGGGGTATTCAGGGAAGCCCTGAGAGGAGACCCCACAAGGGTTGGGGGAGGGGCGGCAGGAGAGACAGGCCTTGTCCACCCTGAGACTTCTCCCTTTGCCTCACCACAGCTTGGCTTCTTTAAAAATGCCAAGCGCAAGAGGGAGCCTGGCCTGGACCCCAGCCCCAAAGTGATGGAGTGAGGCTCCAGAGGAGGCTTCAAATTGCCGGGGGCCAGATTCCAGTGCAGGGCTGTGCAAGCCCAGGCCTGTGGCCCACCGAGCGGAGCGGAGAGGACGCCAGCTGGCTTTGTACTTGACCTCGTCTCCCAAGCGAAGGCGCCCACTCCTGGGATGGAACTCAAGTGGTGCTAAGAGGAATCGCCCCGTGGGAGGCCGAGACACCTCCAGTTCAGATCCCTGGGATTTGAAGGGAGCCTCCGAGGCCCACCCGAGGCCTCCCCCAGGCTACATGGAGGATTTGCCGCCCCAGCCATCATGGTGCTAGGAACTTGCAATCATGCCCACTGAGAGACCCACGGAGGAAGACTGTAAATACAGCCACTCTGTCCCCGACCCAGGCCTCTACTTCCCAAAGGACCCCATAGCACGGCAGACCCGTACGCCAGGAGGCCCTGCCACCCCTCACCCAAGCCCTGGCTCCGAAGTCACACCACCGTCTGCCCCACAGACAGGCCCCCAAACTCTCCATGAATGAACCTGAACCCATGAAGATGACAGCGGCAGGCCAGGGATAAAGAAAGATGCTCGGGTGAGGAAACTGAACCAGATGAGCAGGAGGGACTCAGTATGCTGGGCGACATCAGCCACCTGTGTGCATCGCTGTGCCACCCAGCTGCCAGTCGGTGGCTCTCGGCCTCCTGCCCTCCTGGCTGCCTCTGCCCAGCTGCTTTTGTTCCTAGGTACCTCACAGGAAGTGTGCGGATGGCGCAATCCCTTGGGCTCCTCGTTCCCACTTGTCTTCCAGCTGCAGCTGCAGCCTAGTAGAGGGGGAAGGGTAGGGCACCCCTCCCTGCATCACCCCTACACACACACACACACACACACACACACACACACGCTCGCTCACAACTTCCCACCCCTCCCGTCTCCCACCACTGCCCCGGAGAAGGGTTCAGCCGGGCTGTGGAGGGGTCCTCTCTGGAATGCACTGAATAAAGCTCGTGCAAGGACCCTCAGGGCCTGTGCAGCTTTGGTGGCAAACATCTTGCCCACCGACCCCCTGAACCAGTGTCAGACCAATGATGGCACCCCAAGGACAAGGGGCATGCCGGGTGCCCAGCAGAGTAATTTATGCCTTAACCTTTTTCAAGGTAGAAATAAAACGGGGATACATCAAAGGCACCTGCTCCCTTGTGCATAAGTGCGACCTTGACTGTCAATATTTTTAAGAAATTAAAAGTGTTTAGAAACAAGTGAGGCACTGACATTGCGTTCTGCGGCAGTGTGTCCAGGTGAGCCACAGCTGCTTTAACAAGGAGGGAGATGGCTCACATGGTGCTAAGTGTGGGGATGGTCTTGCCCACCGCAGGCTCCCTGCAGCATGCCTTCCATGGGGCCACCTGGCCCCTGTCTGCATGACACCTCCACAGTGGGGCACTGCCAGGGATCCTTCCTCCCTCCTAAGATCACCCATTCCGTCTTTGGCCAGGGTGGATGATTAGAACCCACAAGTTTCACTGTAGTGCCAACCCCTTAGTCCCAGCTCTTCTCCTGGGGCTCCCAGGACTCCCGGCCCTCTCCAGCCTGGGATTCCAGCAGTGATCCTCCCACAGCCCAACCCTGTTTTCTCACACACAGGCTGCTCTTAAACCAAGGTGTCTCCATTCTATTCTTGCATCATTCACTCCTTGGAATCCCAACAAACAGAACCTTACTTCCTCATTACTGAGGACACTCAGAACCAGAGAAGAGACACCCTAGATTCCAGAGCAGAAGCAAGATGGAATCTGGGAGGGCTATCTGCCTGGCCACTCACCTTAGCCCAGCCACTCGCCCTAGTCCAGCCTCAGAGGGCCAGATGAGCAACAAGTGGTGAAAATAAAACCTGAATAGCAAACCCCATTTTTCCTTCCAGAATAAAAGAAACATTAAATCATACTCCCTGTCACTCATCACTCTTATGGGGTAACCTGACAAAAAGGAACTGATGAACCCACACTCAAAAGAGCCCCATTTGATTTAGCAGCGGGTCTTCTTTCAAACATCACGTGCGACCACACTGCAGGCCAAACAAAACTACTCTGCAAGTCAGCTGTAGCCCAAAGGCCATCAGAGAGGGAGGCCGGGTCTCTCCCTCCATACTTCCCAGGCCTCACGACAGCCAGATGGCCAAAGGCTGCAGGGCCTGGGAGGCTTGCACCTTGAAGGCCTTTAGCCCCTGCACTGCGGCTCCTTTTTCTCCTTTCTCTTATCAGTTCTCCCTCTCTACACCTATTCACTCTGACGTAGAAATGTCCAAGGCTGTCCCTGGGAGTGCATGGCAGGGCAGGCAAAGATGTGTAAGAAGGGGCAAGGCCTTGTGCTCTTCCATGGCTGGACACTGCAATTCCCTGGGGTGGGGGGGGGGGGCTCTCCAGCCCCTCAGGATTCAGATTTAACTGGCTGGGAGGGGGCCGAAGCATCACGCCTATTTGTTTCAAACTTCAAGTAACTTTGTGCAGAAAGTTGGGCCCAACAGGCAAGTGAACATACAGGCTAGCAAATGAAGAAGTGAGAGGTGGAAGCCAGGCGCAGTGGCGCACATCTGTAATTCCAGCAGTTTAGGAGGCTGGGAAAGGAGTTCAAAGCCAGCCTCAGCAACGATGAGGTGCTAAGCAACTCTGTGAGAACCTGTCTCTAAATAAAGAATAGGGCTGGGAATATGACTCAGTAATTGAGTGCCCACGAGTTCAATCTCTGATACACCCTCCACCACCACTCCTCAAAAAACTGAGAGATTGATGTGCACAAGTGAATTTCTATGTGCAACAAATACTGGGAACCACACTGTCATTGTCAAGGTCCTTCAGGTTAACCTGGCTCTAGTCTGGAATCAGAAAGACCCTCCAGTTACATCAAGTCTCCAGGGTGGGATTTGTTGCAGATTTTACCATTTCCCAATGTCCTTGTAGCCCCAGTGGCTCTGGCAGGATTTGGACACATTTGCTATTGACAAAAGGAGTTGAACAGAAGTCCCTGAAGACAATTTTGGCATTTAGAGGCGAGAAGCCCCAAGTACAACCTCAGAGTACCACTAAAATTCATATTTCAGCTCACAGATGGGTGTTTTCTACCATGTTTTATGTGCTAGTTAATAATTATTTAGAAGGAGCTGCGGGTTAACCCTTGTGCTACCATGAAATATAGCCAAAAGTAGTTCAGTCATGGAAGGGCATTATTGGCCCAACCTGGACACCACTTTGAACAAGCTACTTTGCGCTCCTGTGGCTATAGGACAAGCTAGTTGTAGCAAACTGAAGTGCAAAGGAGGAAAAAAAAAAAAAAAAAAATTGGTTTACTCCAGGATTCAGAACTTGTCCCAAGACTTGTAAACCAAATTACCGAGGGGTGGTTTTGGAATGTGGCCCATAGATCATCAGGATTTCCAAGTTCTAGTCTGGTTGTCTGGTAGAAACAGACCTCCAAGTTGGGAAATGAGGTGGGAAAGATGTCCCTGATGATGTCAAGGTAAGACTCTGACCTGGAGCACCTGTAGGACCCTGCCCAGAGACAGCCACATAGACAGGGCCAGTTCTCTGAGAAGACATAGAAACTGAAGGGCAGGCCTTGGTAGATCCAAGAGGCCTCTCCACAGGCTCCAAGGGAAGTGCGTGTCTATTAGGAAATCCCTCAGTTCTGGCCCACTGAGCTGGCGAGGAGAAATTCAGCCAAGTGTTTCTTCTCTGTGGCATTAGGTGGGATGGGCATGCAGGCCGAGGGCTGTCTCAGAAAGCAGATTAGTCAGAGCTGAGCTTCTCCAAGGGTGGCCCCAGAGCCACCTCAATCAGGACCACAGACTAGCATTTCCCCCCAGACCTCACAATTCCCATTTCTGAGGCAAATCTAAGCATGTTAAACTTAAGAGCCAATGATGTAGAGCCATAATATTGTTATCCCTTGTTCTTCAATGTCATTTCTTACATAGCCTATCTCAGCTGATGTTCAGCTGTGCTTGGACCTATCTTGGTGGCATCATAACAGCAAAAATCCAACCAGTGCAAACAGTAGTTTCTTGTGTTTTACTGCTGTTAAAGAAGGTGGCATTTCCTCACAAGGCTGGTACAAGGTAGAAGGGGCAAAATGCTAATAGCATAAAGGTGCAAGGTATCTCACCCTGGGACATGAGAGCTGCTGGGAGATAGTGTGGATCTCTCCTTCCCTAGACCTTTATGGGATAAATGGCTTCCTCCTTTGACATTCAAGAGCAATTAGCCGCCACACTCTCCCAGAATAAAACACAAGACTAGGGTCAATCCCCTGGCTTCATGCCCCAGGATGCCAAACAATCTGCAACAGAAACAGGGGGCTTAATCACACTCCTTTCTGGCATGATGACTCACTGCACCCAGATTGGAGGTACTCAGGTCTCCCTGCAGGCAGATATGCCTGGGGTGAATTATTACAGCCATTAGCAGTGAAGGATCCTGTTTCATTCCACACACACTTGCCTTGGTCTTTGCTTCAGTTAATGTGGTGCCAGTTCTTTATTTTGCACTGCTTCTTACCATTAAAAAACATCCCCAGGGGCTGGGGCTGTAGCTCAGTGGTGTAACACTTGCCTCACATGTACCAGGCACTGGGTTCGATCCTCAGCACCACATAAAAATAAATAAATAAAGGTATTGTGTCCATTTATATCTAAAAATATATTTAAAAAAAAATTCCCAAATTACATCAGCATCTTGTCACGGGGTGGTCAACTCTAGCCAACCACAATATAATCTGCACAGTGCTTCTGTGTCAGGTTATTCTATTAGGTTTGACATCATGCTAAAGTAGGACAGCATGTTCCAAAACAGAAACTGAAACAGGAGCGGAGGAGCTTTGCTGGTATAGTGAAGGTCAGGAGCCATGCACCTGGGCGCTGAAACTTCTCAGTAAGATATGGGATAAACTGTACCTAGCAAACTCATGAGGATCAAAGTAGGGTAGGAGCAGAAAATTATTAGAAAAGGAGGGCACCATTCCTTGACAGACTCATCCATCCTAATCAGTCTCATGTGTTCCTTGCTTTTATCACCCTGGAACGACATCAAAGAACATGTGGCAACTCAATGTGTTATAAAGGTGGCCCATGCCAGAATAAAATACACTGTAAATTTTTATTTATAAAAATTGAGGAAAAATTGAAAATCAAATTTCAAAAAGGGTCACCTAGCTGACAACAAACCTACATTACATGTGTAATTTAAGTGTAAATAAAGCCACGTTAAAGTGGCTTTGTAAAAACATTAAAATTTCTAAGTATATGTAACAATATAAAAAAACAAACCCAATGGTAATAAATGGAAGGCATTTGTAAGACTTTCATTAAAAATAAAACTTTAAAATTTCTGGACAGAGTGACACATTAAAAAATACTTGACCAAATGGACATATCTTTATTTTTAATGAAAAGACTCAGAACTAGGGCTGGGGATGTGGCTCAAGTGGTAGCACACTTGCCTAGTATGCGTGAGGCACTGGGTTCGATTCTCAGTACCACATAAAAATAAAGATATTGTGTCCACCTAAAACTAAAAAAAAATATTTTAAAAAAAGACTCAGAACTATGGAGATGTCCAGTCTCCCTAATCTACTGAGTCCAATCTATTGATTCAATGCTAAACAAAATCATCTCATAACATGATCAAATGACACCAATGTTTATCTGGAGAAATAAACATACCCTAGTGGAAAAAAAATTATCCCCACTCAAAAAAAAAAAAAGACAAATGAATACTAGTCCATCTAAGAATACTTAACATTTACTAGACACCTGAATATGGCAAGCACCATATTTTTACTAGACACCTGAATATGGCAAGCACCATATTAAATATTTTAATTACATCCATTTGCTCATCAAAGTCCAAGCTAGATAATATTATCCCAATTGACAAGCAGGATACAAAACTCAGAATCCATAAAACAAATGATAAATTTGACTACATAAAAATATAAATTTCTAATACAAAAACTATCATGTTAAAAAGCAAAACTAAAAACTGTTCAATGACAAAAAATTTTCCTTAAACCTCCAGAGAATTTCTAAAAAAATAGTAAGAAAAAGATCACAATCCAAATATAAGCAAAGGAAATGTAAATGGTCAGTAATTTAAAAAGTGTCCAGCCTCATTAATAATAAAAGAACACAAATCAAAATCACAAAATACTATTTTTGGTAAGTTTCCCTGGCAAAAATAGATAAGCTAATATCTTATGTCAATAAAGGACACGAAGATGGAAGGCAATTTGATAATCTCTTGTCAAGACTTTAAATACTCAGTCATTAAACCAGAAGTTCCAGGGCTAGGAATGAATTTGTTGAATTAATATTACATACAAGGATGTCCACTACAGCATTATTTAAAATACCCAAAACTGAAAACCTAAAAAGTCCATCAGTAAAGATCTGGTTAAATAAATGTTAAGTCCATCCACAGAATTAAATGCAATGAACTTGTTTTTACAAAAAAAAAACATTTAAGTTTAGAAATGGAAAAATGCTGGATACATGAAACCAAAAAGAATTTCATCTGCATTTTCAAATGTAAAGAAGTATTACATATATGCACAGAGAAATTCTGGGAAGCTACTCAAAAAATATGATTGCCTCGGTAGAGTCCAAACGGGAACAGGGAAGAGTTGAGAAGGGAACTTTAATATCTGAATTTTTTCCATACACATGTATACCTTCAACAACTTTTTTTTTAATGAACTGCACGAAAAGATCACCTCACATTGAACAATAAAGACACAAACTTCAAGGTAGTTTTTTCAAACATTTACTGAACACAAATACCATTTTTCCTTTTACACAACAAGATTGTTAGTTTCAAATTAGCTGAGCTATTAGGACTGCCAATTGCCATGAAATTAAAAATGATTCTACATGTCACAAACTCAAATAGAAAATGTCATGCAATATATAAATTACTAATAGACTTCTGGTGCAGTCAGCAAGTTTACTATGTTTATTAAAGTCACGTAAGTGTTTTGACAAAAGTGCACAATAGAATGACATCACTGGGTTGTTATAAATCACAGTGAATTACTAGAGTACAACAATGTAGTTCCTCTAGATGGAGGATTGCAGGAAGGGGTGAATATTATGAAGGACAGGGTCTTTTCAATAGGTTCAGCCAGTCAAATTTTTACTCCAAAACTATGCACCTCTGAAAAGACTGGATAGGAAAGCTGAGTTGTTTTTCCCCCCCTCATCTTTTCTCCTCTACTAAGCAACAACAAAAAAAGCCATGCACAAATTTTACAACACCTGATTAAAAAATAGATACAAAACCTGTGCACTTCATCACTTGACAAAGCTTGCATCTTCGTTCCTTCGTTGTTTTGATTAGGCCATCCATCACATGACTCACCCCTAAATGAAAAGCTGTTAATAATTTAGCAATATTCACCCCTGCACACACATCAAGACACACTCCCCATAACCATCAAATCACTGTCCCTTCCCTGCACATGGACACACAGGTACACACCACAAATCTAGGACTAGAGACCACATTTACTTTACAGCTTTAAAAATGAATATATCACCATTATCAGTGTGGTATTTGTTTCAGAACCCATATCTGGGGAGGGGATACTGTACAAATCAGCCCATCTGAAGGAAGGTTTGGGCAAATCTGCCAGAAATGTCTAAGAAAGCCCTGAAATGTGATACACATATCAAAGAGCTTTCTATTTTCAAAAGATGATACCCAGAACAATGCTGCACATTTTCAGAGTAGGAATGAACACAGCTTAAAACCTTGTGGACTAAAATCTTTTTGTAGAGCAAAAAGGCAGAGTTTTGTTTTCTTTACCCACCTCTCAATGTTACAGGTCAGTGAGAAAATCAAAACACTCATTTGTACATTGATACATATGGTTAGCCTGAAAACGAACATTTCAGGTTTTTCTAGAAATCTACCATAAAAACAAGGACTCTATACTTTCATCCAACTACTCACTAGTTCAACCACTGGCTGCTTCTAAACCAGCAAATCATAATCCCAGATCCAGCAACTCACTCCTCACAATGTCCCATTCCAGAACAAGGAAATTATTCTGCTTGAATCATCCCAAGTAGTCTTATTCAGAGAGTAGCTGCCTCAACTATGGTGAAAACTATTAACAGGGTATCATTCCCTAAAATTTTAATTTTCAAAAACACTTGTCAAATATAGTTGGCATTTAGGGAGCTGCTGACCCCAAATCATATTTTTACTTCAAACAATGTTATCATAACTAAGTCTTCACAATTATCAATTATTAACCAACTATTAAAATAATGAAATAAAACCCTTCTCAGAAACAAACAAGACCAAAGCTTACAGATGGCCCATTTTTTTGATTTGTTTGTTTGTTTGCTTACAGTTCCCACAGCAAAGAACCTTAAAGTAGCTAGGCTGTGGCCTCCCAGAGCAATCCAGGGTGTCAACTGAAAAAAGCCATATTGTCAGATTCAGTTCTTAACGCAAAAATGTGACCCCTTCTTTATCGACTGAGGGGATAGATCTGCTGCACATTCCTTGAGTTAAATAGTTAATTTAAATTCAAGAGTTCAATTTCACCAACACAGTTAAAAGCAGAAGACCCACCAAAATTTCACATGATTTGCAAACAAAAGCATCCTCCTGGGCTTCTAGTTCACCCAGATTTATATGAAAATTCACAAGCAGGACAGAGAAATTTTGAGAAAGTCTGTAAAGCTATCAAACAAGAGTTACAATTCAAAGCATAATTCTACCAATAACAAACATCAAATGACAAAGATGGCTGCAAAATGAAGACAGCCTAGAGTTCTCAGTGAGCTGATACAGAACTATTACCTTTCTTACCTATTTATTTTCTTTAAAAAAAAAATTAAGTTCACAAAGGATTTGGCTAAACATATATTAAAATAATCCTACCAAAAGCAAATGTAAGAAACAGGCATGTAGTTCACTTGTTTCAAGAAAAGTTTTATACAGGTGGTTCACAATTCATATTGAATTGGTATTACAAGACAGAATTAGATCCTCAGCAAGATAACGCACAATGTACTACTATACTATAGTTTTAAAAAAAGTCTAGTTACCACTAGTACAGTTCATAGTTTATTCCGCTATCTTCAAATTCTTTCTCCAAGTTTGTCAGCATTTCAATGAGCATGATTTACATTATCCAGCATTCAGTCTCCCTTCTTAAAAACTCATTAAATTTTGATGTCTGTCTGAATATGTACATATAATCATTATTCTCATTTTATAAATAAGTAATGTCTAAAATAGTGCTGGTCCTGGGTAGCCAATGGGATGAAATGTTTTTAAAACATGCAATATTATTTGATATTTTAAGTTTTGGTATTAATAATCATATACATTTAAAATGGAACCAAATAAATACTAAGTATCACAGCCATTCCTCAGACTGTCCAATATGCAGGCCTTGTAGACTGAAAAACAAAAGGTCTGATCTGAGCAATGTAAAAGGCATGATTCACTCACCTTGAGGAAGTACATTTTCTCTTTCCGGCCACTGAGAATTGCCAAAAGCAAGGTACAGTATTCCCTCGATTCACACCAGAAGATCAAGGACAGTAATTTCCAAATTAGGGCTTATTTCAATTCCTCCCTTTAAGCCATCCTAAAAACCTTCCTTGCAAAATGTCAGGTTAGGAAAATAGAAATCTATTACCATGACAGGATTTACCATCAAAAGATTCCTAACTGAAGCAAGAAGACACACAAAGTAGAAATATAGCAACAGTATCTTACAACTTTGGGGGGGAAAAGCTTTTAAAGTCTCCCCTCCCACCATTCAAAGTATTTCATTTTGTGGGGTATCTCTATTTAAGGCCCTAGGTGCTGATTTTGGCTTGGCCACTGTTTCATACTGATCCAACCGCAATCTCTTTAATAGTTTATAAAACAATATCCACACATAAAATGTTAACTTAAATCTCATAGTTTTTTAAGTTTATATCTGATGTTGTGACATCATTATAATGCTTTTCATTAAGGAAAAAAAAAAAGCTGTAGGTCTTCATTTACAGTACCATGCACTATGAGTAGCTAAGGCATTCATTTGGCACTAGAGAGAAAATTACAGATACAGCTAATTTTAATCTCATATCATTTTTAGCATCAATAGAAATAGGTATGTACCTTTTGTTTAATTTCTGTGATGCATAAAAGATAATCACAGAATAATCTTTAGTTTGATAGTTAAAATGCTGCTGATAAATGAAATAAAAAACAAAAGACCTCTGTACAGCCTGTTGGAATAAGTGACATTTTGTGGTGGAAAATTTTGTAGCTCTGACAGAAATACCTTTAAAGTGGTATTGAGAATGATTTCAGCATCAAAAACACTTAATTTCCTACACCACATTAGTGACTTTTCTATTTCTTTAAACAGACTAAGAAAGTGAGATAAATCAAAAATATCCTGGTTCCTTTTCATTTGTCATAAACACCTTACCAGGGAAGCACAAATATATGTCCTCAGGAAAAGTAGCTTCCAAATTTTAAGATACAAGAGGAAAGAAAGAGGGGACAAAAATAGAATGTATAACTACATTGTGACAATTTGTTTCATAAGAAAACAGCATTCATAATTTTTACATGTCTGAGAACTGAATCAAATGCAGATGGCTGCAATTTAGATAAATTACATTAAAACAAAGACTTCAAATAATTCAAGCCTAAAGGCAAAGAGTCCATCAGTATTCTCTGAAAAGTTGGTTTAAGATTATCACTTTGAATATATACTACCCAGCATAATTCAACAATTTCAATGGATTTAATTTTATAAATCTGTAACTATTATTAGCACTTTTGTTTTCAGATTAATCTGAAGCTATACTTTTTTTAAGTCCTTCTGATGTTAAAATGTGTTGTATCACTTCACATACATTATGGAAGAGTGAAAACTATCTACAGCAGTTTGGCATATGCAGAACACCTGGATCTCCCATTACTTTTAATGTTCCTTTGTAGTTGTTTTTCCTCCATGAAATCCTCGAAACCGCTGCATGGATAACACACTGACATAGGCTAAACAGAAATACTTTTTGTAGGCAGCTGTTTAAAACATTATCAACTTGAAATAATAAATGTCCCTCATTTGTTACACAAACAGAATATTTTATATTCATTCCTTTAAAAAAAAAAAAAAAGACAAATAGTTAAGTGACCAATATCCAAACACCTTAATTATAGTTACACCTAAACAATGTGGCTTTGCTTAAAGTGTTTGAAATCAATTACCATATGAGGCTAGAAGACCAAAGACAGAACTAAGGAAGGGTGGGTTGAAAGGAAAAGTGGTGGAAAGAAAAGTAAAATTTATGAACACATAATTCTATTGTCTGTGATTAAAGTCCTTTACTTTAGCACCACATTAAACGATTTTACATATCCAGTCACTTAATGAAATCCAACAAATTCTTCAAGAGTTCTGGGGATCTGGTCTTGATAGTTAATGTCATTAGCCCGAACTGCTCGGGCAGCCAGGCACTTGAGACTCATCTTCATTTGAGTTTTGAGTAGTATTTCAGATACCCCAGTTGTACTTTTGTCTAGTGGAGTCTTATTCTGCTTATTTGTCATGTCGGTGTGAGCGCCAGCTTCAACCAGGCTAATGATGATAGAGTGTAAGGTCAAAAAATCACTGATGGGCCTGTTGTACTGAACAATAATATGAAGGGCACTGTTTCCCTCATTGTCCACAGCATTCACCTCAGCACCACAGTCCAGCAGGAGCTTTGTGACAAGTGCGTTTGGAAAACTGCAGACATCATTGGTGTGGAAATCATCGACTGGGGTATTCGAGTTGACAGCTAGATGCAGCAGGGTGAAACCTTCACGAGTTCTGGGGTCAAGGTGAATCAGGTTGTAGATCTGCTTGTTAATTTTGCGCTGATCTTCTTCACTGCAATGTGTTTTGGTGGAGATGCACACTAAATACAGAAAGGTATAGAGATTACATTCGTAATTGTCCATAGCATTGTGGACATCAGCATCTGGGATATTTTTTACTCTGTTCATACTTTGTTCTATTTCCAAAACACTACATCTCAAAACACATTCTATGTCTGGGGCCTTCACGGTTTCATTCAAATGTATCATCTGTGAGAAAACTTGGGCAAATCGAAGAAGATCTTTGTGGGTATTCCTGTTTCCTTTCTGTCTGAGGTGGAGCGCATGAAGCCACAGCTTGATACACTGTTCAAATTCCATATTATCTGCATAAACAGCCCCCCTGTAAATGATGGGGTGGGAAACATCAATGTTGTCAGCACCTAAAATCCGTTCCCGAACTATAAGGCCTTCCATGTGAAGAGCATCTCTGTCTTGTCGAATGGATTCCAGTTCCTGAGGGTTTCTACATTCAGTTCTATTCCCATAAGCATGGATTGGTGGCAGAACCTCTTTTTCAAGAATGTTATCACCATCTTGAAACCTCTCCAACATAGCTAAATATAAATAGTGGTATGTCTTCATGATGTCATAGTTCTCGCGGTCATTGGCAAAGGAGGCACCCAAGAGTTCCAAAGCTTCGATCCGACTTCTTCGGTCACAATCAGCATGAGACAGCAATAGTTCAACAACATCAGCTTTACAGCTTTCAGCAGCTACTTTCAATGGTGTCATCCCATGGCCATTCACGACTATAGCAGCTCGCCATTTTATCAGCTCTTTCACAATATCTATGTGCCCAGCTTCAGCTGCAAAGTGCAATGCTGTGGCTCCACAATGTGCTTTAGCGTTGGGGTCAGCGCGTTGCTCTAACAGATATCTGACCACATCAGTGTGTCCCTTATATGCTGCGATCATTAGGCAGGTGTTGTCATACTTGTTGGCAATGCTGATGTTGGCATTATTTTCAACCAAATATTTCACAATGTCCAGTCTGCCATCAAAGCATGCTGCCCGCAGCGGGGTTGAGTTGGTTACTGTGGTATGGTTCACGTTGGCTCCATGGCTGACTAGAAGTTTAACGACTTCAAAATGTCCTGCTCCTGCAGCACACCAAAGAGCAGTGGCACCATCAATGACATACCTGCATATAAAAAGAATAAACAATTAGGTAATAGAAATCAGATGCCCTAACATAAGTTTAAAAGATGTATTCATCTGCACTGATAAGGCATCCCTCTCCAGAAAAATAATAAAATATTATTTCTGGTGAACATAAAAACAGGCAATTTTGGGCTGGGGTTGTGATTCAGCAGTAGAGTGCTTGCCCAGTATATGCAGGGACCTGGGTTCAATCCTTAGCACCACAATGAATGAATGGAAAAAAGGTATTGTGTTCAACTTCAACTGAACATATTTTAAAAAAAAAAAAAGGAAATTTCAATAAATGTATTACTATCACTGTTATTTTTAAAGCTCCTGTGTGTGTGTGTGTGTGTATGTGTATGTGTGTGTGTGTGTTGCTGAGAACTGAACCCAGGTCCTAATGCATGCAAAGCAAGCACTCTACCACTGACTTACATCCCCAGCCACCTAAAGCATATTTTTTAAAAAATATTTATTTAGAAGTAGTTGGACAATACCTTTATTTTGTTTATTTATTTTTATGTGGTGCTGAGGATTGAACCCAGGGCCTCGCCCATGCTAGATGAGAGCTCTACCACTGAGCCACAATCCCAGCCTGGCTAAAGCATATTTTTAAAATAAACTGAAGAATTGCCCACTTGCTACTAGCAATAAGCAAAATAAATTTCAGAAAAAAACTAAAATTGTAGGAAGGTTTGTAAGATCTTTTCCACCAAGTTGATATTGTAGCTCTTAAAAACACAGCAGTCTCCCTTCATTAGGAAAACCCTACTCCCTACAATAACAATGTATTAGATACTGCTTTCAGGTGTGTGGGGGAAAAGCAGATAATATGTTCACTTTGTGAAATTATTATGTACTTATAATTAACAGGGGGTTTTTTTGTGAATAGTATGCCCCAATTTGAAACATTTTAAATGTCTGTGTGTATAAATGTATATATTATGTTTCTACTTGTGTTCCTCAAACAAACTATTATTGGGGATTTGAAAGGGAGAATACTAACAGCAAAAAACAA
The DNA here is from genome assembly GCF_047511675.1 of Marmota flaviventris. NCBI lineage: Eukaryota > Metazoa > Chordata > Mammalia > Rodentia > Sciuridae > Marmota > Marmota flaviventris. The sequence continues at coordinate 113,960,494 of NC_092499.1, read as the reverse complement.
CTAGTACTTCCAGAGAACCAAACAGGTTACCCTATATGATGGGACTTTGTGACTCCGTATTCACCACCTACTCAACTTACTGAACCTCATACGTGCTAAGGTTGCTACCTAACATATAAAATTAGACTCTTGCCAGAAGTACAATCTTTCCCACTTTTCCACTTTAAATTTTTTCCCAATTTTTGTTTTGTTTTGTTGTTATTGTTTGTTTGGGGGATTAAATCTAATAGCACTTGACCACTGAGCTACATCCCAGTTCCTTTTCATTTATTTTGAGACTGGCCTGGAACTTAAGATTCTCCTGCCTGAACCTCCCAAATCACTGGGATTACAGATGTTTACCATTACACCCAGCTCATTTTCTCAATTTTTAATCCTACTACTGACCATAAGTCCTAAAAAGTAGATATTTTCCAGAGCAATTCAGATCTACTATGCTATAAAACTAATAAGTACACATGCAAGTGTTAAGGAAAAAAGTCAAAGAATTATTCACAAAGGAATTAAGTCTACATAACAAAAATCTCACTAATGAGCTTCCCACTGCACAATCTTATGTTTTAAGGTTTTATGTCAAATTTATTTGCCATGAAGTGAAGAAAGAATAAGCTCCCCTTGGTGCTATGCTTTGAATGTGTCAGTTTGAAAATCCAGGTGTTGCCAATGTGAGGTAGAGCTTTTAAGAGATAAGTAGGTGATTGAGGGCTCCTCCCTTCCCAAATGAATTAAGACAAGTAGAAAAGAGCTTCATGCAGTGGTTGGTTGGTTGGTTGGTGACTGGCCTTCTGCCTTCTACCTTGTAAAGACAATATTTCATTCCTCCTCTCTGAAGAATTCCAGCCCTCACTCACAACCAAACCTACCAGTACCTCAATCTTGACTTTCCAGCTTCCGGAGAAATGAATTTCCATTCTTAATAAATTACCCGACTTGGGTTCTTGTTATAGCAGCATAAAATTGACTAAGATGTATAAAATAGTTTAACCTTGGATAACACCACCACAAAAAAACATCACCCAATATCACTTTTGCTAGAAACAAAACACCCATTCATAATTCAAGCAATTATTTTTTTCAGTTTCAAATTATTACACAAAATGGAGCGGGCATGGTGGTGCACACCTATGATCCCATTGGCTTAGGAGGCTGAGTCAGGAGGATTGCAAGTTCACAGCCAGCCTCAACACTGGTAAGACCCTAAGCAACTCAGTGAGACACTGTCTCTAAATAAAATTTAAAACAGGGCTAAGGATGTGTCTCAGTGATTGAGTGCCTGCCCCTGAGTTCAATCCCCAGTACCCTCCTCTCAAAAAAAAAAAAAAAAAAAAAATTATTACACAAAATGTCTATAAGTACAAGTCTTCTCAGCTGGCAATGTTTATCTATAAGGAGGAGAGTAGCACTAACTAGAAAGTCTTGAAGGTGTAAAAAATGTCCTTGTATGTTGATCTGGGTGGTAGCTACCTGGATGAATATTTACAGAAAAATATTCAGCAAACTGGACACTTAAGATATGTGCATTTTACTATATGATAATACTCAAAAATTAGAAGAATTCTGAAATTTCTTTTCAAATTTTTATTTTTAAAAATGTTATTTGGGGGCTGGGGATGTGGCTCAGCAGTAGAGCGTTCGCCTCGCACGCGCAAGACCCTGGTTCGATCTTCAGCACCACATAAAAATAAATAAAAGAAATAAAGGTATTGTGCCCAACTACAACTAAAAAATAAATCTTTTTTAAAAAATGTTATTTGGTCTGCACTTGCCTAGCACTTGCAAAGCCCTGGGTTTAAACCCAATCTCTGTTGAAACAAAGAGAGAAAGTCCATCTAATTATTAACTGATTTTTAAGAAATAAAGAATCAGTAAATTAAGATATACCAGTGGTGTGTTTTATTAATAGTTGCCAACTGTACCTATGGCCAAGAGTTCAGTTCAATAAAAACTCATTTACTATAATTATAAATACAAAGTTCAATAAAACATTTTCACCCTCAACAAAAAATGCCATTTGCAACATCAAAAATATCAATACCTAGTCATAAACCAAATGAAAAACGTGCAAAACATCTACACTTGAAACTATAAAACACTCCAGAGGCTAACAGAAGAAAACCCAAAATAAATAGAGAAATGATTCATGTTCATGGTACTGAAGACACCATAGTGTTCAGATGTGAATTTTCCACCAAAAAAATCTACACATCTGATAAGATCAAAATCTTAGCAGATGGGCTGGGGATGTGGCTCAAGCCGCGCTCACCTGGCATGCGCGGAGCGCTGGGTTTGATCCTCAGCACCACACAAAAATAAAGACGTGTCCACAGAAAAACTGAAAAATAAATATTTAAAAATTCTCTCTCCTCTCTCTCTTTAAAAAAAAAATCTCAGCAGATTGTGTGTGTGTGTGTGTGTGTGTGCATGCATGGGCACATTCACATGTATAGAGAAATAAACAGGCCAATTCTAAAAAGTATACAGAAATGCAACCAAGGCAATCATGAAGAAAAATAAGGTTGGAGGACTAACTACAGTAATTAAAAAAAGCATGTCACTGGCACAAAGACAGAGAAAACATATCAATAGAACAAAAAATTCTAGAAATGGACTCACACATGTAAGAATCACTTGGTTTATGACAAAGGCTCCAGGGAAATTCAGATAGAAAGTATGACCTTTTTAATAAATAGTTCTGGTGCAACTAAATAACCTCTGTGGCAAAAAAAAAAAAAATTGACTTCTATCTCACGTTATATACAAAATAACAGTAATATAAACCTTTAGACAAAATACAGTACCCCTTCATGTTCAAAACGCTAGAAAAAAACAGGGACAGTAGGAACATACCTCAACATCATAAAAGCTATATATGCTAAACCCAAAGCAAACATCATTCTAAAATGGAGAAAAATTGAAAGCATTCCCTCTAAAAACTAGAACAAGACAAGGATGCCCTCTTTCACCACTTCTATTCAACATCATCCTTGAAACTCTAGCCACAGCAATTAGACAGGAAAAACAAATTAAAGGAAAATGAATAGAAAAAGAAAAACTCAAAGTATCTCTATTTGCCAATGACATAATTCTACATTTAGAAGAGCCAAAAAATTCCACCAGAAAACTTCTAAAACTCATAAATTAATACAGCAAAGTACAGGATATAAAGTCAACACCCATAAATCAAACATGTTCCTATACATATGTTACAAATCTACTTAGAAAAATTAGGAAAACTACCCACTCACAATAGCTTCAAAAAAATAAAATACTTGGGAATCGATGTAACAAAAGGGGTAAAAGACCTCTACAATGAAAACTACGGAACACTAAAGAAAGAAATTAAAGAAGATCTTAAAAGATGGAAAGACCCCCCCCCGTCCCCATGCTCCTGGATAAGCAAAAATTAATATTGTCAAAATGGCCATATTACCAAAAGTATTATACAGATTTAATGCAATTCCTATTAAAATCCCAATGATATTCTTCATAGAACTAGAAAAAGCAATTCTGAAATTCATTTGAAAAAAATAAAAAACCCAGAACAGCCAAAGCAATCCTCAGCAAGAAGTGTAAAGCAGGAAGTATCACACTACCAGACCTTAAACTATATACTACAGAACCATAGCAAAAACAGCATATTGACACCAAACAGACATATAGACCAATGATACAAAATAGAAGACACATAGACAAACCCACACACACAAAAATAAATACAGCTATCTCATACTAGACAAAGGCACCAAAAACATTCACTGGAGAAAAGACAACCTATTCAATAAATGGTGCTGAGAAAACTAGAAATCCACATGTAACAAAATGAAATTAAACCCCTTTTCTTACCCTGCACAAAACTCAAAGTAGATCCAAGACTTAAGCACTAGATCAGAGACCCTGCCTCTAAGAAAAGAAAAAGTAGGCCCAAATCTTCATCATGTCAGCTTAGGACCTGACTTACTGACTCATCCTTACCAAGACTCCTAAAGTATAAGAAGTAAAATCAAGAATCAATAAATTGAACAGATTCAAACTAAAAAGCTTCTTCTCAGCAAACAAATCAATAACATGAAGAGAGAGCCTACAGAATGGGAGAAAAATCTTTGTCACATGCACCTGAGACAGAGCATTAATCTCCAGGATATTTAAAGATCTCAAAAAATTTAAAATAACCTAATCAATAAATGGACTAAGGAACTGAACAGACACTTCACAGAAGAAACAATCGATCAACAAATATATGAAAAATTGTTAACATCTTTAGCAATTAGAGAAATACAAATCAAACTACTCTAAGATTTCATCTCACCTCAATCAGAATGGCAATTATAAAGAATACAAACAATAAATGTGGGCAAATATGTTGGGGAAAAGGTACACTCATACGCTGCTGGTGGGAATACAAATTGGTGCAACCATTAGGGAAGGTGGTTTGGAGATTCCTCAGAAAACATGAAACCGAACCACCATTTGACCTAGCTATTCCATTTCTCAGTTTATACCCAAAGGACTTAAAATCTGCACATTACAGTGATGCATCTCAATTCACAATAGCTAAACTATGGAACCAACCTAGGTGCCCTTCAACAGATGAATGGATTAAAAAAATGATACACACACACACAATGGATTATCACTCAGCTGTAAAGAAGAATGAAATTATAGCATTTGCAGGTAAATGGATGGATGGAAGGAGCTGGAGAATATGATGATAAGCAAAATAAGCCAATCCCAAAAAAACAAAAGCCAAATGTTTTCTGATTAGTGGATGCTAATTCACAATGGGGTTGCAAGGAAGGGTGCTAGGGAAGAATAAAATTATTTTAGGTAGAGGGGAGTAAAGGGAAGGGAGGGGGTATGGCAAAGATAATAGAATAAATCAGACATGATTACCTTATGTACATATGTAACTATACAACTGGTGGAATTCTACATCATGAATAACCAGAAGAATGAAAAATTATCCATTACATATAATGTATCAAAGTGCATTCTACTGTCATGTATAACTAATTAAAACAAATTGTAAAAAAAATTAAAAATATTAAAAAAATATAAACCTTTAATGTGAAAAGCAAACAGTAAGGGCTTTTTTAAAAGAATAGACACTTTGATAGGGACAGCATCACACACCTATAATTCCAGCTACTTGGGAGGTTGAGGCAGGACAATAGTAAATTTGTGGCTAACCTCAGCAACTTAGCAAGAACGTGTCTCAAAATAAAAAATAAAAAGAAGTGCAGATGTAGGGTAGAGTACCACTAAATTCAATCTCTAGTATCCCCAACCACATCCCTCTTCACACAAAGAATAGACTTAGTGACCTTGGGAATTGATCATTAATTTCTTAAACAATTCACAAAATTATTATTAATCATAAATGACAAAGTGATTTACTGCACTTCAGTGGAAAAAAAAAGGAATTTCTTTCTTTTTAAATATTTGGTTTTTAGTTGTAGTTGGACACAATACCTTTATTTTTATTTATTTATTTTTATTTGGTGCTGAGGATAGAACCCAGGGCCTCGCACGTCCTAGGCAAGCGCTCTACCGCTGAGCCACAATCCCAGCCCAAAAAAAAGGAATTTCCATTGATCAAAAGACTTTAAAAAGTGAATAAGCAATCCATCCATTGTGAGACGATATCTGCAATAGATATATTTGCCAAATCAGTAAGAAAAAGGCAAACAACCTATTTTTTTAAAAAAATGAGATATAGGACTTAACAAGTAGGCTTCACAGAAGATTTCCAAATGACCACTATGAAAAGATACTCAAGATAATTCCTCACCAGAGAAATGCAAACTAAAACTAGTACTGTCTAACACATACCCACCAGAAATGCTAGAATTAACAAGACTGATAGGACAATACTAAGTGTAGACCAGGATGTGGAGCAACTGAAACTCTTGATACTGGCAGAAACTGCTGGTACAAATGTAATTTGGTTCAATCTCTCTGGAAAAACTGGCACTATCCATTAGTTAAACATCTACCTATTTTATGCCCAGCATTTCTTCTTACTTCTCCTTAATATGTACCAAAGAAAAATGAATGCAAATGTCTACCAAAAGACAAACATAAAAATATTCGTAAACGCTTTATTCATAAAAGTGAAATATTGAAAATAACCAAAATATCCATTAAGTAGAAAATGGATAAACTGAAGTATTTTCATGTAGCATTAAAGAAATTAAGTCACATGCTAGTGTTACATGGATGCATCTCATAGATACTGTATTAGCACAAAAAGCTAAAAACATAAGAGCATACTGAATGATTTCATTTACAGAAGCTCAAGTACAAACAAAACTAACCTACAATAATAGAAGTCAGAATAATCATTACTTCTGGGAGGGGAAAAGGGAGAAATTGAGAAGGGGCATAAAGGAAATTGTTAGGGTGATTAAAATATTAATTAACATTAATATTAGCTTTAATCAAGAAAGTGATTAAATGCATTTAAGGTTCATGTACTTCGCTAGATGTTATACTTTAATTCGTGTGTGTATGTGTATGTGTGTGTGTGTGTGTGTGTGTAAACAGGAGGCACAAATGGCTTTAAATAGTTTCAATGACTATAAATGTTTTATATCAAAGATTTTCAATATACCAAGCACTGTATTAACCACTTAATAATGCAATAGATCTCATTTAATCTTTACAGTTACAATGACCCAATGAGGTAGATACTATCATTATGTCCATTTTACAAATATAACTGACAGGTTTACTTGAGATTGAATATACAAAAGTACTTTGAGTATCATAAAATGCACCCAATGGAAGGAAACATAGTACATGTTACTGTTCAAACATTTGTTTCAATTTAAAAAGCAAATTTTCCAAACTGATTATTAATATAATCTACCAAAAACCAAATACATAGTTATGTATGGTTATATTTAGATGGTTAGTTATAATATTTCCTTGCTCTGGTTTTTAAAATATAAAGTTACTCACATTATATAATATGAATCTAAACTACTTAAAACTCAAAAAAATGTTACATTAAAATAGGCACTCAGGGGCTGGGGTTGTGGCTCAGAGGTAGAATGCTTGCCTAGCATGCATGAGGCACTGAGTTCGATTCTCAGCACCACATAAATATAAAGATATTGTATCCACCTATAACTAAAAACAAATACTAAAAAAAAAAAAAAAAGGCACTCACACTGTCTTTAACTCTAGTAATTAAAGTATTACCCTTTTAAAGAGAAAGAGAAAAAGTGATTAGAATATTTTTTACCTCAAACTTCCCAGAATCTATGATAAAGTAAAATACTAAACTACAAGTATGTACTTCCCTTGGTTTTCATAATGGAAACTATTTGGTCAGTTTAATCTTTTTGTTGGAATAGTCTAATCAGTTCCATTTTTTTCCTTTTAATTCTATACAGTAATGTCACAGAAACCTCAAAAAAGTTCCAATTAACTTTTTAGCAACATTCACTAAGTTACTATGAAAGAAACCATAGAAAACAATCTTTCCAGTCACAGTCCAAAACTACAGTGCAAATTCTCTATTATGCTTCATCTTATAATGAAAAAACTATAATCTTATATTCACCTTTTCAAACAAAAAGTATGTATCAGACCACAGAAAGTTTTCACAGTAAGAGATAACTTTTTTTTAATATTTTTTAGTTGTCAATGGACCTTTTATTTTATTTATTTATATGCAGTGCTGAGAATTGAACTCAGTGCCTCACACATGCTAGGTAAGTGCTCTATCCCAGCCTAAGAGATAACATTTCTAATCACAAGGCTAAGCACACCAATCTCCAGATTCAATGTGAACTACAAATGCCTAGTTCAAGCATTTGAAATGCAAATAAAAATTCATTAAATGTATATGGTCAGCACTTTATTTTAGCTAAAGTCCTTAATATCACTTATTACATCAAACGTAGTTCCTTCAAACATATATTGGCAAGGACTTTCTAAATGCAGTCAGATGATGGTGTGCCACAAGCCTATCCTACACCTGGACATTTATGAATAGTATTAGTACTAACACTTGACTTTAAATGTAAGGGCACTCAATAAAAAGCTTCAGCATTCTCACAGGTCCTGTTCTCCCCATCCATGTCAGCAATCCTCCTCAAGGACAGGTGGTCCCCACAAATACTGGCAGAGAGCAGTCAGACCTCAGTCCAGCACAATATTCCATGGTCACATGACACTATTCCTTTAATCTGTTCCACACCTACAACATTCTTAGCAGCTTCCCATTCTCCAACTACAGGTTCTTCTTTCATTCTCACTCATGACTTTTCTTCTTGCCCAGTCACTTATGTCAACTTTGGTACTCATGTGTTAAGTCATAAGTAAAATAATATCAAATATTGCTCCTAAGAAAAAGCAAACAAGAACTGAAATTATCAATATGGGGCTTAATACAGGTGGTGTTCCCCTCCCCCCCTTAAGTCTCAATTGAATCCAGTTTGGTTTCCTAAGGTATTACAAAATAAGGTATTATAAAAAAAAGTTTTAGGCAGAATACATACTTAAAATATATATATATACTTTTATACAATAGTTATTTAATTTTGTCCCTCCCTTTCACACACATACATACAAAACACAGCAAACAAACTCATAACTAAAGATACTGTTGCAGGAGCTGGGGTTGTGGCTCAGGGGTAGAGCACTCATCTAGCACACGCAAGGCCCTGTGTTTGATCCTCAGCACCACATAAAAAATAAAGGTATTATGTCCAACTACAACTAAAATAAAATAAAAGGTACTATTGCATGGGCTGAAGCTAAGAAATGAGTCATTCTAAAGACAAATACCAAGTGAATAACAGAAATCATAAAAAAAAAATATTAAGAGCAGGAGAGATGGTGAATAATTTGGCCAAAACTCGTGCAGACGGTATGCAAATAACTAAAAATTAGAAAGTTATCTATTTCACACATAAAGAGAATATGTTTGTTAGTGTCCATTGTCTATGGGTCTCAACTGCCAAGAGAAGATAAAGTAGAGGAATTGGCAAAGTACTTTCAATAAGCCAGCACTAGGACAGGGGGTTCAGCTCAGAAGTAAAGCCCTTGCCTGGCTTGCACAAGGCCCTGAGTTCCATCCACAACACACCTCAAAACACAAAACAAAAGCCAGACCCAAAGGATTGAGTGAGCTTCATACTGTTAACACCACTCAGGCTAACATTTTCACAGTATCTGAGAAAGTGCAAAGACAAATTATCACATTTACAAATAATCTTTTCTGGTTCTGAAATGCAAAAATCATTTTGGGATAAACTCCAAAATAATCCCATGAACTGGCATGAGGGCTTGAAAGGTGGCCATAAACTTCGATTCTTCTCTTTTATCAATTAATTGATAAGTTCCTCAAAAGTAGAAACTTTATAATTTCCTCTTTATACTCAAAAGAAAGTGATTCAGGGTTAGGCCTACCACGGCATTTAGTAAATAAAATAAATACTAGACTACTTCAACACAGCAGCTAATAAATTCACAGTTGTAATAATCTATAAACTAGATTATAGTTTACAGATTCAAGAAACCTCCGAGAAAATGGCAAATGGTGGAAATGTTTGAAACTGCAGTTTTGCCAGTTTTATTCTTTATATTTTACACAAGGATCATTAAAATCTGGTCCCCACCTCTTTCCAGTCTCCCACAATCTCTTTTGTAATTGCCCCATCTTAAATTTTTTCTTGCAATAGCAATGAAACATTTGTCATTGCCAGTGCACCAAGCAGCTGTCCCTCTTCTACATGTCTACTCTCTTTAAAGCCCAGCTCATAATCACCTCTTCAGTGAAGCCTTCCATGATCCCCACCCCCACTGCAAAGCTGAGCACTCTCCCTGTTTTCCCTCAGTAATCCAAAGATTTCTAAGTCTAAATGGCAAAGCATCTGATATTACTCATTCATAGATCTATTTCTCCCCCTATACATACTGTCATCCTCCACAGTGGGAACACTATGTCATTTGTCTCTATATACCAATACCTAGCTACTACAGAGTCTGGCACACAGTAGGTGTCCAATATATGTTTGCTTGCTACACCCCTTAATTTCACTGGCCAGTGCAGAATACTGGACAAGGTAAGCCACTAAACACACTCAATGCTATATTTCTAGTCATTTCAGGTTATTTTAATTGCCTCCTCAAAATAGCTTTGATGATCCAAGAAGATACCAATAAGCAAAGCCTTTCTAACTTCTTTGAAAACTATTTTCTCTCCTGACTGTTCTCTCTTATCCACATTAGCAAGCTCATTAGCAGTAGTGTTCCCTGTAGCTGTTATTGCAGAGAATCATATCTTAATGGATACATGTGCCTATATAGCTGGAATGATGCTGGAAGTTCATTCTGCTTTACTCCTGCTCTAGGAGTAGGTAAAGCTATGAGAACGCAAGAAGTTACAAAAAAAAAAAAAAAAACAGAGAAGCTAGTAAGGGGAAGCACGCATGAAACAGGCTGCCATCTTTAGTCAACACCATCTTCTTAATGGTCCCAGAGATAAGCCACCACCCATGGGCTATCATGGGTTAAGATGTTAACACTCTAAAACATTTCCTCTTATCTAAAACAGAATAAAAAGCTTTTATTAATTAAACCTAAAACAGAATCAACCAAGGGCTGGGGTCATAGTTCAGTGATGGTAGGCTTGCCTGGAACATGTGAGGCACTGGGTTGGATCCTCAGCACCACATAAAGATAAATAAATAAAATGAAAGTATTGTGTCCATCTACAATTAAAAAATATTTTTTTAAAAAAGTCAACCAAAATTAACATGTCCTGGTCATCTTGAAAAAGCAATGTTTTTTCAATGGGGTTTTAAGCAGGTAATTTTTTATCACCAAAACTAAGCATGCATCATTTTTTATGCTTAGACGTCATCTACTTCAAAAGAAGAAAATGCTAAAAAAGCCTACCCACTGGTATGAGTCAATAAAAACCAATGCAATCAATGATGCAAAACCTTTATGCAGTTGTAATCTATAAAAAAAATTTTAAATCCTCCAGCACAGAAAAGAGGATAACATAAAACCTGACAATTCTGTTATTATCATATCCCAAAGTATGTTCAATTAAACTCAAAGAACAAATTTTTAACAGTGACAGTATAAATTTCTGAACTCCCCACCTCAAATTTCAACAGTAACTAATCAAGCTTCCCCACATCATCACATGTACTTTAACAATGGCACCATCTTCTACATCAGGTCCAGTGCCACTTTTTAGCCAACATATCAATCCCAGCAATGTGGAAGACTCCAAGTCATGTCTTGAGATGTCTGGCTGCGTGACAATCCCTCAAGAGACTACAGCTGCTTCTGGTTCTAGAGACTCATTTTGACATAAAAGCCTCAGCAATCTGCTGGGGGCTTTATCGGCCCACTCACATGAAGGGGAGAAACTGGGTGGCCAAATAATCCATTAGAGGTCTTCAGTTTTAATTGCTGACCTCGTTAATTTCTGATCTCCATTACAACGCCAGTACTGATAAAGGTAAAACCTGGAATCGCAGCTACCCCTCCACACCGCTTGTTCACGGACTACCTAGTAGAGAAGACCATTAGATCAAGACTGAGGGTGTGGCTCTCCATCTACAGAGGGAATAGGGTAGAGACAGATGAAGATAGGCAGCAAAATATGGGATGCAGTGTTAACCCTAGGAGATGAATTGGGCACTTAGTAGGACTGGAGGAGGTACAAGAAAGGAGAAGTGAGTACCCACATGAAGGAGGGTGAGGGAGGGCAGGGTCCATGAACTGGGTCCGCGGGCATCGGAAGGGAGGCTGTAGTTTGGTATACCTACCCGTCGAAGCGGACGGTGCCAGTCTGCTGGGTCTGCACACGGTAATGTTCTAACAGCAAGCGCACCACCTTGGCGTGCCCATTGCGGGCTGCGATGATGAGGGGCGTGGATCGCTGCCCTCCCTGCTGGCTGACATAGCCGAGCAGATAGCGGATATCGCTTTCAGACCGGTTGAGAAGCAAGGCGGCCAGAGTCAACACCTTGCCCTCGCTGGCCGCCTTGTATACATAGCCAGCCAGGCCCTCCATGGCCGCCGCCAACTCCAACACCCGTTTGGTCGCCACCGCTGCTGCTGCCTTGCGCCCCCGGAGGCCGCGTTCGCCAGCACTTCAGACCTGGGCCCTCACAGCCCATTCAACAGGGCGCCGTCGCCGCCGCCGCGCCCAGGCAGCAGCGCGGCCCGGGGAGGGCGGAGACGCAGGGGTGGCCGAGTGCCGCAGGGGCACGTCTGCGACCCGGCCCCGGCAGGGAGGAGGGCGGTCAGGGCCGCCCCCAAGGCCCCAGGCGCCGGCCCTGGGCCGAGGAGATCTCCATGGCGGCCGCCGCCCCGGGCCTCAGGCCGGACCCCTCCTTCCTGCGGGATGCGACAGGCGCGTGCCCGAGCTACGGGTCGCCAGCGGAGCCCCGAGAGGGCCGCGCGCGCCCTGGATGGCGAAGGATGGGCGCGCCTCACCCGACCCGGCCCACCCGGCCTAAGGCCGAAAACTGCCTCCGCCTCTGCTCTCCGCCGTCCCTGGCTGGAAGAAACCCGCAAACGCTCGCCCACCGGAGCTCAGAAGTGCTGGGCACAGTGCAGGGTTTGCTGACCCACGCGTGGGTGGCCCCGGAGCGACGCGGAACGCTTCCGAAGGATCAGCGCCGGAACTTGGGGCAGGAGGCGGGCGAGCCTCCGCAGACAGGGCCGGGAGGGGGGGGAGGGAGGAACGGTTAAGTGGGGTGTCTCTTCCAAAGCCGACCGGCCGGCAAACGAGGCCTTGATGAAGAAAGGTTCTGCTACGCGGAGTTGGCGCATCCCGGATTCCGGCCTGTGTGTCCTCATTGCCCTTGACGCGTGGGGTTTCCTCCTCGCCCCCTCACGAGACTGGGACTTCCTGGCTAGGGAGGGGGTCGGAGTGAAGGCGCTGAACCAGTGGGTTAGGGAGTCTACTCCCACTTTATTATAGACATTGCTGGACCCCTCTCTGTCCCTGATCCAGGAGTCTGGGGAGGACGTAGCAAGCTCCCCGAGGATCCATTTTAGGAAAAGGGCAGCTATCCGAACCCCCAACATGTAGGAGGGCCTGAGAACCGCAACTGCACCAGACTCTGAGAAGGGACAGGAAGTCCAGCATGCCCTCCAAGGAGAGGCAGATTAAGTGGGTGAGGAAGATGGGGAGAGAAGGGAAACTGCTCTCTGATGAAGAGGGGCAGGTATCCTAAGACGGAAGGCGAGTTCAATGGTCAGATAGAGCAGGTCTCTAATTCTGAGCCTTTAGAAACTCTGCTTACTCACAGTCTTCACAAGATTGTTGTTAGGAGGTTTATCGAACACTAGAAATCTATATGTGCTAAACTTTGCTTAACATTAAGTATTCAGTGGTAGGCCAGCCCTCTCTCTCTCTCCAGGGTGTTGTTGAGGGTGGGGGACAGACAAGTAACCAAATGATAACAAGACTACTTGAATTAGTGTCAATACCATTTGCTACGAAGCAAATAAGAGGAGTGTGGAGGTTGAGCAGATGACTAGTTTGGGTGGTCAGACAAGACCTTAGTGACAGGTGACAAGAACAGAGGCTAGGCAGAGGAGTAACTAATACAAAAGCCCTGAGTAGGGAACTGACTTAGTGAAGTCAGGAAGAAAGGTTAGTGTGGCTACAGTAGAGTGGACCAAAGAAAGAATATTAAGACAGCAAGATGCAAGTCACATTAGGGCCCAGCAACCCATGGCAGAGGGTTTAAGTTCTACTCTGTAATGGGGCATTTGAAGAGTTTTGAACAGGGAAATGACAAGATACTGTTGCTTTTAAAAAAAAGAAAGAAAGAAAATCCCCCTGGCTTCTGTACTGAAAGTAAACTCAGAAGACAAGAGTAGAAGCAGCAAATCCAGTTAAGAGGAAAAACTCGGATTAGGATGGTAGGAGTGGACGTCATGAAGCACTTGGGGCAGTCATGGAAAGTATTGGCTCAATATGGAGGTGACTTCTTCCCAGGCTCCCTCAAAAGACAGTATCTCCCTATTGAAAGAACACCCACATTTATTTTGCTCCAAGGGACAGGGACAGGCTCAAAAAGTTCATATAAGTTGTTTTATTTCAACCCCACCATTAAAATCCTAGGAGATAAAGACCTCATCTCAGTTGCAGAGCTACTGATGAAGTGTTAGGCCACTTCTCAAATTCTCTCCCATTTTATAGCACAACTTTACCTGTTTGCAGATCCCTATGCAAACACTGGGGGTTTCCCCCGCTTACCATATTAAACAAAAACAGTGTTGCAAATAAAGATTAAAGATGAGATTTAGTGATAACTTCTGAAATAACTGGTGGAAAACAGGAGAAGCTGACTGGTTTCATCCTGGGGCTTCAGCATTGTAAGAAAATCCAGGTTTGGACAGGCTAACACAGCTTTTTGACCTCTGGGGACTTATCAGTGACACCTTCAACTGTGTGAGCCAAGGCTGTCTTCCAACTTCCTTCTGTGGCTCTATAAAGCAGCCAGGCTTCTGGTCTTCCACCTCTCTCTCCTTTCTGCATCTCTGCCTCTCTCCATCCCACCCTCCCACCCCAAAACACACACACACACACACACACACACACACACGTTTTGATTACGTAGGCACAAGCTTCCATTCATGGAAGAGTGCTTCCTCTCTATAACCTAGAAAAGAACTCCTCACAGCCTTTTGCTGTGTTTTATCCCCAGATCATTCTTTTCCCACCTGACTTTTTTTGAAGAAATGGACTTAAAAGCCCAGACACAGGCCCCTTGTTCCAGCTTTGTCTTCCAAAGATGGCATAACTCATCCAGACATTCACTCCTCTTGCCCTCCTTGCCCCATTTGTAGTATAACTGCAGGTTAACCAAGACAAGAGTCTGGACCAAGGGTCATATTTGAGAGGGGCTCAGAACTTGCATTGCATGGCTTTCTTCCCCAGGCAAAAATATGTCTCTGCTCCAGCAGCCCAAGGGTACTGACCTTGGGCTGCTGTTTTCTTCTATATTTATCACAGTTGCTTAGTATAGGGGTCTGGATGCTCTTGATTGCTCAATAACTATTGGCTGACTAGAGCCTATTAGGTTGGCTCTATTTACCTGAGCTTGGTGGGTGACATTTCTGTGGTCAGACTGTGCAAATCTGAGGGAGGATGTGTAAACAGGACAAGACTGCTTTTCCAAAGGCCAGAGTCCAGAAATAGTTCCTTGGACTTCTGACCTATTACCTGGACAGAAAGCTCCTGAGCAAATGACAAATTGTGAAATATAATGACAAGTAGTTCTATCCCGATAAGTTTGCTGATGACAATAAACTGCCGACTTCCACCTGGAAAAAATACAGGAGGGGGCTGGGGTTGTGGCTCAGAGGTAGAGCGCTCACCTATCATGCATGAGGCACTGGGTTTGATCCTCAGCACCATATAAGTAAAATAAACATTGTGTCCACCTATAACTAAAAAATAAATATTAAAAAAAAAACAGAATGGCCAGCCTTTTCTAACACTTTGCTTCCTGGAGATTATAGTGGCTCTTCAACAGAATTGACTGTACCTTCCAAGGATCATTTCTTCTTCCAGTTTGAGCCAGGCTTACAGTTCTGAGGCAATGGAGATTCTCAGATTTTACAGAGAAGATATGCAAGGGCTGGGGTTGTAGCTCAGTGGTAGAGCACTTGCCTCACATGCATGAGTCCCAGGGTTTAATCCTCAGCACCACATACAAATAAATAAATAAAAATAAAGATATTGTATCCATCTACAACTCAAAAGAGAGAGAGAGAAGACATGCAAAATGTCATTTTTCAAGCACCAATAAAGACACCTTGTTTTAGTCCTAGAGTGCTCCCACATACTAAAAAAGTAAGAGAGAGACTAGCATTGAATAGATCCGGGTTAGATCCCCATATCTATAGGCTAGCTGTGCGGCTTTGGGCAAGTTCCTTCACCTGTGTTATGGAGTTAACTATTTTGCTTACAGGGCTGTATGATGGTGATTTAGAAGCTGCTTGGCCAAACCTGGGTCCTATGAAAGAGTCTCCATCAGTGCATACTAGTTTCCCTCTCCCTCACTCCACCAGACAGTTCCCCATCTGTTGTGCCATTAATCTGCGCAACAGAGAACTTCCCACCCCCTCTGCTTTTTCCCTGCAGAAATGTGCCTGCCTCTGAGAATGGAGAGTAATTTCACAATACACAAGAGCTGGGGAAGCTAACGAAGAAGAGTTCAGAAATTTCAGCAAAGCTACAGGGAAGGAAAAGGTCAAAAATCAGGGTGATAACCAAGTAACCACTGATGACTGGTTTTAGAGAATGGGTAGCCTGTTGGCTTCATTCTCTGCCTCCCACTCTCCCACCATTCCCTGAAAAGCAGATCTAGTGACTGGTGAAAACAAAATCAAGAAGGGTGGCAAGGGACAACTGGTTAGGCCCTGCCAGGGTTAGCTTGGTCAGGAAAGCAGATTGAAGCAGCACATCTACTGTGTTCTAACTCATTCTTCCTTGTGATACCACCGGAACAGTGAAGAGTTCGGCTTCCCTGCAGGTTGAAGTTTGAACATGAGAGAAGCACGCAAAGGCAAGCATATGAAGCAGGGTTTATTTAAAAAGAGGAAACATAGACTTCTCCCACGAGGGAGAAGGGGACCACAGCTGGTATCATGGTATCCCAAGAAGCGAGGTGTTCTGCCCTTTTTATATGGCTTAGGCTTCCTTTGTTCTCCTGCTTTACCCCCTTATCTTTCTTCTTCCTGCCTACCTGACCAGGCCCAGGAATGCTCAGTGGGAAGGCCAAAGGTGGGAAACAGGTGGGCTAAAGGGGGAAGGGCTGGATGGAGTAGACAGGACACATTAACAACCTTATTGCTCCCTGTGAGGAGGGAAAATTCCTGGGACAGGTTATCTGGGCCACAGGTTGAAGCAGGGGCAGGTTCTTGATAAGATCCCTCAGGGGACAGTCTGCAACTTCCCGGACTCACTCAAATTGGCCTCCAAGATCCGACCTGACTCGATTTACCTATCTACATTGCCTGTCTAATTCTGGCTTCAATTGGACAGAAGTACCAATAGGGAATCCTGGCATGGGGGGGGGATTTTTTTTTTCAGTACTGGGGAGTGCACTTAGGTGTGCTCTACCACTAAACCACATCCCCAACCCTTTTTATTTTTTATTTTAAGGCAGGGTCTCACTAAATTGCCAGGCCTTGAACTTGCCATCCTCCTGCCTCAGCCTCCAGAATCCTTAGGATTATGGGAATATACCACTGCATCTGGCTATCCCAAGATTATAATGAGGGAAATAACAATAGCTAGCTCTTATCGAGTGTTTGTGTCAGGCATTAAAATAGACACTTTAGACTGATTAGCATGTTGAATTTACACCAGCCATTATCATTGCCATCTTTCAGAAGAGGCACAAAGAGTGGCTGAACAGCCTGTCCATGGCCTTATTACCAGAGTGAAAATAATAAGCCAGGCATGGCACACACCTCTAATCCCAAAAGCTCAGGAGGCTAAGGCAGGAGGAGTGCAAGTTCCCAGACCAACTTCAGTAACTTAGTGAGCCCCTGTCTCAGAAAATTTTAAAAGAGCTGAGAAGGCTGGGGATATAGTTTAGTAACATAGTGCTTAGCTAGCATGCATGAGGCCCTGGGCTCATCCCCAGCACTGCAAAAAAGAAAAAGAGCTGAGGATGTGGCTCAGTGGTAGAATACTCCTGGGTTCAGTCCCCAGTGCTGCAATAAATAAGGATAAGCATAATTTATAATAAATATAAATAATAATGATAAATACATTTATAATAATAATAAGAGTGATGGAAATTCAGGATTTGAACTCAAGCTGTCTGACACCTCCCTGGCTCTGGCTATGTCCTCTTTTTATCATCTCAGTTGCCTGCCCAGCCTGCTCTCTGCAGTTGGGATGCCAGCCTCATGCATCCAAGGCTTCCTGTGATCCTGATCACTTCACCTGGGCCAAGATACCCATTAACTAATTAGCCATCCTGTGCTACCAGGGAAGGGCTGAGGAAATCTCCACCTCCACCCTACCTTCCAACACACACACACTGCACATTCTTCATCCCCACCCCAGGAACACAGGTCCAAATCCAAACAAATGCCATCTCCTCCTGAAGATCTTCCTTGCTTTTTCCCTGAGTTCTATACCACTTTATGCCTTTCTTGGGGTCCGTACCTCTTCCTAATAAAAACTCATGTCTGTATAATACCTTATAGTCTTCAAAACACTTGCCAGGCACAGTGGTGCAGGCCTGTAATCCCAGCAGCTCAGGAGGCTGAGGCAGGAAGATCACAAGTTCAAAGCCAGCTTCAGCAACTTAGCGATGCCCTAAGCAACTCAGCAAGACCCTCTCTCTAAATAAAATATTTTTTAGAAGGGCTGGGGATGTGGCTCAGTGGTTAAGCACCCCTGGGTTCAATCCCTGATACAAAACACACACACACACACACACACACACACACACACTTGCCCATCCACCTAATGGAACCCTTTTTGCCAAGCCTCTTAACCACTTTCCGTGGCTGGGTGGCACAGGGCATGACGGTTCAGCAAAAAGAACTGAGCTCCAGAATCCACTCGGTCATCACCCTAGCTCCACCACTTGGCTCACTGTTTTATCACTGAGAAAGTTACTTATTGGCCGCCTCAGTTTTCCTGTCTGCCCCATGTTGCTGGAGGGTTGAGTGAGGTAAAGAGAAAGTGCTTGCGCTCCCAAACTCAATTAGTGATGGCTAATGTTATCATCATCACACTGAATCTTCCCTCCAGACCCCGTAGGAATAAACAAAGTCAGTCAGTTCTTGACATCAGGAAGGATGGGTTTAGACCAGACGACCTCTAAGCTCTCTTCCAGCTCCATCAAGCTGTGATTCTATCATGAGTCACTGTTGTTTACGCACACATCTTAGCTCTTCCTGCTATAGCCCTTAACATAGGGCCTTGTAAACTACTGGCTGTGCTTCCAGATCAATGTTAGCACATAACAATAGCCCCTGCCTCATCCAGGCACTTGGATAAGCAAATTTCTGTATAGCATTTAGCACAGTTCCTGGCATTTTTGTAAGAACCTAATAAATCATGATTACTATTATTATCCCATCTAACAATAAGACTCCCAAATATGATCATTAAAAGGATTGACAAGCCAAGCAACTTGGCCCACACCTGTAATCCCAGCAACTCAGGAGGCTGAGGCAGGAGGATGGAAGGTTTGAAGCCAATCTGGGCAATTTTAGCAAGACCCTGGCTCAAAATAAAAAAATAAAAAGTGCTAGGGATGTAGCTCCGTGGTAGAGTGGCCTTTGGTTAATCCCCAGTATGGGGGGTAGAGTGGTAAGAGTGGGAGGTGTTCTACTGGTAGCACCCTACCTGAGTTCATTCTGGTAGCCACCCTGTGACACCTGGAGCAAATTGATTAACCATCCTATGCCTCTGTCTTCTCATCTGTAAAGTGGACATGATGATCACAGTAACCACCAAATAAGGTTGCTATGTAGATCAAGTGAATTAATATTTTAAAAAAGGCACGTATAGCTGTGCCTGGCACAAGCTTGATGTATGTGCGGGCTTTGCAGAGGAGGAGACACATCAAGTAAGTGTCCAAGCTGTAGTGGAGTTGGGATCCAAACCTAGGACTGACTGATTCTGGAGTCTCATATTAGGACATGTTTCTGCTCCAAACGATCCATGTCCATTTTCTCAGTTTTCTGCGTCCACTCCTTTCCTCCCTTTTCCCTCACAAAGAAGTCTCTCTAATAGTGGTGATTTGGGAAGGGGAGGAAAGAAATCAACGCAGAGGCTTCTGGTGAGGGCGACACAGGATGCCCTCGGGTCACAGTGAAGGAGAAGGGGTCTTTTGCTCACACTGTCTGGCCACATCTCTTAAGCACTCCAGCAGGGGCGTGGTCCAGAAGCCCAGAAACATGGCAACACCCACGCCTTCCTTCTAGCCTGGAACCTGTAGTGAAACGCTCCTCAGCACATTACTGTCGCCCTAGAAGCTGGGCCCCAGCTCTTCAACAGAGACAGTCCCTGACCTGGGGGCTTGTTCCATTTCTGAAGCATGATTCACCCAGCAGACAAGACCAGACAGACTGGTACCAGAGGAAGGAGGGCTGGGCGCTCCAGGGAAAAAAGAAAACAAATGCGGGTTAGAGGTGGGCGGGACCGCAGCTGCCGGGCTGCAGGGGCGGGGAGCAGCCAGCTGCGGGAGCCCGCATATCGCGCGCCCCCGACGGAGCCGTCTCCGCAGCCGCTTGTGGATTCAAGGTGAAGCCCACCGCGCTTCCAACGCCCCGGGAAAATGCTGACGGCATTGCACGCTGGTGTCGCCCATTATGATTTTCAAAGCCCTTTCACACAAATAATTTTAATTCGGAGGGTTTTTTAAGATAATTTGCTTCTCTTATTACAAAGCAACACAGGCTCATTGAGGACGACTGGGAAATGTTTTCAAATGTAAATTTCGAAATTTCAAGTGTGTATTTAGAATTATACCATGAGCAATAAGGTTTTCAGTCAATTCCCAACTAGTCTTTTTCTAAGCCTCTATACATTAAACAAAATGGGAGCCATCTATCATAAAGGTCTTTCTTTTTCTTCTTCTTTTTTTTTTTTTTTTTTTTTGGTGGGGGAGGTACCAGAGATTGAACTCAGGGGCACTCGATCACTGAGCCACATCCCCAGCCCATCCCCAGCCGCATTTTGTATTTAGACACAGGGTCTCACTGAGTTGCTTAGCGCCTTGCTTTTGCTAAGGCTGGCTTTGAACTCGTGATCCTCCTGCCTCAGCCTCCACAGCCATTGGGATTACAGAAGTGTGCCACCGCACCCGTCTGGTTTGTTGTTGTTGTTTTGTTTTGTTTTTACTTAACATAAAGTCTTAAGCATTTTCCAATGTTACCAAACATTTTGCTATAACAATTCGTAATGGCTGCATTTATCACCATAGATTTTCTGTAGCCAGGCCTGATTGTTAAATTTTTAATGTTTACAAAAACTTTACTATTATAAATAATACTGCCATGAACATCTTTGTACTTACCTTTTTTTTTTTTTTGTCTGTAGACCTTTTTATATCCCAATAATAAATTTCTAGTATAGCAATCCCTAGCGTGAAGGATTTGAACTTTTTTAAGAGACAGGGTCTTAACCATGTTACCCAGTTTGTCCCCAAACTCCTGGATTCAAGAGCTCCGCCTGCCTCAGCCTCCTGAGTAGTTGGGATTGCAGGTGCCTGATACCATGCCAGCTCCAATATTTTTTAATATAGCCCCCCCCCCTTGCTTATCTGTGGTTTTGCTTTCCGTGATTTCAGTTACCCATGGTCAATGGTGGTCTGAGAATATTAATTTGTCTTGACTCTTTTAAGAGAGACTACATTCACATAACTTTTATCATGGTATGTCATTATAATTATTCTATTTTTATTAATAGTTACTTTTTGTCTCCTCTTGTCCCTGATTTACAAATTAAACTTTATGGTAGGTATGTAAGTATATGAAAACCTGATTATTTAGGATTCAGTACTCTCTGCAGTTTGGGGCACGCACTGACTAGGGTCTTGAAACACATCCTCTCTGGGAAGGGAGGATTTCCACATTTATAGCTGAATTATCACCCAGACAATATGTTCAGTTTACACACCTGCCAGTACTGTGTGAGAATGTGCCCCTCACTCTCTGTTGTGAGCCCAGGAGCACTGGTTTGTGGCAAGTGTCTCATGCTATATGAGAACTGGGCACAGTGCTAGGCAATCAGCTCAGGCTCACACACACAAGTGAGACCAAACTCTGGCCTCCTGCAGTTGGTGTCAGGACCTTTCCCATTCTGCTTTCCAGACAGAACTCTGAAGAAGTTTTCCTGAGTAACATGATTTTATTAACTTTCTTTTTATGCCAGGCACAGTGGCACACACCTGTAATCCCAGTGGCTTGAAAGGCTGAGGCAGGAGGATTGCTAATTCAAAGCCAGCCTCAGCAATTTAACGAGGCGCTTGGCAATTCAGCAAGACTCTGTCTCTGAATAAAATATAAAAAAGGGCTGGAGATGTGGCTCAGTGGTTAAGCACCCCTGGATTCAATCCCCAGTAACCCCCCCCCAAATTTATCTTTATGTCAATATCTGTAGGTGAAAAAATACTCTTAATCTTCCATTTCTTGACCTTGTTTTTGCCAGGGACACCTGTGGCAGTCTGAGTAAGCCAATCGACCTCTTCTCAGAATAATGTACTTATGATTGCATTAATATTTGAGATCAGCCTGGGCAACTCATTTCACCCTATGGTTAGCCAGTGGTATTTTGAGATAGTCATGTGTCATGGATTTGTTCTGAGAAGTGCATAAATAGGCAATTTTGTCACTGTGCAAACATAGAGTACACTTACCTGCACACAAGCTGTCTGAGGCTTCAGACTCAGGAACATGATATATTACAGCAAACTTTTTGTTTAAGTAGAAGGAGTACACTCTAACAATAAAAAAGATAGCATAATAAATAGATGAACTAGTAACAAGTCATTTGTTGTCGTTATCAAGTGTTAGGTGCTGTACATAATTGTGTGTGCTATTTTTTAATACGAAGGCAGCACAATGTTTGTTTACACTGTCATCACCATAAACATGTGAGCAATGCACTGATGTCACTAGATGAGGTGAAATTTTCAGCTCCCTTTTAATCTTGTGGGACCACTGTCATCCGTACATCCTGTTGTTGCCCTCATATGCAATGACTGTGATTTTTACAGGTGACAGTCATTGTGGTTTGTTGTTTACATTCACAATGAAGTGAAATGGTGAATTTAATTTATGAAATAGTGACTTTTTTTTCTCAATGGGGTCTGTAGAATTTGTAAGAACTCTGTATGGCCATTTCTCCAAAGAACACCAGAAAAACCTGTTGATCAACCTGTTATTTTAGTGCTTACTTTTTTCCCCCATTTTTTTTTATTGGTGCAATTAGTGCTAGGTGCTTACTATTAAAGTAAGTGGGTGAGGTATAAATCTAGACTAGCCAAGTGAGGTGGTGCATACCTATATAAAACCTGTGTAACTCAGGAAGCTGAAACAGAAGGATCACAACTTCAAGATCAGCCTGGGCAACTTGGCAAGACCCTGTAGGGTCTCAAAATAAAATAAAAAGGGCTGGAAATATAGCTCAGTGGTAGAGTGCCTCTGGGTTCTATTGCCAGTACTGAAATAAATCAATTTACTAGACTAGCTGCAGTGAGAGAGAGATCACCACCTGGGGGGAAAATTGGTAGGGAGAACTTTTATTTCTATGTACTTGCAACAAAATACACAGACAATTGGCTAGGGATGTAGTTTATTGGTAGAGTACGTGCCTAGCACATGTGAAGCCCTGGGTTCAATCCTCAGAATCACACATTCATATATATATAATGATATATGGTTATATATGGTTTTTTATGCTGCTAATATTCTCTATATATATGTGTGTGTATGTATGTGTGTATATATATAGAGAGAGAGAGAGAATATTAGCAGCATAAAAAAACAAGATTTCTTTTTTTAATTGAACAATACCTTTTTAAATTTTTTTATAAATAACAAGATTTTTACACAGAAAAGTAAATGAGCATTTTGACATTAAATTTATAAGACCTAAGTAAATGCAGGGATACACCACTAGTGTAAAGATGTCACTTCTCCCCTAGTAGTCTTTAAGTTCAATGTAATCCTACTCAGTGTTCCAGTTTTCCTTTTTTGTAGAAATGGAAAGGCTCAGTGGAAATTATGTGAAAATATGGAGGATTTAGGGTAGCAAATATAATCTTGAGGAGGAAGAATAGAGTTAGAGGACATATACTATTGTGTATCAAAATGTATTACAAAGCTACAATAATTAAAGCAGTGTGTATTTGTGCATGGACAGAAATGTAAGCTGATGGAAAAGACTAGAAAGTCCAGAAACAGACCACATATATGGCCCACTGACTGATGACAAAAGGCCCATTGAAATGCAGTGGAGAAAGGATGGTCTTTCAATGGACAGTGCTGAATCGATTGAATAAAATGAACATTGATCCTCTACCTCACATGATACAGAAAAATAAGTTTCACACAGAGCACAGATCAAAAGATGAAATGTAAAAGCATAAAGCTTCCATAACAGAAAATACCTTTATTACCCTGGGGCGGGCAAAGATTTTTTGAAAAGGACACATTTTTTTTAACATACTAGATCTCATTTTAAATTTAAAATGTCTATTCATTAAAAAAAACAAAAAACACTCCATTAAAACAGCCAAGAGATTAATGTTTCTCAGCCTACCCTAAATTGTGGAACCAACTTAGATGCCCTTCAGTAGATGAATGGATAAAGAAATGGTAGTATATACAGAATGGAATATCATTCAGCATTAAAATATAATAAAATCATGGCATTTGCAGGTAAATGGATGGAGTTGGAGAATATAATGCTAAGTGAAGTTTGCCAATCCCAAACAAAACAAATGCCAAATGTTTTCTCTGATATAAGGAGGCTGATTCACAATGGGGATGAGGGGAGGAGCAAGGGAGGAATGGAAGAACTTTAGATAGGACAAAGGGGAGGGGGGGAGGGAGGGAGCATGGGGGTAGGAAAGACGATGGAATGAGATGACATCATTACCCTAGGTACATGTATGAAATGGAAAGGCTCACGAATGGTGTGACTCTACTTTGTGTACAACCAGAGACATGAAAAATTGTGCTCTATATGTGTACTATGAATTGAATCGCATTCTGCTGTCATATATAACAAATTAGAATAAATAAATTTTTTAAAGAAATAGTTGCACCTTGCTTTGTGGTCTGATATGTGGTCAGTAAGCTCATGGGTTAATACCTACTTTATAGTCATAGATGTCCATTGACTTAAGCATGTCAACTGTGCCCTTCAAATCTATATCCTGATTATTTTTTTGCTAAGCTAAAATGATCAGTTACTGAATGAGATATGTTCACATCTACCACTGTGATGTTTGGTAGATTTATTTATTTTATTGTTTGCATTTCTAATAATTTGAATTCTAATTTTAAGATATATTTACACAAACACAATAGATGGATACATGTTTAAAATTGCTCTAGCTTCCAAGTGAGCTGAGTCTTTTATCATTATGTATAAAATGATATTATACTGTTAATGCTATTTGCCTTAAATCTTTTTTATCTAATATTAATGTAGCTACAACAAATTGTTTTAGGGCTTGTGTAGAAAATCTACCCAATAGAAACACCTGTCAACCTCTTTAAAAAAAATAGCCAAGAGAAAGCCCACATAAGGGAAAAAAATATTTATATTACATATATCCAATAAAGGATTTAGATCTAAAATCTTCAAAGAACCAGTAAGAAAATGACTCCTGAGGAAGAAATGAACAAAAGACTTGTGAAAGACTTTTCAAAAGGTATTTTCACTTAGGTGCGCTAGTAAATGCATATAATTCCAGTGACTTGGGAGGTTAAGGCAGGCAGATCACAAATTCAAGTCCAGCCTGAGCAACTTAGTGAGACCCTGTCTCAAAATAAGATAAAAAGAACTGGGGATGTGGCTCAGTGGTAGAACATCTCTGGTTCAATCCCCAGCATTGGCAGGGGGAGCAATATTCAATTGATACTATATTCAATGAACATATATTTTTTAAAAGTTCAGTATCATCAGGCATCGGGGAAATAAACATTAAAATGATTGTGAAGCTGGGCATGGTGGTGCACGCCTTAATCCCAACTGCTTGGGAGGCTGAGACAGAAGGATGGTAAGTTCAAAGCCAGCCTCAACATCAGTGAGGTGCTAAGCAACTCAGTGAGATCCTCTCTCTAAATAAAATACAAAATAGGGCTGGGGATGTGGATCAGTGGTCCAGTGCCCCTGAGTTCAATCTCCAGTATCCACCCCACCCCTAAAAAAAAGGGTTGAGGATATGGCTCAGTGGTAAAGCATTTCTGAGTTCAATTCCCAGGAGTGAGCCACCATGTTCGGCTAATAGGTGATGCCTGTACTCATTGTTTCCAAATACTCTCCTCTTATTCACTTCTTTTTTTTTAATGAAATTTTTTAATTTCAAAAATTTCACTGGGTGTGGTGGAGCGTGCCTATAACCCCAGCAATTTGGGAGGCTGATACAGGAAGATCACAGGCTGAAGCAGGAGGATCGCAAGTTCAAGGCTAGCCTCAGTAATTTAGCAAAAATATTTTTTATTTGTCTCAAAATAAAAAAAAAAAAAGTATTGGGAATGTAGCTCAATGGTAAAGCAGCTCTAGGTTCAATACCAGTACAAAAAAAATCAAACATATACAAAAGTAAATCAAATTATATAATATATATTACCCAAATTCAAAAATCATAAACTCGTGGTCAATTGTGATTGATCCATACCCCATCCCACACTTTTTTTTTTTTTTGGTTGTTCAAAACATTACAAAGCTCATGATATATCATCTTTCATACATTTGACTCAATTGGGTTATGAACTCCCATTTTTACCCCAAATACAAATTGCAGAATCACATCATTTACACACTCACATTTTTACATAATGGCATATTAGTGACTGTTGTATTCTGCTACCTTTCCTATCCCCTACTATCCCCCCTCCCCTCCCCTCCCATCTTCCCTCTCTACCTCATCTGCTGTTGTTCAATTCTCTCCCTTGTTTCCCCCCCCCCATCCCACACTCTTATTACATTGTTTTGAAGCAAATACCAAACATTGCATCATTTCATCAATAATTATTTCAGTTTATAGCTTTCAAAGATATATAAGCAAGGGGTTGGAGATATAGCTCAGTTGGTAGATTGCTTGCCTCCTATGCACAAAGCCCTGGGATCAATCCCCAGCATCACAAAAAAAAAAAAAAACCCAAAAGATATATAAGCAAAACACCATCATTGTATCTAAGCAAAATGTCTTTTTTAAGGACTGTGGAATGAGACAGACATTATTACCCTATGTACATGTATGAATACACTACTGGAGTGACTCTGCACCATGTACAGCCAAAGGAATGAGAAGATGTGCTCCATTTGTGTACAATTGCATTCCACTGTAAAATAAATACATTTAATTTTTTTTAATTTAAAAATGCCTTCCTAATGGCCTAGCCAAAATAACATCATTATATCTTTAAAATTAACAATAACTTATTAATATCATTAAATATCCAATCAGGGCTGGGAATGGTGGCTCATGCCTGTAATCCCAGCAGTTCGGGAGGCTGAGGTAGGGGGATCCCTAGTTCAAAGACAGCCTTAGTAGTGAGGTCCTAAGCAACTCATTGAGACCCTGATGAGTTTTATATTTTATTTATAAAATATTTTTAAAAGTTCTGGGGATATGGCTTGGTAGTTAATCACCCCTGGATTCAATCCCCAGTACCCATCCTCCAAAATCCAAATCCAATCAGGGTTTAAATTTCCCACTTCTCATACATTATAGTTCATGTATTTTATTTGAATCCCAATCTAATTATCATCTATGTATTGCATTTGACTGCTGTGGACCCTAAATTTGTTTTAATTTAGAGATTCCCTCTTCCTTTTCTTCTTCATTTTTTTTTTCTTTTAACTTGTTTATTAAAGAAACTAGGTCACTTTTCCAGTAGTTTCCTACAGTCTGGATTTGCTGACAGTGTCCCTGTGGTATGTCGTTTAACCTGTTGTCGGCATCCCTGTGTTTTCTGTATGCTGGTAATTGGTGGCTGGTGATGTGATCAGGTTCGAGTGTTTAGGCAGCTAGATCAAAAGGTGGCACTGTGTTCTGTTAGCAAGCATAGAGTTGTGGCTTTCTCTTTCTTCCCACATTTCTTGTAACCATTGATGACTGTGGTCTACACACGCGTGATAACATAAATACTTATTTAAAAGAATGTTGTATTGGTGGTGATATGGAGCCATCTGTATACTGGCAAAGAGCAAAAGAATAAAAACACAAAACAAGAGGTATATTATGCTTCAATGTTTTACAATTATGTAAAAATGTTATTACACATATAAATATATGTCCTAGTAGAGGCATAGAATTTGTTGATACACTTATAGAAGAAATGAGTAACAATGATGCCTTCTGGGGAAATAAATGGGGTGTTGGGAGGCAGGGATGTAAAGAAGACTTAGTTTTCACTCTGTATTCTTGTGTGCCCTTGGGGACTTTTTAAATGATGAAAATATATAATATGAAATTTGCCATTGTAATCATTTTAGATCATATAATTCAGAGGCATTAAGTTCATTCATAATGTGCAACTATCACTACTCTATAGTTCCAAAACTTTTCATCAACCCAAACAGAAACCCTATACCCATAAAGCAGCCACTCCCCTATTCTCACCTGTTGCCAGTCACTGATCTGTTTTATTCTCTAAGGATTTGTCTCTTCTGGATATTGCACATAAAAGGAATCATACTATATGTGGTCCTTTATGTCTAGCTTCTTAGCTTGACAAATAGAAAGAACGGTCAGAGCCTGGAACGTCTGAAATGTAGAAGCTTGAAGTAGGACTGGCTGTGTAATTCATGAGCCCAGTTAAAATGAAGATGCAGGGCCCCTTGCCCAAAAGGCAAGAAAAAGCATTTTCCTTCCTCCAGCCATTTCTCTCTTGATTTGATGTTGTGCATTTTGTTACTTAATGCCTAAGAAAAAAAATTAAAATTTTAGATTACTAGAATGAATTCACCATTCATCACATCGCACCATGCCAGTTTTATATGCAAACATAGTATTTAATTCACTTGTGGAATCGCCAAAATGACAGTCTGTTGCGGCTTGTCCCCAGAGGGTGTCTTAAACTGACCAGAAAGAAACAAATGGGAGAAAGACTAAGGAAAGTTGGAAGGAGGAAGGCAGGATCCCCAGCCTTGGCGCCCAAGCCTGGGGCCAGCGGCAGGCGCGCTCGCCAGCAGTTCCAGAGGCTGAGTTAGGGGGATCCCTAGTTCAAAGATAGCCTTAGTAGTGAGGTCCTAAGCAACTCATCGAGACCCTGATGAGTTTTATATTTTATTTATAAAATAGACCCTCCACAAACCCCCGCCCCAGCCCTCAACGCCGGGTGCGTGCATTCGTGTTCTCGAGCGCACCCTGGCGGCGTAGGGTCTGAAGAAGTCAAGCCAAGTGTCGGCCCACGGGTCTGCAGCCCAAACCCACGACAGACAACCCCCAGCGGTACTGCGACCTCCGTGCCCGTGGTGCTCCGTGCCTGGATGGGGTGGGCGAAAGACCCCGCTGCCAGCAGAGGAAAGGGATGGCCACCACCACACCCCAGGCTCTTCTCGTGGCCGCACCCGGGACTCTACTGGAGGCGGAAAATAGCAGTAGTTACCTGGCAGCAGTTGCAAGGTCAGGGACACAAAAGTGCAGGGAAGCCATCCTCTGGAGGCAGCCTAAGGAGGCCGATAGTGCAAGAGCCTGGACTGCAAGCCCTGGCGCATGCTCCATTGTCCTTTGAGAATTCACTATAAAACTTAAATTCAAAGATAAAGAATTTCAAGACAATGACAGCAGAATTAAACCAAGTACTAGAACCTTCTGGACACTGGACCCTGTGTAACCTTGTGCTATGGTGACAGCCTATGAAGCTGACATCACAAGAAAAAATAATGTCTGTCTGCAAAAATGAAAAGTGAGTCAGATATGCGAGCTGCCTATGTGATTTTAAATTGTCTAGTACCCACATTTTTTTGAAAAATGTCTTTATGGATACAATACCTTTATTTTATTTATTTTTATGTGATGCTGAGGATCGAATCCAATGCCTCACACATGCTAAGCAAGTGCTCTACCACTGAGCTGCAACTGCAGGCCCTGGCACACACATTTTTTAAAAGGGGTGTAGGGGGCTGGGGTTGTTGCGCAGTGGTAGAGCACTTGCCTAGAATGCTTAAGGCCCTGGGTTCCATCGACAGCGCCGAAAATAAATTTTAAAAACTAAAAAAGAATATTCAAATAAACAGGTGATATTAATTTTCATAAAATATTTTTAACCCAGTGTATAAAAATGTCATTCCAACATGTGATCAATATTAAAAATTATTAAGAGACATTTGACTTTTTTCTTCCACACCAAGTCTTCAAAATCTAGTGTGTATTTTACACTCATTTCAAGTGCTCAGTGGCCACAAGGTGGTTAGAGCTCTGGTGGTGGACAGGTCAGACTTGTAGAATAAAAAATGAAAATGGTTAGCCCTGGTACTCTTTGTATAAATTCTACTTGGTGATCTAATACTGACTGATAAAACAGAAATATCTACCAATATTTGTCAATATCATTTCTATCACATCAATCACATCATGTGAACAAGCTATATGGCACTCCGGAATTTCTGTGAGCGATTTTGATGACTATTGCAATAACTTTCTCTCCCTTTCTTTCCCCCTCAGAACTGGAGATTGAACCCAGGGGGCTGTCTACCACTGAGCTTCATCTCCAGCCATATTTATTTATTTAATTTTTCTTTTTTTTTTTTTTTATTTTTCTGGTTCCAGGGAATGAACCCAGAGGTACTTAACCACCGAGCCACATCCCATGCCTTTTTTGTATTTTATTTAGAGACAGGGTCTTAGGATCTCGTTAAGGCTAAGGCTGGCTTTAAACTCACAATCCTAGTGCCTCAGCCTCTCTAGCCACTGGGATTAAGGTGTTCACCACCAGGCCTGACTATTTATTTTTAATTTTGAGACAGGATCTTGCTAAGCTGCCAAGGCTGTCCTCAAAATTGTGATCCTCCTGCTTCAGCCTCCTAAGTAGCTGGGATCACAGCCATGTATCACTGCACCTGGCTGCATTTATATATTAATATCATTATTAAATTTAAAATATTTCTTCAAATACTATAATAGTGTCATATAGACAGTCATGAAACAGTGATTCTAATGCTAGTGCTGAAAAACATAACCCCAATTCTATAAACATAAAAAGGGGAAGTTAGATGTTTCAGTTACCATGAGGGAAGCCAAGTAACCACCCTCATGCTCCACGTCATTAATTTAATAGTGAACAGCCTGAGAAACATTGGAAAGTTCTGAGATAAAAGTCAACATTTAAGCAGATAGATAACACTTCTAAGTTTAAAAAAAAAAATTGCATAACCAACAAAAAGAAGGAAGAAAAAAAACAAACCCAGCCACATAATCAGATACAAAACTCAAATTGCAGTTATGTACACCTGAGCTGCCTTGGTTGTGAATTTTAGTACTCTAAGAATATAAACATATATTGATATTCATATATATTCATATAAACATATATATGGAAATAGGAAAAACTATTAGACTACTGCTCTCAGGTTCGTTTTCCCCAGCCTTCTCAGGACTTATTTTACTGATGTACTGGCCTGCCACATAGTGGTAAGAAAAAGAAACTACAAGCCCCTTAAAAAAATGTTCAATACATAGTATTTGATATATCCAAAGGAAAAAAATGCAACATAAAATGAACACTTGGAAACCCATCATCCAACTTAAGGACTAGAACATTACCTAATGGTGCATCCACCTGTTTGTCCTTTTCCTGTCTCACCCTATCACCAAAAGTACAATGCCGGATCCAGCAAGTAAAGCCCCTATTGCCCCCTACTGAAAAGACATAAATCATACTCATTGTAAATTTGCCCATTATCACAGTACAGGTGTTGAAAAGTGAATTGCAGCTAAGAGGCACGAATTTGGTTACTGGCACATCAAGTACCTAAGTATTGGATACAGGAAAGTCAAGGTTTATGTAACCCATTGGAGGGAACAGAGGTAGCGCTTTAACTGAATCTTCAGTCTGTAGCAACCATGTGGGTGGATCCCAAGTGCTTCTCCTGTGGCCATACTAATCTCAAGAGCTCCTGGGAAGCTCCCACGCAGAAGCTCAGGCTGCAGGTGATTGATTATTTAGAAGCACACCGGGAAGCTGCAGAGAATGTTCATCTGCCTCCATGTCTGCTGCTATACTTCTGGAAAAGCATGCCTTATACCTGCACTCCAGACCGCTCACAATGGCCTCTTGCTTGCAGTCTCTGCAGGTGTTCCACATAGTAGAGGATTCTGAGAGATAGAGTTCCTGGCTTCTCTGCTACAGATGGGACTTCTGAAGGGGTCAGCAATAACAGGACACAATGCTGAGAGAGAGACAGACAGACTAATGTAGAGTCTTGGTCACTGTGGTCACTTGTGGTCACTGGCACTGAGGGAAGCTTCCCATCAGCAGCTGACAGGGGCATTTGACTTCAGGACAGGTCAGACTTTCCTTTGCTCCCAATTTCAGTCTCAGCTTCATGATCTCTTTCTTTTTTCCTTTTTGTT
This sequence comes from Marmota flaviventris, assembly GCF_047511675.1. Taxonomy (NCBI): domain Eukaryota; kingdom Metazoa; phylum Chordata; class Mammalia; order Rodentia; family Sciuridae; genus Marmota; species Marmota flaviventris. The sequence continues at coordinate 113,928,203 of NC_092499.1, read as the reverse complement.
TGTGTGATTTTAGCGGTGGGAAGTCTAGGTGATTTCCCTTACTTCCTGCATACCCAACAATGCATTAAAAATATTCTCCCCCCAAATACAGTTGTTTTATAAAGAAGATCTAGGGCTGGGGACATAGCTCAGTCGGTAGAGTGCTTGCCTTGCATGCACAAGGCCCTTGATTCAATCCCCAGCACCACAAAAAAAAAAAAAAAGATCTAGGCTTTTCTCCTCCTCCTCCTCCTGCTGCTACTGATGCAGCAGCACAAGCTCTGAAAGTACTCTACCACCAAGCCGCACTCCCAATCCCTAGGATAGTTTTTAAAAGAATGATTCAAACTTGAACACTCCTCTAAAGCCAGAGGAATAACTTTGATCCCATAGCTTGTAACAACAACAACAAAAAAAACCTGAAGAAATAAATGATTCAAGCTTATGTAGCCTTATCAAGAGGTCCTTCAGGATCTGATGAAAGCTAGGGATTTCAGAAAAAAATGATACAAGGTGAGCGTCCCTAATCCAAAAATCCCAAACCCCAAATGCTCTAAAATCTGACATGATAGCACTAATGGGAAATTCTACATTTGACTTCCATAATGGATTGCAGTCAAAACATAGGTGCAATGAAAAATTTTTGTAAAATAATCTTCAGGCTATAAAGACATATGAAACATAAATAAATTTTGTGTTCAGTCTTGGATCCCATCCTCAAAATATCTCATTATATATTTGTAAATGTTCCAAAATCCCCCCACCTCAAAAAAAAAAACAAAAACAAAAACAAAAAAAACCCCTGAAATCCAAAACATTTCTGGTCCCAGGCATTTTAGACAAGGGATATTTGATCTGTATGTCCTGAAAACATGCATGCAATTTTGGGTGGCTCAAAAGTCCCTGATGTCCACCCTAGACCCAACCTATGGAAAATAAAAACCTGATCAAAAAGAAATAAGGAGTCACATGCTAAATCCCAGTCCAACCTTTTTTGTTGTTGTTGTTCTAATTAGTTATACCTGACAGTAGAATGCATTTGGACATATCATATATAAATGGAGTCCAGTCTAGCTTTTATAAACAGGCCAAAATCATCAGAATTTTTCTCCCCATGCTTTTCTAAACATACTTAAAAGCATTGCTGGTTAAATGTTCACTATTCACCACTGTTAGCATGTTAGTTTTAAATTATATTATAGATATAGCAAATTTTGTTGTGTTGCATAAAAACTTTACAGTAGAATGGACCCCTTGTGTAATTAACATCTATAGAGCCTTCATGTCTGTCTCATAAAGACTGATCATAGTTGTACTAACATATTATTACAAGGGTTTCTACTTACAATAACTTTGCTTCTGGGATATTTCATCACTTATATCAAGACTTTAATGAGGAACAAATTCCCAACTTTCACAATGTTCTTATGAAGAAAGCAGTTTTATGCAATGGTCAGTTTTTTCAACTGTTTTCCAGGAATGCTCTGGGCAAAAAATTAGATTGCCCTTTTACTTATGTGTTTTCTGTTCTTCTAGGAAGGAACAACTTTGCAAAAGATGAGGAACCTGGGAGCCTTCTGCTAGGCAGTCTTGGACAGGCTAGTTCACATTGCCAAATTCCCATTTAATCATCTGTTAAGGAATCATGACAATATCCCTGAGCCTCAGGGGAGCACAGTGAGACATATTAGTTCAGTGTGTGCCTAATCTGGTACAGATCAACAAATGCCTGTTGACTGACAGGTAACTGAGAACTGCCTCTGGTTAATTGTCTAGCTGGTGAAAGAGATCCAGCTTTGTCTGCTGGGTCCATTAAGAATTATGACTTGCTCATTGTTCATAGGGGGATCCTGTAGCCAAACAAATGAATAGTTAATTTAAAGATAGACAACTAGGTTTGTTTTTTTTGCTTTGGTTGGAAATTTAATTCCCAGACAATTCATACATTATGTATAGATTGCCTTGACCTGATTCTGCTTTTGGCACTCAAGATAGGGCCCAGCTCAGAAAGACCAGGAAGGACAAAAAAAAGCATGAGAGATAGAAAGCAGGAGTGAATGGCCCAGTTTAGAACTTCCCTCTGGAATTGCAAGGATGAGGAACCTCTAGGTCAAAGAAGTTGAACTCTCATCTTGATTCACCATCAGGACAGTATTGCTATGGTTATCTACTTCTGTAAGCCCAGAACATAACTTTTTTTAATTCCCACTATGAGGCAAAGCATATGAAGTTTTTAAGATGACAGACCACTATCAGGCCTGAAGGCACACAGCTACAATCCCAACTAATCCAGAGACTGAAGTAGGAGAATCACAAGTTCAAGGCCAGACTAGGCAATTTAGCAATATCTTACCTCTAAAAGGGGGAGAGGGTGGCTGGGATGTAACTAAATGGTAGAGCACTTGCCTAGCTTGTGTGAGGCCATTGGTTCAATCCCTAGTACTGAGAAAAAAAAATCAGTTAAAATGATACAACCATTTATTTATTTAGTACTGGAGACTGAACCCAGGGGCATTTACCACTGAACCATATCCGCAGCTAAATTGCTGAGACTGGCTTTGAATTTGCAATTCTCCTGCCTCAGCCTCCTGAGTTGCTGAGATTACAGGCAAGCGCCATCACACCTGGCTTAGTACAGCTGTTTTGGAAAACAGTTTGCAGTTTCTTATAAAGTTAAACATACACTTACCATATAACCCCAGGAACCCCATTTCTAGGTGTTTACCCAAGAGACATGAAACATCTGTCCACACAAAGACTTGAGTGTGGTATGTTCCTAGAAACTTTATCCTAACAGCCTTGAACTGGAAGCAACCCAAATGTGCTTCCCTGGAGCATGGATTAACAAACTGAGATATCCAAACCACAGACTTCTACAGTAATATAAACAACCAAGCTCTTGGTATAAAACTATATGAGTGAATCTCAAAACCATAATGCCAAGGGGGGAAAAAGCGGTGTGATTCCATGTATATGAAATTCATGAAAAGAGAAAACTGTAAAGACAGAAAGATTGATTGGTGGTGGTGAGAAGCTGGGGGTGGTTGAAGGGAGTGATTGCAGAGAGGCATGAGGGGATATGTTGAGGTGATGGAATTATTCTGCATCATGACTGCAATGGTGATTTTGTGAGATTGTTTTTGTCAAAACTCAAATGGAAGCCAGGCACATTGGTGCATGCCTGTAATCCCAGCAGCTCAGGAGGCTGAGGAAGGAGGATCGAGAGTTCAAAGCCAACTCAGCAACTTAGCAAAGCCCTAAGCAACTCAGCAAGACCCTGTCTCTAAATAAACCCCTGGGTTCAACCCCCAATAACCCTCCCCGCAAAAAGAAGTCAAATTGGGGCACACCGATGCACACCTGTAAATCCAGTGACTCAGGAGGTTGAGGTAGGAGGATCACATTTGAGGCCAGTCTCAGCAACTTAGCAAGACCTTGGAAAGAAAGAAAGAAGGAAGGAAGGAAGGAAAGAAGGAAGGAAGGAAGGAAAGAGAGAGAGAGAGGGCAGGCAGGCTGGGATATAGCTCAGGGGCATAGCGTCCCTGGGTTCAGACCTTAGTACCCCAAAAGCAAACAAAATAAAAAACTCTTATTGAGATGGATTTAAAATTAAAGAATTTTTGAAGCCAAACATGGTGGCACACACCTATAATCCCAGCTTCTCAGTAGGCTGAGGCTGGGGGATCCCAAGTTCAAGGCCAGCCTCAGCAATTTAGCAAGAACTTGTCTCAAAATAAAAAGGGCTGGTAGAACTTCCATTGGTTCAATCCCCAATACCATAAAAATCAAATTAAATTCAAGAAGTTTATTCTATGCAAATTATACCTCAATAAAGCATTTTGTTTTGTTTTAATGATGCAACTTGAAGCTCTCCTGTTTATCTCTCAGTAAATCTGAGATAAGCTAAATTCTTGATCTGAGATTCCTGTTCAGGCTGGTCGGTGGTCCTCAAAAGAATTCCCAAGGACCCGCTACTGAGCCCGTGGTAGACAGGGCTGATGTGAGGCTTCTGAGGCCAGAAATTTATGTGCTTTTTGGTTCAGGGGCCCACAGACTCAAAGCCCAGAGGGTTATGCAGGGCCGCTCCTGTGATGTGGAGAGGAATGCTGAGCACATCAGCATGGGGGACAGAGGGGACCCAGGGAGTCTCCTACAGATGCCCCACATTGGTGCTGACTTGGAAGCTTAATGTGGCTTCCAGGATAAGCAGTGATTCCCTAGGGCCTCCCACATTTCTTGCCACCAGAATGAGTCAACAGGTTTCCACCACCCTCTTGGAGCTGTCTGATTATCTTGAAGAGAGCTGTTCTGATCATCCCCATTTTCTAGGCAAAGAAACTAAGACTCAGAGAGTTTGGGTGGCTTTTCCAGGATCACACAGCCTTTAGACTTCCATGGGACCAGAGTCTAAGACTTCTGTCTTCAAAGCCTGGGCTTTCTCCACTCGGCTGGGCCAATCACTAAGTTGGGACTCCAGGCAGTGTGGCTGTGTACCAAAGAATGGCTCTCCAATTTTTAAAGGCCTGGGGCTATGAAGAGGCCTCCTGGAAAAGCCAAGGTTGTCTATAGACCAACAGCTCTGGGGCGTCTGTAATACTGCAATGGATGATTAAATCCCCAAATCTGATCACACAGTGAAACAGTTTTCAAAGTGGATAGTCCTCATTGCTTCCCATGGCCATGGCAGACTCTCCCTGTAACCTTCATGCCCTGGCTTTTCAGGCAAGTGGTGGGGTGGTTTTTGGAGAATGCAGAACCCAGAGGCAGGTGGCCCAGATTCACCTAAGCTGTACCAAGACAGTTTCTCTTTGCCTGAGTTTCCTCATCTGTAAGCAAGGACCAAAGTTATTCCTATGAAGATTGAGATAACACACAAAAGCACTGAGACCGGAGCTGAGTACACAGAAAATATGCCATAAATGTTAGTTGCTAAGAAAAGAAAAATAAAAAGGAAAACATTAGCACAGTGTAGACCCTGGGACTCTCTCAACATCTCCCAGCAGCAAATGGGAGTGGGAGGGGCTACTTGAGAGAACTCAGCTCAGGGCTGTCATGGGAAGGCAGGCTTCTGGAAAGGGCCTGAATTTATACCCACATGTAAAAGGCAACGATGTCTTCCATTACAGGGCCGGGAAAGACAACAGAATCTCTTACCTTAGGGCTTGTTCAACTATGCAAGCCCCGGGTGGTGAGCTCTCCTCTTCTTCTCCCCTTGGCTGTCTGGCTAGAAAGGGAGCAGCCATGTTTGTACACCACCTAGTGCAGGGTGAACACAGAATTCAAGCCAGGCCAGTCAGGATCCCATCATGGGATTCAGAATGGTGGTGCAGACCTGAAGGCCCAGCTACCTAGGAGGCTGGGGCAGGAGGATCACTTGATCTCCTGAGTTCAAGGTAAGCCTGGTCGACAGAGTGAAACCCCATCTCAAAAAAAAAAAAAAAAAAAGGAAAGAGAAGAGAAGGAGTAAGAGGAGGAAGTGAAAAATAATCCTTTCTTAGGAATTTAGAATTGAGCCCAGAAGAGTCTGGGCTTATTCTGCTGATCTCTCAGCTCTACGGTTTAGATATGGTTTGCGTGTGTCCCCCGAAAGGGAAGCTTGGTCCTTGATGTGGTGATGTTGGGAGATGGTGGAACCTAGTGGGAGGTCCTTAGCTCATGGGGGAGCTGCCCTCAGAAGAGATTAAGGTAGCTCTTGGGAGACCCCTGTTCTCTCACAAGAGCCTCTTGTTACAAGAATGAGCCTGGTGTTGAATTGCTCTCTGGCTTCCTGTTTGCTCTCCTAGGCACTCCATCTTTAGGTCCTCCCCAGATGCAAAAACCAACCAGGGCCACCTGATATTGAATGTGCAGCTTCTGAAACTGTGAGCTAAATAAACACAATCATCCTGTCTTGAGAATCTGATGTGACTCCATTTTTGAGAAACCAGCTTCTACCTCAAGGCCTGTCCTAAGGAAGCGTGCGTGACCCTTGTCCTGGGAAAAACCCACACCGAGCACTCCTAAGCACATACCCACCCTGCTGAGTTGTTTGTCTGTAAATAACAGGAGAGATCTGCAGTGTCAGGTGTCCCTGACTCAGTCAGGCTAGGTGAAGACCCACAGCAACCCCCTAGCAACCACCAATCAGCACGAGACAGGGAAAATACCTGGGATGCCAGATGGCCCCCAAGTAGTTTATGGTGGTTGATAACATGTTGGGAAAGCATGTAGTTTAGCACATACACCCCTCGTGGCCTAAACCAATCAGTTCAAATGAATCCCCCTCTTATACTAACCAATCACCCCTATCCAACTTGTTCCCACCAGTGAATGTGCTAATCAACGTTAAGAGTTGTTTGATTTTCCCGCAGTATGGAATGATTTGCTGTGTGATGTTGTGACTCATAGAGTATCCCCCCAAAACCTATAAAATCTCACTGAACAAAGGACAGGGACTCACTCCCTGGGACCGCTGCATCGGGAACAGTTGTGAGTCCAGGCTCGAGCTTGCAATAAAGACTCTTGTATGATTGCATTGGATTCGGCTCCTGGAGGTCTACTGGGGGTCCCACGGATCTGGCATTACAGTCTCAAGTATTTTATTACAGTCACAAAAAAACAAAACCAATATACTCAGAGATGGGAGAGAAATTAACCTGGGAGCTGCAGGCTGATGCCAATTGTTGCCACATTTCTTAGGAAGCAAGGAAAGTCAGTCTTTAGGGAGATAGGACAAAACAGAAACTAAGTTGGGCAAAGTGCCTTTCTGGGACCCCTGAAGGCTGGGCCCTCGTTATCTATGCCCAGCTGCACCCTCATGCTCAGATCCCTTAAGACTCTTCCATCTCCTTATTCTATAGAATCCCCTTTTGTCATCAACCTATCCTCAGTTTCTGGCAGTCACAACCACAAGAATCTCAAAGGCGAACACCTCCTTCTCCTTTTTTTTCCTTTTAGTTGTAGATGGACACAATACCTTTATTTTACTTATTTATGTGGTGCTGAGGATCAAACTCAGTGATCCATGCATGCGAGGCAAACACTCTACCACTGAGCCACAACCCCAGTCCTCCTTCTCTTTTTACACAGTATACCTTCTGTTCACCCACACAGCTTTCTTGAGGGGGACTTCAGCCTGAAGAAGGGTATCCTACAGGCAGTTGATACTAGTTGACAGAGTCTCCATCTCCTTCTATGGTTCCTCATTCCTCTTCCAGTGCCCCAACCCCTGGGGTCTGCATAATCCCACCTCCCACATGCAGAGGTCCCTAAGTCAGGCCCCTCCTGGCTGCCTTCTGCCTGGCATAACTGACCCTCCTCTGACCCATTTCCTTGGTCAGCCTTGTAAGTCCCAGTTTCTGGGATCTGTATGTTGCATCTCTCAGGCGGCAGCTGTAGTCTAACAGGAGTCTTCAAAACCTTCTGTGGCAGGCCATTGTGGGAAGATGTTTGGGAGAAAAAAAAATTTCAAAAGATCATAGATAACTGGCCAGAAAGAGCACTGGCAGAGGGACAGAGACTGGATTCTGGCCCTAGCTTTGCTTTTAACTTCCTGTGTGACTTCGGGCTTTTGTTTCTTCAGCTGTAGAATGATAGAACAAGACAAGGTCAAAGACTTTCCAGGGAGCTCTGAGGAGGTGCTTGGGACATAGTTTTGGAAACTGCAAAGCAAGAAGAGATGGCACATAGGGATGTTTCTCTTTACTTAAGGTAGCCCCCCTGGGTGTGCACTGTCCACTGAGTGCCGCAGTCTGGCTAGGCACAATTCAGGAGCCACTTGTCAAAAGAAAGGAACTTTATTTTTAGAACTACACACACCAAACAAAACAGCTCCTCAGGAAAAACCTTCAGAGCCCAACTGCCACCACCGGCTTCCCACAAGCCTCTCCACCTCCCCCACTCCTCCTGCTCTTGAGGCCGATTGGCTGGGTCTTGTGGGCGGAGCCAAAAAAGTCCCCCAATGAGCAGCTCAGTAGTCTGAAAGGGCGGGGAAACAGCCCAATGAGCATCACGCAGAGGAGCCAATCAGCTAGAAGTTGCTGGGCCACTGTGAGCCAATCATCAGCTGGAAGTCTGAAAGTTTGCTGGGGCCCCTTCGGCTGTGGCTCTCAACAACTGAGCATCTTCAAAACAGCCTCATCTCAGCCTCAGCTCCCTAAGAAGCAGATCTTGAGGCTGCAGCACAGGTTTAATGCTTTAGGAGGGCTGCAGTGGCTGCAAAGCTGAGGGGGGGGGGTGAGATAAAGTATAAAGAGCACAACCAAGTGTGCACTGCTGATGGCTTCCATCTACTGATGCTAGATCTCGTGGGATCTTATTTAAAGAGGCTGTGTGAAAACTTTGTAAGCACAGGCCAGTCTGTCCAGAAAGTAGAAGGGAGGAGAATTCACCCTCCAGCCCCCACCTCTTAATGATCAAAGGCTTACCCCATGGGCTGTCAAACACTCCTGCACTTCTGCAACTAAAGGTGTGGAGTCACAGGGGGAGGTGATAGAGGGAGCTGCTGACTCCTCCTTGTGAAGTCAGCTGTAGTAGGAGCTGGAAGCAAACAAGGACCAGGGGGCTGGCAATATGGCTCAGTTGGAAGAGTGCTTGCCTCGGATGCACAAGGCCCTGCGTTCAATCCCCAGCACCACAAAACAAAACAAAAAACAAATGGCAAGGATCTAGACAAAAGGCATAGCTGGGAGTATCTTTGATGGTGTATTAAAAAGTACCAGATATATATCTAGAATTGAAAAGAAGTGAGCTGAGTATGGTGTGGTGCACACCTATAATCCCAGTAGTTTGGAAGGCTGAGTTTGAGACCAGTCTTAGCATGTTAGCAAGATACTTAGTGACACTCCGTGATACCCAGTCTCAAAATAAAATAAAAAAAGAGCCAGGGGAAGTAACGCATGCCTGTAATCCCAGTGGCGAGGGAGTCTGAGACAGAGAATTGCAAGTTCAAAGCCAGCCTCAGCAACAGCAAGGTGCTAAGCAACTCAGTGAGACCTTGTCTAAATAAAGTACAAAATAGGACTGGGGATGTGGCTCAGTAGTTGAGTATCCCTGAGTTCAATCCCCTGTACTCTGCCCTCCACCAAAAAAAAGGGCTAGGGAGGGAGCTAAGTGGTAAAGTGTCTCAGTTCAATCCCCAGTAGAAAGAAAGAGAAGAAAAGAAGGAAAGGGAAAGGAAAGAAGAAGAAAGAAGGAAGAGGAGTAGAGTAAAGGACTGGGGTGTAGCACCCCAGGTGAGCACCCCTGGGCTCAATTTGCAGTACAATAAATAAATAAGAAAAAGAACTTCTGCTAAACCAAAAGTCAAAACCACTGGGCTGGATAATCCCAAAGGACTTCTCAGGAAAAGGATTACTTATTCATGTTACTGAAATTGCCTTTTTTTTTTTTTTAGAGAGAGAGAGAGAGAGAGAATTTTTAATATTTATTTTTTTAGTTTTCGGCGGACACAACATCTTTGTTTGTATGTGGTGCTGAGGGTCGAACCTGGGCCGCACGCATGCCAGGCGAGCGCGCTACCACTTGAGCCACATCCCCAGCCCTGAAATTGCCTTTTTGGTGTACAGGAACCATGTCTCCACAGAGTCACAAGCAAGATCCTGAAAATGTGTACACCCCAGTGCCCAAGAATTAGTACCAACTTTACCCTAGGCACTCAAATTTCCATGAAATTTAAGAGATAATAGAGATGGTGCTTTTAAACGAGTCCTGGCTGCTAACCCTATCAGGATGGAGTTCTTTTGTTCTGGAAGGCCTGGGGCCCCTTCTTTTTAGCTTGGACTCCCTTCTACTCAGAGCAGCTGCCAGTACCAGGCAGAGTCAGATTTGTCAGTATTTAAGGGATTGGAGGAGTAAATGGGTCAGAGAGGCTCCCTCCACACAGCCTGGTCCTCCCATGGCTGGAAGCCCACCCCTAAGGATTATTAAATCCATGATCAAATCATGGGTACTTCAAGCCCCTCCTTCTGCAGCCAGCAAAACCCACAGAGAATGAGAGATTGGGGTCAGAACAGGAAGCCTCGATCCTCTGATTTATGCTGCAATCAATCTGTATATTAGACTCACCAGAATTAAACCTGGGACCCAGTTTGAGAGTTGTCATTGGCTGACTTCATCTCAGAACACTGGCTTTCTCTGCTGCAAAACTGGTTCATCACTTGCTTTTCTTACAACATAGTAAAAACCAAATAAGAGAAAGTAAGCTATGGAGCAAATGTGTCACCCAGTGGCACATGAGTGGGGGTGGTGAGCTCTCCTCTTCTTCTCCCCTTGGCTGTCTGGCTAGAAAGGGAGCAGCCATGTTTGTACACCACCTAGTGCAGGGTGAACACAGAATTCAAGCCAGGCCAGTCAGGATCCCATCATGGGATTCAGAATGGTGGTGCAGACCTGAAGGCCCATACCTGAAGTATGACCTCTGGGCTCCTGGAGTCCAGAATAGAAAATGACCTTGAGGCAGACAGTTCCAGCCTCCCATGGCCAAGTAGGACATGCAGACCAGACCAAAGTGGAAAGGAAGAAGCTCAATAAAAATATCCCAAGGAAAAAGACAGAAAAGAGAAAAGAATGGAAATAGGCAGAGCTGAAACCCCTTACTGCATGGCGGGAAATGACAGGTGCAGAGAGACTACTATAAATGCCCAGTTCACCAGTGCCAGGCTGCCTGCCAGGTGCCTCACAAGCACTGCAGCATTTAATCATCACAATGCCAATGTGGCAGACAGAGGAGTAAACTGAGGCTGAGAGAAGACAGTTTATTTGTGACACAGCTAGTTTACAGTGGCACCAGGACTGAAGTCCAGGCAGCCTGCCCTCAGGTCTGGCTCTGTTCTCTTTTCTCATCGTGACAGGTAGCAGATAGACAGGAGCATAGGAACATGAAGTTCAGGGGCTAACGCCACAGACTGGGCCTACATACTAGCATAGCACTCCACATGTTTGCTCTTAAAAAGCAATTTACCCAAAAAGCAATTTACCTAAGGCCATTCTGGCCCTGTTCTGGCTTAAGTCAATAAGATACATTACATTACTCAGCAAACGGGCCTGTCATCTGTAAAGCTATTCAAAGCTCACTGATCATAAAATCTGAAAAACAAATTTGAATTAGAACCGGTATAATAGTAAAATCCACTCCTCATGGTTTTTGTCTGGGTACCCATGGGTAAGGACTTAAAAACTGGAGGCTATTCTGTTCTGTCAGTCAAGGTAAGAGGTGGTACCTGGGCAGGACTCTAAAAACTTCCCTACAACTCCCAACAAAACTAGGGAATAAAGGGGTGCCACTTGGCTCTCCTCTGAGGAGAACTTTCTCTTCTTCTCTAATAAACTTTGCTATATTTCTATGACATTTTCTCCTGTGAGGACACAAAAGCTGAGAGAAACAATGGGACCCTCTGGACCACCTGGTTACAACAGGGATGCTGTCTCCTAGGTTTGGGGTGTCATCTATATTCCTGTGACTCACCAGTCTGTCTGCCAGGCTCCCAGATATTGCCTGAGGTTCAGATCCACAAGTCCAGCAGCCTCCTGACCCACCTTAAGCTTAGTGTGTCCAAAGATGAATCACATTTATTGCTCCAACCCACTTCTGGGAGGTGACTCCACCACCCATACAGATGTGGAACCTGTCCACCACTAAGCTCCTCCCCTCAGCCCCAGCCATGCACCAGGTCATAGCCATGGTACCACCCACACAACCCTACTTCACCACCTCTCTTCCCACTGTCACTGTTTGCAGTCCAGGACTCTCACTAGTGAACAGGGCCCCTCTTCATGCTTTAATATAACCTTGCTACCACTAGCAGCTTATTTTAAAACTGACATTTGTTCCCCTTCCTCTTTCCCTCCCTAACCATGAGGGAAGCAAGATTATTAATCTTCTTCCTGTTCTAGGCAAAATTATTTGTTCTTCAGCTCACTGACTATGGGAATGGAGGAATCCAGACTTTGGGGCTGGCACCTGTGGATCTAAGAAACCAATGTCTCTCAACTCTACCAATCAATTATGACTGCTGATAGGGCACACCTGGAGTTCAGCTTTTGCATCCCCTTTTTAAATGCCCATGATTCCCCCTGGCAGTCAAAACCGCAGCCTTTGAGACAGAAGTCTCTTGTGGGTTCTCCTTTGCTAGCAAAATTTTTTTCTTTTTTCCTCAATACATTGTCCTTGTTCTTGGATGGTGTCAAGGACAAAGACCAAAGTTTCAGCATCATTAGAACATGGTATGGGTTATCCCTGTACTTCCCTGTCTCCAGTTCTGCCTATCATTCACCTGGACACTAGGAAAGCAATGTGCCTAAAATGCAAATACATGTCACTCCCCTGCCCAGTGTCCTTGAGCTGCTTCCCATTGTTCTGAGGATAGACTTCTGGTCCACTCCTGTAGCTCTTCCACCTTGCACCCTGCAGCTATCACTGAACTTTCCATTCTTCCAAACCCCAGCCACTCTCTGAACACTGGACCCCTGCCTGACTAGTCCCTCTACCTGAAACGCTCTCCCCAACTCCGTGGTTTTGGCCAGTCCTGTTCACATTTCACTATCACCTTGGAAGTCCAAAGCCACAGCTAATATGCCTTCCTCCAAAGCCTCCTCCCACCTCCTCTGTTATTTCTGACCTCAGTACTTTCTTCCTCACATCATTTACCAATAACCCCAAAAGCAAGCTCCACTAGAGCAGGGTTTATCTGTCCTTCCCTGCACAATGCACAATCACAGTAAGACTTTAACACCTGTCTGAATGAGGTGGAGGGAAAGGGACTGAATTTTCCAAAGCCACAAAGCCCAAGAGTGACAAAGCCATGAATGGACTCTGGAACACTCCCATCCCACCCCAATTTGGAAAGAGTTCCCTGCTCCTAATCCACCGATTATTTAGTTCCTGTCTTCAGGGGCTACAGTGTTTATATTTTAATAAGAAACACCTTTCATTCAAGGAATGAAGGCGTCCAGTATAACTTGGAAGGACACGAAACCCCCAGGCCGTTCCGTCCCCCGAACAAGGGAAATCAGGCCTTGCCTCCTCCCCAGGGGCGCACGTGAGTCGGCCTGGTCTTTTCCCGAGGTCCTCACTCCGTTCCAGCCCAACACTCGGGCCTCAGTCAGCCTCCCGGGAAAACGGAGGATACCCCAGCAAATCCCAGCCCTCACGTGGTCCCCCGCCCTGCGCGCGCGCGACACCGCCCCAGCACCGCCACAGCCGCGTGCCCTCCTCCGCGGGCGGAAGCTCGCCCCGCCCCCCCTCCCCCTCCAGCCTCCCTGGCCGCGCTCAACCTCCCGACCCCGCGCTCGCTGCAGTCCTTGCACCGGTTTCGGAGCCGGTTTCTAGCTCCGCAGGCTGGGCCGAGGGGCGCATGGTTATGGAGGCAGCGGCGCGGAAGCGGCAGCACCCGGGAGCGGCGGGCGGCCCGGGCTCGCAGCCCGGCGCCTCCTTCCTGCAGGCCAGGTGGGCGCGCGATGGCGGTGGAGCGGGCGGGCGGTCTCAGCCCCGGGCCGACCCCGCAACCCGGCCCGAGACCGGGAGCGCGGCGGGCAGGCCTTTCTGTGGGGCGGGCCAGGGCGGAGCGGAGCCCGGCGTGGGCGGAGGCTGCCCTGCCACAGCCCCTTCGCCCCCTGACCCGCGGGACCCGCCGCCGAGGCTGGGCGGCCTCACCCCGCGGTTCCTCGAGTAGGGGCAGCCCCCTCCGAAAGTTTGGGATCCTCCTCCTCTTCACCCTTTCCCCCGTGACTGGGCCGGCTTTAGGACAACAGACGGGATGGGATGGCGAGACTCTTAAAGGGCCAAGAAAACTCCGGCGAGAGCGGGGGACCCACAGGACGCCGCCGCACGCACACAGGCGCTCCCAGCTCTTTTGCAAGTTCCGGGTGCTGCCTCCGAGTTCTCAGCGTCTCTCCGCCCTGAATAAGACTTGGATTCTGCTGTTAATCGGGAGACTCACTTTTTGCCCTGGGGAGCCCAAGAAAGTGGGAAGGGACAGCTGAGAAGCGAGGGAGCTCCCAGCGAGAGTATGCAGAGCCCTTCTCCAACCGAAGGGGAGACCCGTTTGGGTGTATCTAATTGGGCGGGGCAGAAGTATGGCACCACCTTTTAATCTTTCCCTCCGTTCTGCCTTCATCCTGTGTTACTGTCAGATACATGCTTTGTGTTCAGCAAGTATACATTAAGCACCTCTGTTATGCCCAGCGCTGCTAGGCACCTAGGGGGTGGACAGGATGAAGCTGGGAGGGTTTTACCGTCCTGTAGGAGCCCGGAAGGTCAGAGTCCAAGTAACCGTGGTAGGTAATGTTGGAAGCTCATGGAGTCCCAGAGGACTCCTCAGGGCACCCAAGGAAGAAGGGCTGTTCCAGCCAGGGAATGAGTATGGAGAAAGGGATGCAGTGGGGCTGGAACTTTCCCTATGTAAAAGGAAGCGAAAGGAGGACTGATATTTGAAGTGCCTTTAATATCAAGGCTGGGACTGGAGTGCAGAATTTGAGGCCCTTCCTGCTCTGGGGCAGGGTACAACCCTGAACCTAGCTAGACTCACAGGTTAAGAATGCAGCCCTATTCCCCAAGCTCTGAGGAGCCATGGAAGGTTTTTGAGCATCATTGTATTTAGTCACTTTTGGGAAGCTTGTGATTTGGGTTGATGGGAGATGTTTGGCATACTGGGCCGAGGCCAGGTCTTTCTTTTGCAACTGAGTAATATGTGGACTGAGGAACTGTAGACTGCTTTTTTCGCTTGGAAATAATTTCCTGAAGATATGTTGTCATGTGGCACATACATTTTGGTCAACAACTACATCTATGTTGGCCACCCCGTAAGAGAATATCACTTAGCTGGGCTGGTAGCACATGTCTGTAATCCCAGCAACTCAGGAGACTGAGGCAGGAGGATTAGAGTTCAAAGCCAGCCTCAGCAACATAGCAAGGCTCTAGGCAACTCAGCAAGACCCTGTCTCAAAGTAAAATATAAAAATGGGCTGGGGATGTGGCTCCGTAGTTAAATGCCCCTGGGTTCAATCCCCAGAACAACAACAAAAAAAAAGATCATATCATTTAGTGGTATTGTAGCCATCATTGTGTAAATAACACTCACTCTGTGATGTTTACATAAGGGCAAAATCACTGAGGATACATTTCTCAAAACTTAGTCCCATCTTTAAGTGACACTGCCTCCACTTTATGACCCATTTGGCCATCTAAGTCTCACCTCAGCCTATGAACTGCTCATTTTATTGATGAGAAAATAGGCTCCGATGACCAGACCGAGGCTCATACCATTTCAGTGACCAGAAACATTGATTGGGTTCTGCCGACATTCATTAAGCATCTCTGGTGTGCCCAGCATTTGCCAGGCACCAGGGGGTCATAATTATCTTTTACATTTTGTCTGTGGATTGATTGTAAACACTGAAAATCAATATACAGTGTTGACATTATTTAAGCTGTTTAAGCTATTGTTCCCATTGGACCCAAGTAATGGTTAACAATTACATTTGTTTTCTTATATTTTTCCTGAAATTTCTAATTGCTTCCCCCCATTTTTTTTGCGTTTGTTTCTTCAATTATTTTTGGACAAACTGTTCATATCTGCTGTCTTACCATTTTTTATATAGAATCAAAATCAGCCTTTCTGTGTCTCCATTCATAGGACCCTACTTGTCCAGGACAAGCCCCTTTCTTTTCTGCCATCCAGCCTTGCAGGTGCTGCTGATGGCCTTGAGTATTCCCACTGTACCGTTCGCGCTCCCCAGCTGTCATGGTGTCAGTTTCTCCATAAAGTAGATCTGGAGAGCTGTGGAGGAAAGCAGAGGCCAAGTTTGTCTCAGGTTATCTGCCACTGTGCTCCCACCATTGTTCTAAGCAGTAGGTACTGGTGATTGAGACCTAGGGCTAGCATGGGCCTGGGCTTGGCATGTGGGGTCTGTGGAGTCAGGAGCTTGGGGCAGTCTTGAGGTTGCCCATCCTCAGGATAGGGCCAGCAGAGGGGATGCCGTTGGCCCCCATGAATCTGCCTTCTGTGGTCAGATGTTTAGAGTCCCAACAGAAGAAACCAGTAAGAGGCTTATCAATCTTTATTTATATATATATATATATATATATAGAGAGAGAGAGAGAGAGAGAGAGAGAGAGAGAGAGAGCACGCTCATGGACCTTTATTTTATTTACTAATTTATATGCAGTGCTGAGATTCAAACCCAGTGCCTTGCACATGCTAGACAAGTGCTCTACCACTGAGCCACAACCCCAGCCCAGGCCGGTCAATCTTGATGTCCGGGCTGAGAGTCCCTGTGACTACTTTCTCTTTCTTCCCTTCCTGCTAAGCTGGGTTGAACAAATGACAGAAGTTCTGACTCCCCGAGGTGCTTCCCAAGAGAGAGGAGGAAATAGTTCCTGAGCTCCTAGTACGTACAAGGTGGGGATGGGTGCCTTGGTCCAGACAGAAGGCACCCACAACCTCCACAGGCTTTCAAAATTTCTGTCCCCAATGTCCCACTTTTTGCCCAGTTTGGAGGTTTCAAAGCAAAACACTGAGGGTTCTTACTCTCCTTCATCCTGGCCCTTTGAGCTTGGAGGCCATTACTGGCTACATTTTGAGGCCCTGCCCTGATGGGCACTAAGAAGAAGGAGCAAGGTGGTACCTCTATGCTGGCACTGTCTCAGAGCCCTGAACTGTCCTCCTGATTATTCTCTACCCACTCTGAAGGTTCACTGCCCCTCCTTTCTCTTCCTCTGTCCCCAGTGAGTATCTCAGCTACCTTCAGGGCCATTTCCAGGCCTTTCCTCTTGCTCCCTGCTTTTCTGTCTGGACCAAGGCACCCATCCCCACCTCAAGGCTCCCTTCCTTCCCAAAGGCTTTGCATACCACCCCAGGCCACACTGATCCCTTTCTCATTTGATCTCCTAATATGCCACCTGACTTTTATACTAACCAAAGAGAGAATAGTAACCTGTTAAGAGTACAGGTCTTGAATTCATGGAAACCCAGGTGTGAATTCTGTGCTATTCAGGACTCCTGAGTTGCAAGTAACAGAAAGCCAGGGTGAACTGCAGCGAGAGGGAATGCATTCTCTCAGATGGCCAACCCACTGGCCCGGGGATGCCAAGCCACTGCACATTCTTTGCTCCCCTCCCCATCTTTTCTGTGGGGCTGCTTCATTCACACCTGGCAGCACCTGGAGGGTGGAACCTTGGTTACAAGCAACCTTGAGCTTGCTTATCCTCAGGATAGGGCCAGCAGAGAGGATGCCATGGGCCTCTAGCATCCTTAGGGCCCCAGAACCAGAAAGGGGCATTAAGGTGTCTCTTTTCTGCCCTTCAGTTAGAAATATCCCACTGGGCCAGCCTGGTCGATGGTCATCCCTATAGCCAAGGAAACACCATTCATCCCAGAGAAAGAAGAGGGTGGGAAAAGATGGCAAAAGGAATGGTTGCGGCAGCTCCTTACTTCGTGGGTGACAATGGTTAAGCACATAACCCTTCTAAGCCCCAGCATCTGCACCTGTGAAACAGCAGGGCAACAGCTCCTACCTCCAACTGCTGCTCTGAGGATTAGATTAGGTGGCACAGCTAAAGCTCCTAGCAGAGCACACAGGTGGTGTTCATCAGTAGGGGTGGGCACTGACTAGGAGAGACTGGAAGGCTTAGTTGACCTAGGCAGGGTCCACTGCACCTGTCTTGCCTGCTACCAGAGGACAGTGAGATCCCCAAGGGCTTGCCTCCCTGGTCTCTGGTTGCTCCACCAGCCCAGTGTGGATTGTCCTTGGAACTGGCTGAAAAGGATCCTGGAAAATTATGGAAGAAATAGCATTGACAGAGGAAAGTCTTCAAGATGCTTCTAAGCCAACATTTGCAATTAGGGAATGAGTAACTGGTAATTGTGATTGTTTTAAATCAGCCATTGGTTACTGGGCCTGACTCAGGTACTGAGCTGAGAACTCTGGAGAACATGGATCCATGTCACACAGAACCCATTCTGGACACAAACAGGACAGTGAAACTTGGATCAGTCATCTTAGGAGGTAGTGGGCTGCTTGTCTCTAGGGACATGCAAGTAATGGTAGAGATGCCTGAAGGAGGATTTGGACTGATGGGGAGGTGGATGAGTTGAGAACCTCAGAATTCAGCTCTGTACTCGAGGGCCCAGGTGGGGAGCACAATTCCAGCCCCATGATGTCAGAGCTGTTCTGAATGAGCAAAAGGTGCTTCTTGTAGAGGCTGGTGGGGTTTTGGGAAAAGCTTCATCAGAGAAACCTCCCCAGAGGCCTTGGAGCTGGCCCTTGAACCTCAGTGCATCTGTGAACCATCTTCTTTGCTAGAGGGATAGGCATCCAAAGATGTGTTGTCAGGTGGTATTCCACTTCTTGCTACGTCTCTCACATCAGCTTGACCCTGCCAGCTTCCTTCTAGGTTTCACTGTGGATTGGTGAGAAGAGGAATTCCAGCAGCCCCAGGCTTACCTCCTCCTAGTCCCACAGTCAAGGGGGAGGAGGCCCTTTCCCTCCTGGCACCTGTAAGGCAAATCTCATTGGAGAGCTCTGTTTGGCCCAGCTCAGGTCCTGTGTCCATTCCATGAACCAATCACTATGGATACAACTTTGGGCTGGAGACTGAAAGGGTAAACCCTGCAGCGTAATCATTTAGTTTTTAGGGCGCAGTTGTGTGATGATGGTCAAGTTACTTCAACTCTTGGGCCTGTTTTTCACTTGTAAGATGGGGTAACATGCTGACCTCGAAGGGTTTCTATGAGGATTAAAGGAATGAAATGAGGGGCTAGGTTTGTAGCTCAGTGGTAGAGAGCATGCTTAATGTGTGTGACCCCCTGGGTTCAATCCCCAGCACCAAAAAAAAAAATTTAAAAAAAAGAGATGAGATCACACATGTAAACAGCTCATGATAACAATGCCTGGGGTGAAGTAACTGCCCAATACAGGTTCCTGCTGGTGTCCATCATGGTGTTCCGTGTTCTACAGCCATGTTTGCTTCCTCTACCTCATTTTATTTCCCCACCATTTTACAGGGCAGAGTCAACAGTGGTTACACCGGTTTGACAGCTCCCTTCCTGAATCCCAGGGAGTCTATATTCAGGGCAACTGAAATCTACCTTCCCTTTGAGTATACAACTGGACCCCAATATTTCCATCAAAAGCCTTCCCCTAGACCTCGGTCATGTGTATCTTCCCACCTTTAAATCCCCACACCTCTTTGTGGCTCATCTTGGGGGAATATTCTCACAGGAGGACAAGAGCTGACCTGTCTCGTCTTGTTCCTACCCAGGCACAGCTCCATCAAGGCTGAGGAGGCTGACCACACGGCTCCCTTCCACCTCGACCTCTGGTTCTACTTTACACTGCAAAACTGGATTCTAGATTTTGGCCGCCCCATTGCCATGGTGAGTGTGAAGCTGGGGATGGAGCCCTGCCTAGCATTGAGGAGACTTGAATTTGTGGAATGGCCTGAGATGAGTCGCCTCCCCTACCAGGAAACAGAGGAGCACTTTAGCTCTATGCCTATGGACCACCAGGCAGCTGCAGCAAGTGAGGGGCTCTGGGGAGTCCTTACATGTATTTTCAATTTATTGATCCTATGCATATAGTCAGGACGTTGTGAAATGTTTTGACCATGCATATGGGTTTTCCTCCTGACCCCAACAAGGCCAGGACTTGGGATAGACAAGAGGAGGACAGGGCATTCCAGATGGAGTAGCTGCCTCCTGCCCACCTTCCTCCTTCAGGAATGAAGAAGTGTAGTTCCTTTGTAGAGCACATCTATTTTCTACTTTGTTGCCTGATGTCTACTGTGATTTGATTTGGAAGCTGTCCGCCGCTAAGTGGATAGAGCAGTTTTCACATGTGGGCCAGCGAGGTCTCTGTCGTCATCACAAGACCTGGACTGCCAGAGCTCTGTGTGTCAAAGTAGACTACTTGGGCCATCTCTCCTGTGTTACAGATGGGAAAGCTGAGGTGCAGAAAGGGGAAGAACTTGCCAGGGTCATTCAGCAAAATGGTGGCATGGCCAAGTCCCAAAGGAGACTCCTGGAATTCAGGGACATTTATTTTGTACTCACTGGGAGAAAGGTCAGATTCAGGCCCTGGGTTTATATCTACTATATGACTAGGAACATGGCCATTTACCTTCTGTGGGACTCAGTTTCCCTGTCTAGAAGTCCTTCCATTCTGAGGTTGCTAAGAGGGCAGTTTGCACAGCAAAGAGACAGCAGAGAATTAAGGGAGGCAGGGAGGCCTTGCAGGCCAGCCTTGTGGGTACATTCCTCCCCTCGTTCCCCAGCTGGTGTTCCCTCTCCAGTGGTTTCCTCTCAACAAGCCCAGCGTGGGGGACTACTTCCACATGGCCTACAATGTGATCACACCCTTCCTCTTGCTCAAGGTAAGTCCTTTGTTCTGCCCTCCCCTCATGCCCAGCAGGGAGCTGGTGCCCGGCCCTGGGTGCTGAATCCAGTTTCCCCAGCCTGCATCAAGGGATGAAGACTGTGACAAAGGAAGAGTCCAGGGCCTGGGCCATCAGAAGTGGGGCTGCTGTTGGCTGCAGGGATGGAGATAGGCCCCTCCCTGGGCTTAGTGTTCCAGCAGATGAAGAGGGAGAAGTGATTGGGCAAAAGGACCTGCAGATAGGCTGGGAGACGAGGCAGAAGAGGTGATTGGGTGTGTTGGGAAAGACTGGGGTCTGTTGCAGAGGCAGGTGTGAACCACGTGGCAGAAGAGGCAGCAACAGAAGCTGAACCCTGCCCCCTGCTCTGGAGAGCCCTGGCTTTGAGATGGCAGTGGGAGCACTTGGTAGAGGCTGTGATTTTGCCCTCTGGGAGACAAGGGCTCTTGAACTACTTGTCCCTTAGCCTCCACAGGGAATTGGTTTCAGGAATCCTCTGGATAATAAAATCTGCAGAGGGCTTAAATTCCTTACATAAAATGACATAGTGTTTACTTTTTTTTTTTCAGTACTAAGGATTGAATCTAGAGTAAGGCACCACTGAGCTATGCCCCCAGCTATTTATTTATTTATGTATTTTAAAAATATTTTTTTAGTTGTAGATGGACACAAAACCTTTATTCTATTTATTTATTTTTATGTGGTGCTAGGGATCCAACCCAGTGCCTCACGCATGCTAGGCAAACATTCTACTGAGCCACAACTCTGGCCTTTATTTTTTATTTTGAAACATGGAATTACTGAGTTGCCCAGGCTGGGCTCAAACTTGTCCTGCCTCAGACTCCCAAATTGTTAGGATTATAGGTGTGTACCACTGTGCCCAGCCTCCAATACACTTTAAATCACCTTTAGATTGCTTATTATGAATAAATAGGTTTGGGAATATAGCTCAGTGGTGGAGTGCTAAAAAAAAAAAAAAGAAAAGAAAGGCTGTGTCAGTTATCAGTTACACTGTATTATTTAGGCAATAGTGACAAGAAAAAGTACATGTTCAATACAGACACAGTTTTTTTTTCAAATGTTTTGGTCCTGGGTTTGGTTGGATCTGTGGACTGTGGCGCCCCTGGGGGTGGTGGATATGGAGGGCCAGCCATAGTACCATCACCTATTATGCTTGTCATTTTGTTTAAAAAGTTTTTTTTTCAAATCTCCAAAAGAAGAGGGGCATGATCTGAAAGTGTAGTTTTTTAGTTTCCGAAGACCCAGCCCTGTACCCAACTCCTAATGTTTTCTTCCTGTTTGCTGTGAACCAACCACTTAGAAATCAGGTCCCTTCAGCAGACCAGCCAGCCACCCAGGCACAGCTGGGGCCTTGGAGGGCTGGGCATCAAAGGCCTAGTGTCATCTGTGGCATGCGGCTTGTGTGTGACCATGAGCAGTGAGCTTGTCCCCAAGTGATTCTTCCCTGAAGAAGACGGTGATATTCCACAGCCCCTGCTGGGTTCCTGGGGTCATGTGACAGCCTGGAGCCAGACTGGCCCCCTGAGGGACTCACCCCACCCCTGTTTGAGGGAGAGAGGCAGAGGGTGCCACATGTTGTGACAGAAACGGGGACATGCCGTGGACCTCACTCTGACCCTTAGCTCATCGAGCGGTCTCCTCGCACCCTGCCCCGCTCCATGGTCTACATCAGCATCATCACCTTCATCATGGGTGCCAGCATCCACCTGGTGGGCGACTCTGTCAATCACCGCCTGCTTTTCAGTGGCTACCAGCACCACCTGTCGGTCCGGGAGAACCCCATCATCAAGAATCTCAAGCCTGAGACGCTGGTGAGGCCGCCTGACTCCGTGTGGAAGCCCCCGGGGCAGGCCCTCCTGGGAGGCTCCAGGCCTCAGCCTGGCCTGACCTGTGCTAAATGCATTCAGCTCCATAAGGGCACTGTGACTCTTGCCAAGCCAGGATGAAGTGTCCCATCAATTGGCTCCCAACTGGGCCACCTCTGATAGAGGCCACCTTTGATAGAGGGCTGGACCCTGTGCAGGGAATGGGGGCAGGAAGGGGAGATCCGTGGTGGGAAGCAGGGCCTGGAGGTGCTGCCCACCCTCTGAAGCACTTCCCCCTCTAACTCTGCCATGCCTGCGCCTCCTCAGATCGACTCCTTTGAGCTGCTCTACTACTATGACGAGTACCTGGGCCATTGCATGTGGTAAGTGAAGGGCCAGTCTGTCCATTCCAGGGCCCAGGACGCAGGACTTGGGCCCTGGATCTCCATGTGTTGGGTGGAGCGGCTGGATGGTATTCTCTTCCCCTGTGAGGGTGCTGTGAGTGGGACGCTGAGTGAACCTACCAGAGACCCCACCTGCTGCCCTGTGGCCATGGTCCTGCTTCCTTCTTCCTGCCTGCAGTGCCCATGGAGGCCACGAGAGGGCAGCGAGAGGATGTTGTCCAGCTTTGACCCAGCCTGGCTCCCGCGGGTGGGGAGGAAGGAGGTGGCAGCCTTGATAAACAACACCCGCATCCTCAACCATAATGGGGTGGGCTGGAGAAGGGACCCCTACCTGGATCAGGCAGTGCACTTTGAGAATGGGAAGCTGAGAAGCAGCAGGACTAGGTTGTGGGGACAGAGTGGAGGTGGGGGGTACTGTTTGTGCCCCAACTCCCAGGGGAACTCCTTTTCCCCATCCCCCCTCACTGCAGTCAGGGGGAAACCTCAAAAATGTGGCTCAGCCTCAGGAGATTCAGGGCTCAAGCTGGGCAGTGCCATCTGCCACCCTGTGCCCTGCAAAAGATAAAAAGGCCAGAGAGAGGAGACCAGCCCTGGGCCTGGGGACTCACACTTGAGCCTCGTGGGCTCACCCAGGCCACGTGTGTTATGGGTCTGTTTTCGGGGCATGAAGTGAACCCTTCTGGCTCAGGGGGCCTTGGGGGTCCCTGGACAGGCCTCTTTCCTGCTTTCCCTGGCCTTGCCTGAAGATCCTTCTCATGGAAGGTTTGGAAAGGGTGGAGGAGCAAAGAAAGAGGCCTAGGGAACCAGCTAGAAATGGGCCATGTCGGGAAGGGGAGAGAAGAAATGGAACAGAAAAAATATTGTGTGTGTGTGTGTGTGTGTGTACAGGTGAAGAGTATGAGAGATGAGATTGCGAGCTGGGCGTGAGTGGGTGAAGAGCTTCATAGAGGACCTTGGAGGCCCCAGCAGTGTGTTCTTCATCCTCAGCCTTCCTGAGTACCAGCATTTCCAGGCCAGTGTAGAACTGGGGCTGCTGGTGTCTGGGCATGTGCATAAGACAGACCCACAGGCCCATCCCCTCTCTGCCACGGAGTGGATGAGGTGGCCAGGGCAGCGTGGAGCCTGTGGGCCTCTGACTGGCATGAGCCTCGCCATCTTGTTTCTGTTCCTGCCCCACCCGTGACCCTTGACTCCCAGTGCTGGGAAGGCCGGGTGCAGAGGCGCATCCCTCACCCAAGCCAGGTGTTTTGGAAACCTGGGACAATGCAAGGAACCAGTGAAAGGATGGTGGGGAAGGAGATCTGGATGGAAGCTGGTGGCCAGGGCCACTGGGCAGGCCTCTAAGACACAGCCTCTCTGTCGCAGGTACATCCCCTTCTTCCTCATCCTCTTCATGTACTTCAGTGGCTGTTTCACTGCCTCCAAAGCTGGGAACTCCATGCCAGGGCCTGCCCTGCTCCTGGTGGCACCCAGTGGCCTGTACTACTGGTGAGTGCTCATTACGATCTGGGGGCAGAGACAGGGCAGGGCCAAGTGAGCCACCACAGTAAAAATCCACACCTGACCACAGACCTGTGGTGGCTCCAGCTGAGAATGGCCCTTTCTGGGTCCCTGCTCCCTTCTAGGTCTAGTAGGGGCTATGGAAGTGCCTTGGTGGCACCCGCTCCCAGGAAGCCCAGGCCTGAGTATGACAGGTCGGGAGAATGAGTTGCACAATCTCTCTATCCTCTGCCCCTCTCCTCCCCACCTCCCAGAATCTCATGCCAACTTTGAGGCCAGTAGAGCCACCTCAAACCCCAGGCCCTGCAGAGCCCACTGGGCCCCAGTGTCTACCTCTGTGAAATGGAGGTGATACCTGCCTGTCTCCCTCAGAAGATCGTGAGGATGTGGGGAGGGGAGGGAAAGGGGCTTTGCAAACTATGAAGCGCCACAGACATGACAAGGATAGAGTAGGAGAAAGACCAGGACCTCAGGATACTTTGCCTGGTTTCCTGTTTCCCTTAAAGAGGACCCAGATCTCAACCAGGCTCTTTTTTTTTTTTTTAATATTCGTTTATTTTTTAGTTGTTGTTGGACACAATATCTTTACTTATTTGTATGTGGTGCTGAGGATCGAACCCAGGGCCTCACTTGTGCTAGGCAAACACTCTACCGCTGAGCCACAACTCCAGCCCTCAACCAGGCTCTTACCCTCTTGCCCTGGAGACTGGTACCTCTTGCTGCCTGGGCTGTGGTATTGCAAAGGACCCAGGGGCCCCCTCTGATTGGAAGCCCATCTAAACATGAAGAGGGTCCCTACCTCTCTGGGCCAGCTCCAGCCACTTCCAGGGCCTACTCAGGCCCCACCAGGGCTGATCTGTATGCTCCCTGAGGCCAGGATTGAAAGAAACAGTGGCATTTACAGCAAGAGGGAAGGAGGCTAGACCCCTGCCTGCTCCTTACCTCTGGTGAGTTGGTGCAACGGTGGCTGTGGAGGGAGCAGCAGCTGTTTGTTGAACAGTGTGCTCTTCTTGTAAGAGATGCCTGTAGCACTTGAAAACAGAGATGCCAAGGTGTCACATAAATTCCCCGAAGTCAGCAGTGTGACTCTCTCTAGAGAGAATAAGCGGGTAATCTTGCAGAAGCCCTCAACAAGTGCCACTGAGCTGGCCGTGGGCTCCATACTGCCATGGGGTGCCGCAGCATCTCTGGGAGATCTGAGACCATGCCCCAGCCTTCAGGGAGACAGTAATGACAGCTGCCACAAATTGCAACTGCATTCCCAAACCCAAGTCCCCAAGAAACTACGCAGGTGATGGACAGGCAGCCAACAGGCCGCAGGTGGGGCTGTAGAGACTGGCAGGGACTGTGACAGAGCGTACAGTCCTCTCTAAAAGGGACAGCTGATTTCTGCTCTAGTCAGTTATTGTCACGTGGAAATATTCTGATGTGACCAGAGAAGCCATTTGTAGATGTTTTCTCATTTAAACATAAGCAATGAACTCAAAGCTTTTATAAGTGGTGAGTACAGGCCAAACCAGCACACCACGGCGGGCTGCAGCCTCTCACCTCATGAGCTGTTCCGACTTCCTGGGAGGGCAGCCTGGCACCAGGGAGGGAGGCCGGGCAGGGTGGGGTTGCCGCAGCACCCGTTCTAACTTAACCCCTGGTCCATCTCTCCAGGTACCTAGTCACTGAAGGCCAGATCTTCATCCTCTTCATCTTCACCTTCTTTGCCATGCTGGCCCTCGTCCTGCACCAGAAGCGCAGGTGCCTTTTCCTGGACAGCAACGGCCTCTTCCTCTTCTACTCATTCACCCTCACCCTCTCACTGGTGGCGCTCTGGGTCGCTTGGCTGTGGAATGACCCCGTACTCAGGAAGAAGTACCCAGGTGTCATCTATGTCCCTGAGCCCTGGGCCTTCTACACCCTCCATGTCAGCAGTCAGCACTGAATCTGGGGCAAAAGCCATGGCTGTGTCACTGGGAGACATGGGCCGTGGAGGGTAATGCAGCAAGGACGCACCGCTTGCCACCTGCTCGTCCTCAGGCCTGCGCTGACCCTGGACACTAGGTCATGCCAACTTTCTCTATATTGTTGAGCAAAGCACCTCTCATTTGTGCTAGACAGGCCCATGGTCCCAAAGTGACTCAGTGCTCTGGATTTGCTGACCTCTTTATAGTAGCCTTGTCATGGGTGGGTGCTTCCATCCTATCATCACCCTCTTCCAGCCTGGGAGGGGTGTGTGTACCCCAGATCCTTATCTGACCTCAGTCCCCACATGGTACAGAGCCACCCTCACCCCAGGGAGCCAGAGGCCCAGCCTGAACTTTGGGCCTGTCAATGCAGGCCCACCTGCAGGTCCAGCCTCCCACCCCAGGACAGTCACGGCACCTGTGGGGTACAGCTGGCTATGGGTTTTTGAGCTGCCGTGGAAGGAGATCTGAAACCCTGGCTCTGTTCCCTGAGTCGCATTGTAGGGTCAGGGCTCCTCATGGCTTTCCACACTCAGCCCTGTCTCCGCCTGAGTCACTGGCCTTCTGCCAGTGGCCCTGCTCCCAGAAAAAGGAGGCCTCCTTCCCAGCATGGTGAGCCCTGCCTCAGCCCCCTTCCCCCAGGGCTCCAGGTACCCTCGCAGCACAGAGCACCGAAGCCTCATTTCCCAGCTCCACTGGCCCATGCGGACTGTGGTCTCAGGGGTCTGCCCTGCCTCACCCCAGGCCTGAGATTCTCTTCTCACATTGGGGCCCACACCCCCGACCAAGGGTCCCTCAGACCCTGGGCCAATCCCTGCCTGCTGGCAGCTCTGAGAAGAGGATGAATAGAGGCTGGTGTGGTATCCAGCCTGGCTGGTGGCTATTTCTGAGGTGTGAAGTGGGGGAGAGGGGGTTCTAGAGTGTTCTAGAGGTTGGCTGGCCTGGGGCCCAGGCTAGAGCTCACAGTTCCCTCTAGCAGCCGTCCTGGGCTACTCAACCTGGTTTGGTCACTGCCCACCGTTTCTGTACACCACTTGGTAGGCTCCTGGGGTGAGGGGCAAGAAGAGCCTCTTCATCCTGACCAGTCCAGCTCTTCTAGGAGGAATGGGATGGAGCATTTCCTGACCTGCCCCTCTGGGATGGCCCATTGGGCCTCCCAGCTGTGCTGCCTTTTGGGAGATGATGGGAGGCTGGCTTGCTGGAGGTGTCCCTTAGCCTTGGGTAAGTCATTTGACCTCTACAGGCCTCAGCCCTTAATATTCAAAGGTCTCAGCCTCCCATACAGCCACCGTGGGCTGATGTCAGACAGCACTGAAAAGGCCACCAGGCAGGAGATGGCTCCATCCATGTGTCCTGTGTCCCCACCTGTCCAGCACACTCCTTTGCTTCCTTCCCTACCTCGAGGACACTGGACTTCATGGACCTCTCATAAGCAGAGGCGGGCCTCGTGGTGGGGGCCCGTGTAATCTTATTCAAATTGGGAAGCCACTGCTAAGGAAAAAGAAAAGCATGAAAGTGGATGTTCAGAAAGGGAAAGCAATAAATCACTGGAGCCTTGAAGATTTCTGTCCCTCTTGAGATCTCTTGGGCACTTTGCTGGGGATGTTTTCCTGGAAAGATGACTTGATTCGTTGCCTAGAAAAGCCACAGGCCAGTGATTCTCAGAGTACATTAGGACGCACACTGCTGAATCAGAACCGGGAGACAAGGCTGCAAGGTGATTCTGATGTGGGCTTCCGTTGGGGAACTGCCAGTCCAGGTCCTGGCTACTCTCAAAGTGTGGTCCCCAGACCTGCAGCCTCCACTTCACCAGAGAACTGGGGAGGAGCAAGGCAGCCTACCCCATGGAGACTTTCTGAGTCTGTCTTGTGGCATCTAAGTGATCCAACCACAGGGTGGAGGGGGCAGGGGCCAGCGTGCCCAGGTGCAAACATGTGGCCTTTGTGAATTTTTTTGTGTGTGGTGGTGGTGCTGGGAATTGAAACCAGGACCTTGTGCATGCAAGGCAAGCACTCTACCAACTGAGCGACGTACAGCCCAGCCCACAAGCTTAATAGCCTCAAAACAGTTTATCCTCAGTTCTGGAGGCTAGAGGTCCAGAATCCAGGTGTTGGCAAGGCTGTCTTCAGCAGGAGGATCCTTCTCCACCTCTTCTGGCTTCTGGTGGGACACAGACAATCCTTGTGTTCCTTGGCTTGTGAAACCACCCAGCTCTGCTTCTGTGGTTCTGTAGCCCTTCCCTGCATGTCTCTGAGATCCCTCCCTTGGGTTATGATCCACCTTAATCCAGGATGACCTCATCTAAATTCTATTGGCAAAGACTTCCAAATAAGTTCTGTCACAGGTTCCAGGTGGATATGAATTCTGGGACACTGTTCAATCAAGTAGAGGCCTGAAGTTTAGACTTCATGAGCCCTCCACTCTGGTTCACACAGGACAGGGGAAAGCAAAAGCCAGTGGGTCTTTGAGGGCCATCTCTGTCCTTTTCCCAGCAGGTGTGCCCCGGGTCCCTGGGGCTAGCTACTCTGTTGGCCCCTGGGTGTGGAGTGGGAAGCCCTCATGGGGAGAGCTTGGCTCAGGAACAGTGCAAGATGGAGAGGAGGAGACTCCTGCATTCCTGGGAAGGATAGGAGTGGGGGCTGTGGGCAGGAGCCTAGAGCTTTTTCCAGTGACACCTGTGTTAGACGTTGGGACCCAGGGGTCCTGCTTGGGAACCTCTTGGACAAAGTATCCTGGGCCAGGGGGTGTAGGGAAGAGGAGCTTCCCCTGGCCTGGAACCCTTCCTGTGAGGGTCCAGAGAATGAAGGGCAGGGAGAAGGGACCCAGAGGAAGCCATGGTATGCAGGGGAGGTGCCAGGCTCCCAAGAGGGGCCAAGGTTCAACAATAAAGTGAACAAACTCAGGCCTCAGGTGGTACCGGAGGTGTGTGCTGTTGATTCGACTTGCTGCGTCTTGCACCCGCTGCTCTGGGCAGCTTGAGTTTGTGTGTGGTGAACCCTCTTGAGACCACGGCCCCAAAGCAGGTTCTTCATCATCTGTGAGACCCCTTGGAGACCTACAGGGGTAAGGGGAGTTGGTAAGAATGGCAGGGAGCTCTGGGGCACATAGCTCACCAGAACACACGCCAACCTAAACCCCAGGGAATGGCTCCCTGCTCCCAGCCCCTCCCAAAGGCAGGTGATCTGGGGAGAACATCTCAGCCTGGCTGTCCCAGGCCCCACAGCCCAGGTCTAGCCTGCCATTCCAAGCCCTGCTGACTTCCCCTCTCGTCCTCCTCCGGAAGCTCCTCTGAGCAGGCCTCTCACCTTCTGTACTCCACCCACCATGGGCCCATCCTAGGCTACAGGGAGGAACCAGAACCTTCTAGCCAAATTCTCTGGGTCCCACAGAGGTTTGAAGAGGTGACTCAGGAGGCAATTTGGGAGAAAGGAGAACTCTTCACATGGAGGTGGTCAGAACAGGAAGGAGGGAGAAGAATGGACCAAAGCCAGGCTCTTGTACAAATTAACAAGAGGTCCCTCTTCTTTGGCACCGGCAGCCCCTCACCCCCCACTGTGTAGGGTACAACCTGATGGCCCTGACAGCATGGGCAAAGCTTGGATTTAGAACCCGCAGCCAACCCAGGGAAAGGGGACAAGACAAGGCTGAGAACCCAGTTCTGCCCAGCACCCAGTGGCTCTAGGGCACCCACCTGCCCCTGTCCTTTGTGGGTGATGGGAGCACTTGGGAGTCAGCAGGCTATGGCAGGTGGCTAGGAAGAGAAGGGGAAGGAAGAGTGGAGGAGCCTTCCCAGCCAGGGGAGGGTCACCTGAGAGGACGCACTGAGTAGGTAGATGCAGGGCTGGACAGCAGCCTGGCCACCCACAGACACTCCCAGGGGCCTGAAAGGCGGGAGAGCTGGCAAAGGATGGGAGTCAGCTGGGCGCTGGCTACTTGATTCTCCCAGCAACCCGTAATGCGGCCTGGCAAGGGGGGGACTGAGGCACAGAGAGGCAGTGACTGGGAACTGCAGGCCAGAGGATTGGACCCCAGCCCCAGTGTACTGAGGCCTGTGTTCCTGCAATCCATCCCCCAAGGCTGAGATCCAGACTCTGAGCTGGCCCATCCGGGACAGGCTCCATTCCTCTGCAGGGTTGTGGGTGACAAGTCTTCAGGGAGAGTGTGTGCAGTGCCCGATTCCAAGAGGGAGCTTGTCAGAGGGAGCAAGTTCCCTGAGGCAGGCCCAGACTCAGCCCTACCCCAGGGCCGCCTTTCTGTTCTCTAATGTCCCCTCTCAGAGTCTGGGGATGGTTCACTTGCTGCAGAGCATCAACCTCCAGAGACAGGGGCCCTGAGTCTCACAAGAGCCCTTCTGCGGCCGTTTCCTCAAAATCAACCTGCCTGGGTTGGCCAGACATCTGCCATGCACGGGAAGCTGGAATCTGACCCTGGTGGCGTAGGGCCCGGTCTCCATGGCAGCAGAGGATTTATTACTGTGGCCTCCACCCAGCTTGGCGGACTTTCAACTCAAAGCCAGAGGAAAAGGAAATGAGAAGCTGGTTCTGAGAACAGCGGGAACCCCACGATGGTAAAGTGGGGACCCATGGCCAGCCGGGTGGGGAGGGCCTCTCACAGAACCCTGCCCTGACTGTCTCCCTCTCTCTGCTGCAGGCCAAGTTTCTTTCCCAGGACCAAATTAATGGTAGGTTGGTTTGCTCTTTAATTAGCAGCTCCCAGCACAATCTAGACCTCTTTATTTTCTCTACTCCTTTTCTGCTCAAGGGAAGGAGGGCCCCAGCCACACCCACGGCAGGGGTCCAGCGGCTGCAGGGATACCCTTGGTGGTGGTGGTGGGGACCTCAAGTGGTGGTGGTGGGACTGCTGGCTTTATGTTTGTCTGGGCGGTTTACAAGCCAGGTCCTGGAGTTCCCGCCAGAGCCAGATGGTCAGATTTGGGGAGGAAAAGGTCAGGGAGGAAGAGAGAGACCATTAACAGACTGAAAGGCAGGAAAAGAAAGGGGCTTTGTGATTGGCAGAGAGAGAGAGCCCAGGTCTGCGCCCTTGGGTAGGATGGTCTCCTGGGCCTCAGTTTCCCCATCGTAAAACAGGGTCAGCCGGGGCCCTTCTGCCTAGTCTGAGCATGAACACTCTCCTCTCTGGGTCCTTCAGTTTCATGTGGCTGGGTTGTTTCCACAAGGCCAAGAGGAGAGGGTTGAGTTACACAGAACTGGGGCCAGACTTGGGCTGCGGGGGCTGATCCGGAGCACTGGGCAGAAGAGGTCTCCCCACGGCGAATGTAGCAGCTGCTCCTGAGGCCGTGCCCCTGAATCTGCCCCAACAGTGACAGCCTTGGGACTGGTAGTCGGCCCCTGTGCATCCCACCCCCAAATCTCTCTGCCGAACTGTCCCATTGTCAGCTAGACCTTCCTGACCACTAGAGATAAAACGGCAGGCACCCTGGGCCCATGATGCCCTTGCTTCTGTAGACTCTGGACATGGCTCCATGTTAACTGTGATTCTAGAGTTCTGGGTCCCCGGAGCTTGGTCTAGAAGGGACGGGTGGGGTTGTGGGCTCCAGGTGGGTACCTAACCACAGACCCCTGTCTTGACTCCTTACCCCTAAACTAGGCCAAGACCAGAAAGAGCACGCCAGGGGGCTTTTAAAGTGCCAGGCCCAGGGCAGGGCCCCTCCTCCCCAGCTCTATAGGTGACACTGAATGGCAGGTCAGGGCTGGAGTCCAGCTCTCAGCCTGTGTCCTCCACCCACGCCTGGACATGAGGCTCGCTGGCTCCCCCTCCTGGGGCCTCTGGAACTCACCAAGGGAAAGAAGATAATTTCTCTTGGTATCCGAGTCTCTGGCACCAAGAAAGCGACCACTAATGTTTAATGAATGAAAGACTAAACAGGGATAGTGGGAAGAACAGGAGCTTTGGAGGCAGGGGGCCTAGAATCCAACCACCTGAGCTTCAGTTTTCTCACCTGTGAGGTAGGAAGAGGGATGCCGCCTCATCTGGCCTCTGTGTGCTAGGGACAAAGAAGCTTGCCAGCATATGAGAGCTACATATTTAGGAATTTCACAAGCCAGTTGTCAGAGCCAGAGACTGTTAAATAACATAGGCTCAAACAATGTGCCAAGCCCTACAGAGAGCTAAGAAGACAGCCCTGCTGCCCCCAGATTTGAAAGAAGTTTCAGCTTAATGAATATAATTTGTACTAGGGCGAGAATTAGTTTAACAGTAGATCGCTTATCAGATTGAATGACAACACAATTTCAATTCATTGGAAAAAGAATTGCCTTCTTTTGTCATGATTTGACAAGTGAAGCTGGCAGGTAACCTTCCTTGTCAAATCATGGTTGAACCCAAACTGTAGGTTAGCAGTGAACCTGAGTATTGGTGAAACTCACTTGTGATAATCAATCAACTAGACTGACTTTTTTAGAGTTGACTCTTTTGCTGTGTGTAAGTCGTGTGTTTCCCATCCTCTGTCGAGTGCGTAGGAAACACGTACATACATGTCAGAGCTGTTGCTAAACGTTCTCCAGCACGTCACTAGCGTTCTCCTAGGCCTTTTCTGGGACTTTTGCATTTTCCAAGAGAAAACCTAAAGGGGACTTTTAATCCAATTCATCTAACCCTGTTCATTCTTTCATTCAACAAATTTTTGAGTCCTTTCCTGGTGCCAGCCCAGCTCCCTGCGTTAGAGATAGAGCAATGAACAATAGAAGACCTCTCCCCTCTCAGGGGCCCCAGGGGAGGACAGAAGGAGAGTGAAGGATGGAGTGTGGGGATGGCTGGACAGTGAAGGGGAACCCCAGGGAGAGGGGAGAGGTGCGGAGGCAGTGCTGGGGCCAGCCCTGCCAGGGCTGCTCTCCACGTGGCCCTGTTCTCTTGTTCCAGTGTAGGAACTCCAAGTTCAGATCTGGCCTTGCAGTTTTTAAAAGGTATATTTGTTTCAGTAGGAAGACAGAACGCACTTGAGCTATCTGTTTGTTAGGAGGTGGGTCTCCATTTGAGCCCTGCTTGCTGATCACATAGGGGATTCAGTGTGCCCATCTGAAGAGCCAGACGATTGTCCCTGCCTTCCAGCTCTGACCAGTTAGGGACAACAGCCAGGAGAGCCAGGGCACATGAGAAACCCAGACAGAAAAGGAATGCCTGGTACGGTGGTGCATGCTGGTTGAAAGGAAAGTGACCACAACACTCAGAGCAACCAAAAGATCTTTATTGCAGCAGTGCAACAAAGAGAAAGGAAAGAAGGAAAGAGAGAGAGAGAAAAGAGAAGAGATGAACAGGGAGAGAGCAAGAGAGACAGAGAGCGCGCGTAAGAAAGATAAAGAGCAAGAGGGAGAGAGCAAGGGAGAAAGAGCAAGAGAGAGGGGGGCCTGGCAGGAGGGAGTTTTTATAGCCCAAATCTAATGGGGCCTCTGGGTCTGCAAGCTGCCTTGTTGGCCCAAGGGGGGGTTAAGTGTTCAGCCTTGAGCGGGACTTGACACAAACAGGTGATAAAGGACTAGATAGAGGGGGATTTGAGTGTGTGGGCTATCTTGCAGCCAACATCTGTTCAGCCTGACCTGCAGACAACACAGTTCAGCCTGCTCTGCACCCAACACTGGTAATTCCTGCAACTTGGGAGGCTGAGGCAGGAGGATAACAAATTCAAGCCTCAGCAACTTAGCTAGACCCTGTCTCAAAATAAAAAATAAAAGGGAGTGTGGGTGGTTCACTAGTAGCACACCCCTGGGTTCAATCCTCAGTACCACACACACACACACACACACAAAGCAGGGTAGCCGTGAGGACACCAGGAACCACACCAGGAAGAGGACTGAGGGTCTTTATTAAGGAACACAAAGCCACCCTAGGCCTGGGCGACGGGGTTGAGGGATGTACTCTGCCTAGTCTCCACCCCACCCTGCTGTCCCGGGACGGAGGCAGTGTTGCCTGTTGGACAGAGCTCCACTTCAGGGGTCACGCTGCTTAGGTGAGGTTTGAGGCCACTCTAGGATGGCCTCACCCCTGCCCAGCAGGAATAGACAGTGCCCGTCAGAGGGTGAGGATTAAACAAGGGCTGGGGTGATGTGCTCAGCAATGGGAACTGCCCTTGTTATTTCTGTTACTAGTTAGCAAGTCCCTAGTCCAGGCCTCTGAGGATCCACCCAGGTGTGAAGGCAGTAGAGGAACAGATCGTGGAGCCCAGGCTGGAAGGCCAGGGCCAGGGTCCCAGAGCACCTCCAGAGGGCAGCCCACCCTCAGAGTCAGGATCCCAGTCTGCCAGCCTGGGACCTTTCCCAAGCTCCTGACTGGCTTTCTTCAGCTTCCAGGGCTTGGGAACCACAGGATAGTCTTGTTGGATTGTGGAATACTGTAACTAGCGCAGCCTGAGCTCTGGCAGCTACTTCATCTTGCTAAGTATCAAGAAAGAAAGGGCCGCGGGGCAGAGTCACCAGCCACCTAGGTTCAGAGCCTGGGGCGCCTCCGGGCAGTTCCCCTTGAAGGCTTGGAAACCAGGCCCAGGCTGTGTCAGAGGGCAAACAGCTTCAGGGGCCAGCAGCCTGGAGGCCCAGGGCTGGGCCAGGCACTCAGAAATGCCCTCAGCTGCAGTGGTAGTAGCAGTAGTAATAATAATGATGATAGTAAATCGTTAAACATGAGAGTCACTTGTTGCCTGGAGGGATTTCCTCTGAGTCTGGCTGCCGGGCTGTGGGTGCTAGCCCTCCCTGGGAAGCCCGGGAGGTATTTCAGTTAGCTGTGGGAAGGGAGAGAAAGGGACTGAGGAAGGAAAAGGAGGAGTGAGGCAGGGTTGCCACATAAAATGCTGGACACCCTCTTAAATTTGAGCTTCAAATAAACACAAATATTTTCTTAGTGTGAGTATATTCCATGCAAAACTTGGGACATACTTACACTAAAAATTCACCATTTCTCTGAATTCAAATTGAACTTGGAAGTTTTGTGTTTTCCTTTGCTGTATCTGGAAACATTAGTTGGGGATAAGTGTGAGGAGGGGGCCAAAGGAAGGGGAAAAGAAGTGTGAAGGAGGGCTGGGGTGCAGCTAGGACCTGGGTTCCATCCCCAGTACTGCAAAAAAAGGGGGCCCTGGGTCCCAGGGAAGAGGGCAGAGGAGGGGTGGGTGGAGAGTGAGTGAACACAGCTGGTCCTCCCTCCTGCTGTGCAGAATACAAGGAATGCTTCTCCCTGTACGACAAGCAGCAGAGGGGCAAGATAAAAGCCACTGATCTCCTGGTGGCCATGAGGTGCCTGGGAGCCAGCCCGACGCCTGGGGAGGTGCAGC
Organism: Marmota flaviventris; assembly: GCF_047511675.1. Taxonomy (NCBI): domain Eukaryota; kingdom Metazoa; phylum Chordata; class Mammalia; order Rodentia; family Sciuridae; genus Marmota; species Marmota flaviventris. Next base: position 113,892,918 of record NC_092499.1, on the reverse strand, counting down.
GGCACCTGCAGACCCACGGGATAGGTGAGTGGGCTGAGTGGGCTCCAGGAGGGGCGAGCGGGTGGCGCAGAGGGTGGGGTGTGTAGGGCTTACAGGTTAGAGAGGCAGGGGGCAGTGAACCTCCCAGGAGGCAGCTGGCCAAGTGCACTCTGCCTCATCCTCAAGGCAACGGTGACACCCCACCTTGCAGGGGCCCTGGGTCTGGCCATTCCACCAGGTTTATCACAGACCTATAGAGCAACAGTGCTGCCAGTGATCCCAATGTTGTTTTTATAGAAAAATGTCCCTTTGGTGAACATCTACCAAACGCTTAGCTCAAATCACCCCAAGAGGGTAGCTGTCCTGATTCTACTCTGCAGGCAAAGATCAAGACTCACAGCCATAGGTAACTTGCCCAAGTACTTAAGCCAATGGTAGAATCAGGATTGGAACTCAGTTCTTTTGATTTCAAAGACTTTCCTGAAAACCATGCATGACTGCTAGGAAACTGGAAGAAAACCCTTTTGAAAAGTGGTTCTCTCTGGTGATAGGATTAAGGCTGGTTTTCATTCCTTTTATTGTTCCCTGTATTTTCAACAATGGGAACAGATAGGTCTCTTATCAGAAACAAGTTTTGTGGTTTCTTTTTTTTTTTTTTTTAAGTTTTAGTTATCAATGAACCTTTATTTTATTTATTTCTATGCAGTTCTGAGAATCTAACCCAGTGACTCACATGTGCTAGGCAAGCGCTCTACCACTGAGCTACAACCCCAGCCCCTTTGTGATTTCTTTGGGAGATTTGTTTTTAATTTTATTTTTAAAGTCTGGGGTGTCTATTTACATTGGGAGCTGGATGCCCAGGAAGGAGGGACTGGCCTAGAGGAAGAAGTGGCCAGCTTCCAGCATTTAACTGGAGCCCCCAGGTCACCTCTCAGTCTCAGGTTCTCAGCATCTGTTGGGGCACTAGAGGTCACATTAGCACACCTGCAGCAACGAGCCCTGGGAGCCATCCTGGGGCAGGTCTTGGAGGGCCAGAGCCTGGTGATAGGGCACTCAGTGGTCTCATTTTCAGCTCTGAAGGAGTGGTGGTTTTTGTCTCCTCTAAACAGGAAGTTGTGGTCAGGGGAAGTTCTGACTTCCTGCTGTTGTGGCCAGGCCAGTGTGTGGGCGGAGGCTTCCGGACATGCCTGGAGGGGGCTGCAGGGAGGGAAAGGCACGAGAGCAGGTGGGGAAGGACCTGAGGCTTGAGCTGGGGGCGGGGCACTTATCCCTCCTCAGGGACCTGCTCTGGTGGCAGAAGTGTGTGTGGGGGGGACACATGGACCCAGTTCCTTCCAGTTCAGGGGAGGAGGGAAGCACCAGAGGGAAGCTGAGCAGCTGGTGATGACTGTGACTACACACTACAAACTTCTGTCCCCTGAGGGGGCAAAACGAGGGGATGATAACCATGGTCACCAAGGGTCACTGGGTGGATGAAATGAAGACTATCCAGTCCAGGAGCTGGTCCATGGTGGGAACTCAGTAGTGGCGGCTGTGTCTTCTTCACCATGACCACTGTCACCATTGTGAACCAGGTGGAGCTGGCGGTGACGAGGGTGCAAGGAGGTAGGTTGACTTCCCCAAGAGCCTTTCCCTCCCTGCTCACTCTGCTATTTGGGGGTTTCTTAGACAGAAATGGAGAGCTGGATTTCTCCACTTTCCTGACTATTATGCACACGCAAATAAAACAAGAGGATCCAAAGAAAGAAATTCTTCTGGCCATGTTGATGGCAGACAAGGAGAAAAAAGGGTACATCATGGCATCCGAGCTGCGAGCGAAACTCACGAGACTCGGAGAGAAGCTCACCCAGAAGGAAGGTAATTAATTGCCTGACCAGGCTCCCGACGTCAGCAGAGGGTTGGTTGTACAGGCTTCTGTAGTTGATATACAGCTGCAAAGCCCAAGAGCAGTCACACTAGCCGGGGACTGGTCTGGGCCCAGTGGTCAGGGTGGAGGGTCAGCCTGGGGAAAGCCCAGCTTGGATCCACTTGGGCAGCAGGATAGTGGGACATCTGCCCCGCCTCATGCTGTGCCTAAGCTCACTGGATCTTCATTTAGTGCACAGGACACCTGGGGAACATGAGTGTCCCTTTACCTGATCAAGAAACTGATGAGGCTGGGCGTGACCACATACGCCTCTAATCCCAGCAGGAGGATCGAGAGTTCAAAGCCAGCCTGAGCAAAAGCAAGTTGCCAAGCAACTCAGTGAGACTCAGTGGCTCAGTAGTCGAATGCCCCTGAGTTCAGTCCCCAGTACACCACTCCACCCCCCAAAAAAGGAGCTGACAGGGGCTGGGATTGTGACTCAGCGGTCGAGGGCTTGCCTAGCACGTGGGAGGCCCTGGGTTCGATCCTCAGCACCACATAAAAATAAATAAATAAAACAAAGATATTGTGTCCAGTTACAACAACAAAAAATAAATAAATATTAAAAAAAAAAAAAGAAGCTGATAAGTGAGTGGTTGTGGGTCAGCGGAGCTGGGAGCTGGATGGAGGTTGAGTGCTGTCCCCATATCACAGCCAGCTGAACAGGGCTGCAGCGTGCTTTCCAAATGGAAATGCTACTTTGCTACTGACTGGAAGATTTAGAGTTCAAGAAGGGGCCTTTGCAGGGTCAGGTGGAGAACAGACCTTGCCTCACACCTCCCAGCGGCCCGTGTGCCTTCCTGCCTTGGAGCAGGACCAGAGGCCTGGGCCTTGGGCCTTCTGGGAAAGCCCTTTGTACATGGTAATGAAAAACCCCATACTGATCCATCTGTGGGTATTCTTCCTGCCTCTCAGCACTAGTTGGTAGTCCCTGGGTCCTGCCTCAGCTGGCATCCCTGGGAGGCCAGGGTTTCTACTTAGGCAGCTCAATTGTCAGCGACCATCTGGATAGGAAGGCTAGGCTTGGCCACAGTGGGTGTAGGAAAAGGGCTTCAGTAACAACCGACCATCAGCCTTTGGCCAAATCCCAACAAACACTGCAGGGGGTTCGGTTCCCCCTCCTCTCTGGGGACCTCCCATAGGTTCCTTACTCCCTGGAAATGAGGTAGTAACCATCCCTCAGGGCCCTCCAAGAGCTCACATTCTATAAACCCTTCTGCTCAGATTTCATCTGCCTTCACAAAGGCACAGAGCAAAGCATTTAAAAATAGCGCTCAGGCAGGCAGATTCCTCTTCCCCCGCGTTCTCAGGCTGGCAGCTATCACAATCTCATCTTTCATTGTGGCTGTTTTCAAGTGAACAGGGGGAATCGTGGGCTGTCCTCAACCTCCCAGGCTCTGAGGACACTGCTGGCCCTCCATGTGCCAGGTGGAGTGTCAGCAGAGAGAGCAGGGGGTCCTGATTCTGTGGTTAATGATCTCTGGTCAAAGCAACACCATGGCCCCCAAACACACATCTCTTATTTGTTTAACCTGCAAAGAACATTTCAAAGAAAGTGGTGGAGACCAATTTCCTTCCCACTTGCTGTGGGAGAAAGGATGATAACAGAAGTAGGAATCCTTTTTTTTTTTTTAGTTGTAGTTGGATACAATACCTTTATTTTATTTATTTATTTTAATGTGGTGCTGAGGATTAAACCCAGCGCCTCGCACGTGCTTAGGTGAGCGCTCTACCGCTGAGTCACAACCCAGCCCCAAAGAAGTAGGAATCTCTTATCCTTGGTGATTGAAAAAAAATATTCAGTTTTATTGAAGAGAGGCCACAGTGGAAAAGGATAAACTGAATGGCTCTTCTTGCCAGTGCCTGGGACAAGCTACTATTTTATCTCAGAAGTCTAAAGCCAGAGGGGGGAGATGCAAATGAAGTTTTTTATTTTATTTTTTAAGCAAGGCAGAATTAACAGCAGTTTTGCAAGATTTGAGCCTTACACACTGTTAGATTTATTTTCCCAGGCCCAAAATACATATCTTTTCTTTATTGGTGTAAGGCACGTGCTCTACCCATGAGCTGCACCCCTGCCCTACGCTTTTCTTTAGAGGTGGTGGTAGCAGAAGCGCTTATCACTAGGCCCTCCTGGCATGGAGGTATCTTGGGGAGGAACATTGACATGGAGGAGTGGGGAGGTGAGGGGCAGCTGAAGCCTGGGTGGCTCTGTCCAGAAAGGAGCTGCAGAAAATACCTATGGTGGCGGGCAGAGGGGTGGGTGATAGCAGACAAAATGTCTGGGCCAACTCTCTCTCTAAACCAAGGCTCAGAGGTCTGAGATCTTCTTCACAAGAAAACAAGAGGTGGGGGCTGGGGCTGGGACTCAGGAGCAGAGCACTTGCCTGGCATGTGTGAGGCACTGGGTTCGATTCTTAGCACCACATATAAATAAATGAATAAAAATAAAGGTCCATCAACAACTAACGAAAGAATATAAACACGAGGTGGCTTCAGTGACTGGATTTTCGCCAGGATTCCTGCCCAGCCCCTGGCAAAGCCTGAAAACCAAACCAGTGGATTCCCAGATGGGAGTGGGCAGGTTGTCGTATGTTCTGGTTTACTCCCTGATGTACAAGAAGTTCCCTGGACGCTCAGGGAAGACCTTTGGGGAGCCCCAACCTCCAAAGAAGTGTCTTATAACCCCAAATCCAAACAAAAATTTCATGTGATTTATTGCAGTGGAGGATCTTTTCAAGGAAGCAAATATTGAACCAAATGGCAAAGTGAAGTATGACGAGTTTATCCAGAAGATCACCCTTCCTGTGCAGGACTACTGAATGAGCAGAGTACAAGAGAGCATCCCTGGGTCTGAAAACCTGGACTGGCTGATTTTTTAAAAGGAAAATGTTCCTTTAATTCTAGGGTGATGGCAAACACCGTGCAAAGACAACATTAGCAGGGCATAAGCAGCAATAAGTAATTCCAGCCATGGTATCAGCATGTCTTTAATAAAAAGATTTGTATTACCAGGTGCGGTGGCACACACCTGTAATCCCAGTGGCTCAGGAGGCTGAGGCAGGAGGATCAAAAGTTCAAAGCCAGCCTCAGCAAAAGCGGGGAGCTAAGCAACTCAGTGAGACCCTGTGTCTAAATAAAATGTGAAATAGGGCTGGGATGGGGCTCAGTGGTCCTGAGTTCAATCCCTAGTGCCTCCTTTCCCACGAAGATTTGTGTTGATTTCAGTAGCTCTCATGAGTCCAGCCCTTCCTGTTGGTTTAGTCAGGCCTACATTCCAGTCCTGGGTCTGCCACTTACCAGCTCTATGATTTCATCCCTGAGGGCCTTAGGGTTCAGACAAAGCCTGGATCTCTAGTCTTACCTCACGGAGCCCATTGAGGAAGGATGGAGATAGATAGGGCCTTGAAAATGCACACAGCCTGAAGGGCATGTGGAATCCGAGTTCCCATTACAGCGTTTCTCCTGAAGAGGGCAGGCTACCCAGAAGCGCGCTCTGTATTTGGGTGCTAGAACCACTTTCCACATTTTCAAGATAGAGCCAGTGCTAGCTGAGAAATGGCAACAAGCAGAGTGAAAACACACACACACTCTTCTTGAAGCACCACAGACCCACTCAAATTCTCCTCTCCTTTTCGACAGAGTGATATGGTTCAGGACACTCATTTATCAACAGAGAACAGGGTAGCAACACTCTCAGAATGTTGAGCTGTGCACTGGGCTCTGTTTGCAGGCACAGAAGTTCCAGAAAGTAGGATGATGTGCTCAAGTGACCTAAACTGATCATAATCTTAAGCTGGGACTAACATGGAGGATGTCACTAAGAGGTGTCTTCCGGGTCATGGCCATGGTTGGAAAGATGGCTGGAAACAGTTGTGGGGCAACAGTCCTTCTGGGAGCACTTCCAGCTCAAGTAACTTTGAGTTACACAGTCATGAGTGGCAGGCGGGGCTGCCTAGGACTCAGAGATGTCCATGCATTTGTCAAATTGAGGGCCTAGGGATACTGTTGGCACAGTCCTAAAAAGGGCAGGAGTAACACAGCAGCATGGGTGGGGGACAGACCCCCTAGCAGGAATATTTTTATCTATTTTTTAAAATTAGGCTGTGGCTGAAACATCAGAAAACCAGATTATGAAGGGGGAATGTCTTTTGGAAGGTTATATATGACACTGATCTTTTACTAAAGGTGAGGCACAGGTTAAGTGCAACCATCTCATCCATGTTGCATGGCATCAGACCCAACTGAGGTTCTGAGAAAGGAGGCTATCATTTCCCCAATAGTATAATTGCCAAGGGGAGTTGAGCAGAAATGCCCTAGCTGTAAATAAGTGTTTTTAGGGTACCGGGGAGGCAAGAAATGGCCCAAATACCAACTAAATGAATTTGTGATCATCCAGCTGGGGAGTTGGGACCACCCATTCAGGAGCAGATGTAGGTTTTAAGGGATTTGAGGTTTTTATGACTTGGTGGTTGTCTTTAATAAAACAGAAATAGTCAGGTGCAGTGGCACACTCCTATAATCCCAGCAACTTGGGATGCTGAGACAGGAGGACCAAAAGTTTGAGGCCAGCCTCAGCAAGAACTTCATCAATTTAGCAAGACCCTATCTCAAAATAAAGAGGGCTGGAGAGAGGGAGAGGGGGCCAGAGAAAAAAAGAGAGGGAGGGAGGGAGAAAGAATACAATACACAATTTCTGGAGCAGCACTCAGGACCCTGGAAGAGGTAAGAGCAAGTCAGGGTACTGAACACTTAAAACTTCATTATCTAAACAGTAAATCCACTTGAAGGCACACTGAAAGTTGGCCTCCAAGAAAGATCTGCTATATTTTACTGTTAGGCAAGGGTCCCAAACAAACACTTCTTTTAAACTCTGGTCACCAACATTAGGAAGCAAAACCAATCTGGAATACCAAATCTAGCCAGGTGATAAATACTGATGGAACAGGAAAAGGAAATTCTGAACTATAATAATAAAGCTCTGTTCTATTTATCACTGGCCAGAATATGGTTTTAAAGCAAGTTCTAGGAATCTCCTTTGCCTAACAGAAACATGAAGTATAGCTTGCCAAAGCACGCGGTGGGCAGGGTGGTCATCAGAACCCCTGCCTCATGGTCCTTATCAAGGGTCGGGGTGGCTGGCAGTCAAGTTCCTATGAAATTACCTCAGCCCCAGGAGAGGCTTTTAGCTCCCTCAGTCCTGGGTTTCATGCTCATTCCTGAAATTCCGATTGGCTTACCTGGCACCTGGTGCTTTTAGAAAAACAGTCACAGTGTTCTCAGCAAACTGCAGGTATTAAACAGATTTAAAACTAAAGAAATGCTGTGGTTCATTACAAAGCTTGCCATATTTCAATAAGAAAGGGAAACGGTGGCCATGTATTAATTACTTACCTCAAAGCAGCTGCAAGCCTATTAGGTGCTCATCATGCTTTGAAATTCGGGATGAAAGGGGCTTTGGAATCACAAAGCACTGTCACTTTTCTCATTGGGACTGTCCCCTGGTCCACCCAGTAATATTATTTTACAGAAGACAAATTAACTGAAGGCTTTTCTTTTATTACATCTAAAGAGCTCTACATAAACAGGTAACATTCAATAGGTAAACAATTTTTTTCCAATGCAAGTAATAAATATTTTCACTTGGTACTTTTATACAAACTGACATTGGTCTACTATACATTTTTAAAAGCCATTTTACTGGTTTGGCATGCGGTATGGAAATCCTAAGAGAGAAAGTCTTAAGGCAATGAATCACAGATTTAAGTTCATGGAATTTATGGTAACTTTTATATCTGTTTATATACATTTTCCCCTTTGTTAATTAAACAACAGCAGCACACTTTGGGACCACCAGCTAGTCTCCCTCCCTCTTTCTGAAATCTAAGTTTTGTGTTTAATTAAAAAACAGAATTCAACATGTACTTACAAAAAGAAATTCTTACTAAAATAAATGCAAACGTGCTTTAAAAAGTCCTGAAGATCCTGAAAGTTTTATGTACTTGAAATTGTTTTAGAAACAATGCCTTTTCCATATTTATTAATTTACAGCTGGGATATATTTTCAATTTCACACACTTGTTTCAAAGGAAAATCTACCCAAGAAATCACATCTTTCAGAAGCATAAATGAATCTTAAGTCAGTAATGATATAGAATTGTGATACTCTAAATCAATAATAGAAAAAATTTAATGCTCAAAACAGTCAACCAAGTGTGGCATGGTTAAGTATCAGACTTTTTTAAAAAAAGAGATGTGTCCAACAATGCCCACATAGCAATTAAAAGCCACTTCAACCCTGCCAAACAGCTATTTTCTGTGTGTATAGAGCTCTCTCCAGATGTGTACACACATGCAGCATTGCACAGAAGCAAGGATATGTGCACCTATCATGAAAGACCAAGGCAAAGGGGCTGTAACAACTGGCTTCAAGATTTGAGAAACTCTATTTGTCCACAGACAGCATAGCAATGTTGGCATGGGTTGGGGAGTGAGTGTGGGCTGAGGCAAAGAGAAAAGTGGCTTAACTTCTTTTAAAAAATTAGGAAAAGGGTGTAGTGCATGACTCAATAATTTTTACAAATCATGAAAGTCTGACTGACTTATAACGAACATGAAACCAACAAGTGATAACTATTACTTAATGCAACATCTTAAAAAGTTAACAACTGAAGGAAACGAACTCTTCAGAGTGGAATGAACTATAAAGACAACTGAATGGTTGGTTCTCCTGTGGGGACATGACCAAAGCCACTGGACAGACATCTATTTCTCCCTATTACCTATTCTTCCCTTAGATTGGTATAATAAAGGGCATGGAGGGAAATTAACCCCTTCCAAAATTGGGCCAAGGAAAGCAGAGGTACGGGTTTTCAACTAGATCATTCAAAGAGTTTATAATTCAGCATCGTACACAAAGTTATTGATCGGAATTTTGAGACCACTAACAACAACAAAAAAAGGAGAGAAAACAGAAACAAAACCCCAAAACAGGAATAAAGAAAACTATTCACTTAACCTATGGTAGTTGAATAGAAATGTTTTCTATTCACAATGTAAAATCAGAAACAGTGCTCTACAATTTTAGTAATTTCTACCCTAATCCAAATTTAGACACAAATTATGATACTATCCAAAATTAGTCTAAATTAATATGGTAATGAAAGTTCTTAAAGTGTTCACTCACCACAACTCCAGATTCATTTAAAAACTTAACTATTTCTTGTTTTAACTGACAATAAATTTTCTTTTATTGCAAATTGTTTTGTGACTATAACTCAGCCACTAATGTGTGGAATACACATGCGTAGGGGAAGACTATGTAACTCACTTGTTACTCACACATACTTGTTTATAAATACATATATACACACACACACATATACATATCAACACCAACTTTTTTTCAAAATTCAAGTCAACAATTTAGTAAGAGAGATGCTGTAAAAACATATTATTTTTAGATGCCACACAGTCATGTGAACCATTAATTTTATCATACAGCCAAAAGACATAGCCATCTTGAATTCTACCTGGATTGAAGTAGGTCAGAGTTACCAATGCAAGGTTGAAATTGACAAGTTTATACACAAAAGTGGTCCTTCATCAACTCTGAGAATATTAACAGCTGTGATATAAAAACCCAGTCTGGAAAACTGGCAATCATTATCTTTTCTGTTAAACCTGTACTCTCAATCAACTGAAATACATTTTCCATATCTGAGAACATAATATCTTCTCTGATGAGGATTTTGGAACACAAGTAAAACCACTTTTCCTTCCCTTCAACATTTACTTATCTCCTGAAAAACAGTTTTCAATATATTTACATGTTCCACTATTTAGAGCAGATCAGATCCATTCATGAATTAAAAAAAAAAAAATGACTTTCCTATGTCATGCTTGTCATTAAAAGATGAAGACAAAATAAACTAGGTAGATAGGTTAAGAACATAAGTACACTCACAGAGAATAAAAATGACTAAGGTTCAAATGTATTTTGAACCTTGTTTATCAAGACAGTAGATTTCTATAGATCCACATGTGTGGTGCATTGCATTTTCCAAACAAAATTTACTTTTAGGGTAATTGACTCATCTATCTTCTTTTTGAGGTGATATAACCCTTCTGTCAGCTGCACAAAATACCCAGCAGGACTTTCTAAGCTATTATCACTTCCTACTTTGGTATGAAGATCTTACATGAAAACTTGTTACCCTGTGGCCAAAAAAGCAGTTATTCACAGACTTGGCTTAAATACACAACACTGGCAGTCCAGATTTAGAATTGAGAACTAGACTAAAGTGTATTATTCACAGGTCTAGTAAGCCTACTCCTTACCCAGACAGCTTTCTCCAGTATTTCTACAGCATATTCTCAGGGGGGTATAGAGCAAGTCAGAATATATGATGGAGAACATGCAACTGGGATAGTCGATAAAGATACTCACACGTGAGTTCAAGACCTTTAAAGCACTTTAAAAGAAGCAGGCAACTAATATATTAACTGAATGCAAACTCCAGAAGAGAGGGAACAGTAATGACAGAAAAATACATACAGACACACACACTGAACACACACGCCCATGAGCTATGACCTGAAAATACATAGGGAATGAAAGTGGGACAGATGAGATTTATAACTTAAGGCTGGATAAAATATGCGCGCGCGCACACACACACAAACAGAACCCAAGTCTGTCATTTTTAAAAAATGGTAATCAAACTATCCCCCCAACCCCCTCCCCACAACAAAGCCCACAATTTAAAACTTCATACATGCAATTCCTTTTCTGCTTACTGCAAATAAAATAATGCCATTGAAGTAAAATAAAACCAAAACCATAGGACAGATGATGAAAAATCTTCAGAATCCAGGAAAAAAATGAACTGAAGGTGGCTTGTGGTGCTTTTTTCTTTTCTTTCCTTTTTTTTTTTTTTTTTTTTAAAACAAGTGTTTTATCAGGCAGTCTTAGATTTATATACAAAAGTAAAACTGAAAATATAGTTTTGTTCTCTGTACATTTCTTTTAATTTTTTCCCTAAAAAAAGGAAAAAAAAAAAAAAACACGCTGTACTTTTCTAAACAGAATAAGATAAGACAGAGCACAAAGTTCTCTTCTTTCTGCCAAGTTCATTTAATCTAGGATGGGTAGGAGCAGCAGGGGCAAGGGATCAGTCCAATGAGATAATGTCTGGTATGATGCCAAAGATGGACGCTGTGTCCGTGCTGCTCCTGTTTGTGACAGTGTGGCTATGGCTCTCCCTCAGGCTGTTGGAAGACACAAGGCTGCTGTTGCTGCCACTACTGCTTCCATTGGTGGTTGGCAGGGAAGTGCTGCCTCCTGCACTTAACTGATCGAGGAACATCTGTGAGGAGGTATATGGGAAAAATCTCGACGAGTGCAGGAGGTCTTGATCATCTGAGACTGCTGCTGCTGCAGCGGCAAGCAGGGAGGTGCTGTAATGCTAGGGAGGAGACCAAAGACAAAACACGCTCGTTATACTTATAAAGTAGACATCTTCTCTCAGCAAAACAATGAACCATATCCTTAGTATCTGTTTCTGAAACATAACATTTGCAAAATCAAATGGCTTTATGTAAAATAACTGGATCATTGGTCTTGAGAGACATTTTTGTATCTGAAACTGGCAAAGTTACTTGATTGCTTTTGCTTTAATCTGTATTGCAAGAGATTCTCAAGATTCTATTCCCAATATGTTTAGAAGCAGCAGGAAAGCGGACAGTTTACCCTCTGCTCTTGAGATACAGTCATGCATCGCCTAAGGACAGGAATCCATTCTAAGAACCATGACACTAGGTGATTTCATCATTGTGCGAAAAATCATTTGGAGCACACTTACACAAACCTAGTTGCCAGAGCTTAGTACTTGTAGGTAACTGGAACACAATGGTCTTTGTATACTTGTATGTATCTAAACACAGCAAAGGCACAGTAAAAACACAGAAGATGTAAAATGGTACACCTGCATAGGGTATTATGAATGGAGTGTGCAAGACTAGACATTGCTCCAGGTCAGTGAGTGAGTGGCAAGTGGATATGAAGGTCAAGGGCACTATAACTGAAGATTAGAAATATTATAGTTAGGCTACACTAAGTTTATTAAAAAAAAAAAAACAACTTTTTTCTTCAATAATAAATAAACCTTAATGTACTATAACTTTTTTACTTTATAAGTTTTTACACTTTTGAAAAATATACACCCTTTTCCTTTTTTGGTACTGAAGATTGAACCCAGGGCCTCACACATGCCAGGCAAGTGCTTCAACACAGAGCTTCATTCCCAGCCATTATATTTTGAGACAGGGTCCTGCTAAGGTGCCCAGGCCTCAAACTTGCAGTCTTCCTACCTCACCCTCCCAAGTAATGGGATTACGGGTGCATGCCACTGAACCTGGCTTTTTTTTTTTTTTTTTTTAAACTGATTCTTTGTAATGATACTTAGCTTAAAACATAAACACACTGAATAGTTATACAAAAATATTTTCTTTCTTTATATCCTTATTCTATAAGCTTTAAAAATTTTTACCTTTTTGCATATTTAATTGTTTTGTTAAAAACCAAGACACAAAAACACACATTAGCTTGGGCTTACATAGGGTCATCATTACCACTGTCTTCTACCTCTACATTCTGTCCCCACTGAAAGGTCTTCAGGGAAAATGACAAGCATAAAGCTGTCATCTTCTGTAACAATATTGTCTTCTGTAGTTTCTTGTGAGCTCTTCCTGAGGAGGTGGCATTGTCCACAATGAATTGCTTTGTTTGTTTTCCTTTTTCATTATAGATTTGTTTATAAGCAGATAATGCACCACAGACATTCCTCTCTCTTAATAAAAACCTTTTGATGTTGGGTTTCATGTTTTCAAAAAATTTAAGGCCCTTGTTAAGGTCTGCAAAATCTTCCATACCCTTTACTTTGAATTTTCTTAGGGATTCTTCTTTTTCTTTTCCCACAATTTCCTTTTCTTTTGCTTCTTCTTCAGCTATGCATTCCTGTTCCAATTTCCACAACTTCTGAATAGTCAATTCCTCAGGAGTCACCTCTAGGAGTTCCTCAGTGTCATCCTCTTCCACACACAACCATCTCCACCACAACCTGTTGATTTTTGCAACTTCCTCATCCTTGCCAAATCCTTTGAAGTCATGGACAAACCTCCTGAGTGTCTTCTTTTAGATGTTATTCATACACTCCTTGGTGACCTCAGCCCAAACCATGTTTTTCATTCATAAATGCAATCCTTCCAGAACTACATCAGCATCTTCTGCGTCCTCCTCAGCTGCAGCCCTAGTCTGAGCAGAGGACCTCCTTAGGTAATAGGCCTTGAAAGCCGCTGTAACTCCTCGATCCATTGGTTGGATCAAAGAAGTGGTGTTTGGAGGGAGAAACACCATTCTGATACTAAGATACAGATCATTAATAGAGAGGTATTATAAACAATATAATGTGGAAGTATTATAAACAATAAGCAAAACTTGAAAGGTATGTTATAGTACTTCACTGCACTGGCACAACAATTCAGGAAGGCATCTTGGGAGAGAAGTGACTTCTTATGGCTCCTGTAGAACACTGCAATGGGTGCTTTCAAGTCTTATTGTCTTCAATGAAGCAGATCCTTTAATAGCTTCCCCCTCACTTTGTTCTTGTCTTTCAAGTTCACAGCTACGGTGGAATGGGACATGCCCGACTGGCAAGCAATAACCATCACTAATGTTCCACAATTATAGTCCTTAATCACTTTGTATGTGTGTATGTGTGGTGTTGAGTATTAATCTTGAACACACTAGACAAGTGTTTTACCACTGAACTATACTCCTAGCTCCCTAATGACTTTTAATTTTGATTCCAGGACATCACTTGATGCCCTCTGACTGGCAACACCAGCAGTGAATTTTGTATGGTTAGGGGCCAGAATGAACAAAGGAACACAAGAGAAAATGATGCAATCAAGAGATGCAGTAAATGAGGCATACGAGGCTGCTGCCATTTATCATGTGTTATCATTATCAAGTATTATGCACTTTACATAATTGTATGTGCTACACTTTTATACCACTAGCAGCAGAGATTTGTCTATACTAGAATCATCACAAACATGAATAATGTGTTGTGCTATGACATAACAATGGCTACAATGTCATGAAGCAATAGGAATTTTTCAGCTCCACTGTAATCTCATAAGATCACTGTCATACATGTAGTTTGTCCTTGATCAAAACATTGCGGTGCATGACTGTATTTGGCCAAGAAATCTATCAGCCAATATGAACTTCCCTGTTTCTTTAACCAACAAACCAACACTGTTCTTATTACCTGCTCAGACAATACTGAAACCAGGAACTTTTATTTAAATTACTAATGCCATAGCAATAATTTATTTTCCAAGATAAATTATTATTTCTCCTGGCTACATTTTATACTTCTGAATATACAATTAAAATAACAGTAATTTCGTTTTCATATAACATACCTGATTGTCTCCTGATAAGAAAGGAAAGAAATCTAATCCTGTGGGAGAAAAAATTATTTTAGTTTTGAAAAAAAAAAAAAAAAAAACCCAAAATAAAAAGAAAACAAAAAACCCTTCCCAAATGCCCCAATACTCCAAAAACAAATAGAAATCTTAATTCTGTCACTTAGAATTTTATCTAAACATGAAGAGTTACGCTGAATGTTTTCTCTCTCCCATCTCTAAATTATGAAGGTTTAAGTCCAAGTCTTAGCAATGATTTGCTCTCCCTGTCACTCCATTTGAGGGACATGGACCATCACTAACTTATTAAATCTAACACTGATCCCTTGCTCTGATTCCCCTTAAATAACCAACCTTTCAATCTACTCTAACTTTCCACAAGTACCTCAGGAGGAATGGGATTATTTTGGCCCTGATTTTATAGATGAGAAGGTTGAAATTTGAAACAGGTCAAGCAAATTGTAACACAGATTTTCCTTCTCTTTCCCAAATTCACTCATTTACTATCACATGTACATTCCAGCACCATCTCTGCAGTGGCATGAGGGGAAAGAAAGACTTGAGAGGGAGTGTGCCTGAGGGCTGGAGTAGTGTACATTCAAGGCCCAGCCCTAATCCCTGATTGTTGGGATTCACTGCAAATTGACCCCATCCATCACATTCTTGCCTACATCGCCCAATGTGTAATGTGAAAAGCAAGTAATTAACACAAATGAAATGCTTCGTTATATATAAACTAGTGGAAAAGGTCAACAAGCAGATGTAGATAAAAATATGACAGAAAGTACTCTGGGGATCACTGTCTATACTAGAACAGATTATAATATGGTGATCTACAAAATGTGTAGCACCATGGTTAGTGTCATGTGTCATCTATGTGGTAAAATGGTATGGAAAGATACTTAGCAAGCTGTTAAGAACAGCTATTACTTCTGGAGAGTGGGCTTGGGAGAAGGGTAGAGAGAAAATTTCACTGTATATTTCTATATTGAATTTTGTACAAAGAGTGTATATGGCTTTTTGTAATACAAGAAAAATGTTTTTAATATGTTATTAAATTACAGATACATGAAAACAAGCTGCAATTCTTTGATAATGTAAATGATTATTATGAACTCAAAATACTGTACACAAATAAGTAAACTAACATTTCAAACTGCTTTTGAAAAGAAGGATCAGGTTCAGGAGAACCAAAATTAAGACTTTCAAAATATCTCAATTCAGCACTATCTAAAAGACAATTGCATGGTTACACATAATCCCTACTCATTATGACTAGAATCAGGGAACAAAATGTAATGCCCATCGATATCAAAATACAAAGTCACAAGTTTGAAGTTGTTAAAAAACAACTTGTAAAATATTTTGAAGCTCATAAAACCTAGTCATCATTGCACTAGTTAAACACTGATAGCGAAACACTGGCTACCGATGAAGGAACCATCAAGGAAATCCGTCAGTTTTTATAACCACAGTACATTATTTCCTCTCAATTCCCTGAGTCCAAGACCCTATTCTCGCAATCTTCCAATTCTTCCTTAGACTACATAGATCAAAGACATTCATGTGATAATACAGAAAAACCAGTGACTCACCTTGTAAGTCATAAGGCATGGGTGTCATGTGAAAAGGATGCCTGTAGTCTTGGATGAGGGAGGGGTTAATGTAGCTTGTGTCTACAGCAGGAAGGCTGGGGGTGCGGGATACTGGAGATGCTTGATGTGGAAGACTTAAAATGCTGTAAGAAGGAAATGTTTACATAATTTTCACAAGTCAGTTTAATTTTTAAGTTTTACAAAGAAATGGCTGCAAATCAGTGTGCCCTAGCTTTTATGCTGGAAATAAAACAAGCAAGCAACATATAGATGATCCAAAATTATTAAGAAATAGTTTGTATGGAATAATAGCATTTTGCAGAGGTTATAGGGAGAACCAAGTGGAGCAATGGTATCCAACATTCACAAACCAACACTGTCTTTGGAATATCATCACACTCTCAGAGGGCAGGGAAAAGCACAACTAAGCCACTGAAATAGTACACAAGTGAGAGGTATTTACAACAGAGAAAATCCTGAAACCTTTCAAAATAAGTGCTAGAGGACTGGCTAGTGAGAAGCATAGGTATATTCTAGCAAAGAAAACAAGACTAGGAGAAATCTGAGGAATCTGAACTGTTAGGAGCAAACAGCTGGACCCCAAATTTTAAGCCTGATAAGAATGAAAACTGGGTAGTTTATCTTGGCATCCCTAATGCCCAGCAAGTCATCAGCACATTGTTTGCATAAAAGACCTGCTGAAGCCAATGATGGTAGCAACACCAGGCAAGGTCACGCTCTAAAATTAACAGGGCTGGGGATGTGGTTAGGTGGTAGAGTGCTTGCCTAGCATACGTTAGGCCTTTGGGTTCAATGTCCAGAACCACAAAAACGAAATAAACAAACAACCAGAAAGCAGTGGAGAGTTTTTAAAGGGAGAAGAGTAAGACTGAAGAAAGAAAAAAAGGGCTCAAGAAAAAAAAAAAAAAAAAAAAGTGAAATATATTTAAAGAGCTGGAAAATTAAATCATTTTCTTTCTTTACCCAAAATTAAGGAATAGAAGAAAAGAGAGAAAAGGGTGATAAAAAAGGAATATATAGCTGATTTTCAGTCCTGAAAATAAGTAAAATAAATAAATAAATAAAGGTCATATGTTAATCTGTTCTATAAGAAGCTAATAAACATATAAGATGGGAGAAAATAACGAAGAATGAAGGAATAAAACAACTATCTTTCACTTTTGATATTTCATATAAAGTACCTGGGATGAAGGGATGCAATTTTAATGGTACAGAATAATCCAAAAGACACCAAAGCTGGACTTCCCAGGAAAGAGTTCTAGTTATGAAAATATCTACCACATTTTTATGAATGGAGTAGGAAGCATAAAACACTTATCTACCTCATGAAAGTGTTCCATCTAATGGAAACTTAAACCTCTTACATCTACAAAAAGTACCATGTTCCATTAGCTGTGTCCTCTGACAATGCCTACAAGAGTACAAGAGAGAAAAAAGCAGTTGAAATGCTAGTCTTTGCAAACATATTGGTATACTAAATTGTATAAGAAATTTCTTCATGAACCAAACAGTTGTTGAAGACAACAAAATATTTTACATTTTAGTGAGGTTTGCCTCTTTCTAATTCCTGAAAGAAAAAGTGCTTTTTCTTTCAATTCTGTGATAATATTTTGAAATACATTTCTACCTTTACATTGCACAGTAACAAATATGCTGTGCTTAGGTTTCTAGTTATGGGCTACCCTTTACTGGAAATGGTATAAGTATCGGCTATGGTGTTATTCTCCTAAAGATATAAATTTTAGATTCTTGTTTTTATCTGGAAATAGAGAAAGGTCTGGTGTTTGCAATACTGTATCTGGGTTCAATTAGTCTCTGGGAAACTCAGGAAGCAGTCAATGCATCTAATGTAATTTCCCAAACATAATAAACAGAGCTATTTTTTTAAAATAACAGCAAAGTAAATATCCAAAGGAAAAACATTAGATTTCTAAACAATTATGTTTTTCTTAAAGAAGCAATGTATAGTCAGAAAGTAAAGCTACTGCATAGTTTACAGGTATACAAAACTTATTAATATTCTAAAGAGTAGAAAATAATGATACAATTAAACAAAAATAATTTATATATTGGAGAGTTTTATAAAATATTTTAATGCTACAATTATGGCATTAAAACAGAAATTATATGTCAATACAGATGTCCCTCCGTATCTAGGGGACTAGTTCTAGGACCTCCTACAGCCTACAGATACAAAAATCCAAGAATGCTTAAGAACATTATTAAAAAAAAAAAAAGGTCTTTTTTTTTTTTTTTTTTTTTTTGCATATAACCTAAACATATCCTCCTGAAGATGTTAAATCATCTCTAGATTACTCATAATATCTAATACAATGTAAATAGCTGTTGGGAATGAAAAAGGAAGAAGTTCTGTGTGTTTGGTACAAATACAGCTTTTCCCCCAAAATTTCAATTTGAGATTGGTGGAATTCATGGACATGGAACCTGAGGATATGGACCAACTACATATTTGGTCAGACTGTGGATTGATATTTTTAAAATATCTTGAGACTCCAATCACAGAAATGCTTGCTCTTTGGTCTGGTGTCAATTTTATAAAATTTTCTTCTTGAACTTTGAAATCTTAACAACGATAACCATTTATGGAAGTTCATTCGCTCTCTTGCATTCTGTCTTCAGGTGCTATTGTTTCTTAGAAAATTTTCTGAAGAGTTCCTATTCAATTACAAAATGCCACATATTTTTCTTGATATACTCCTCTAAAAGGAACATATTTATTTCAAGATTCACTATTGGTGTGCTTACAATTATGTCTCGGCAACACATGAAATTTTTTTGCCGAGAATCATCTATGTGCTTACGGGACTAACAGCCGTTTAAAAGTACAGCTAGAGTTTGCTACTTGTTTTACTATCCCTTAGAAATGTTACCCTCTTTTTTTTTTTTTTTAAACAGTCTTCTTCTTCTTTTTAAAAAAATAATTTTAAATACCTTTATTTACTTATCTTTACGTGGTGCTGAGGATTGAACCCAGGGCCTCACACATGCTAGGCGAGTGCTCTACCACGGAGCCACAACCCCAGCCCTAAATGTTACCCTCTTTTAGGTTAGGACTGTACTTACTCATTTTATTATCATCCATGACCAGAAAGAGGGTGTTTTACATAGGTAAATAACAGTGTTTCATGAACTGAACTGAAGTATAACTAAGGTTCATTATTACTAATATGTGACTAACGGGAAATATGGCAAACAAGTCTGCAAAACAGAAAATACTGTGTACTCAAACCTAAGTCATCCTTAACTTCTTTCCTTGCTAGCCTCATAAAAACATTCAATTTGGGGTTAATTTTACAGCATATATTTTCTTGTTTTTAGCAAATGTGCACTATCAGAAGAAGCTGGGAACTACAAATATATTTTCTCAGTCCCTACTCCTGACTCAGACATGGGAGCATATTTTGATAAATTCTCAATGATTCTGATGTACACCGATGTTTAGAGCATTTAAATACTAGAAAAATCATCTTTTATTATGATAAATTCTATACCCAAGTGACCCTTTTAACGTTAATCCCTTAAGAATATCACACACCTGGGGAAAATTAAAGCTAAGGGTGTTTTTGGTGTGTGCGGGGAGGGGTAATGAGGATTGAATGAAGGGTATTCTACCACTGAGTTACACCCCCATCTATCTTTTTTTTTTTTTTAATTACTTTTAACTTCTTGAGACATGGTTTTACTAAGTTGCCAAGGCTGGCCTCAGACTTGTGATCCTCCTGCCTTAGCTTTCTAAATTGCTGGGATTACAAGTATGCAACACTGTGTCTGGTTTCAGCCTAAGTTCTATAATCAAGCATTATCATTGTATTTGGTAGGTCTTTAATCCCTATTAACTTTCACAATGATTGTATTTTAAAGTCTCAGCACTTACCCTTTATTATTTAGTGGTGATGTGGGAGACAGGGAAGGACAGGTCCTCTTGGCAGATGGCTCTTCCTCCTCTTCATCAGAGGAACTGTCTATGGTTAAATCAATCACCTCTACTTTCTTGTTTTTATTGGAGGACTGGTTGTGAGAAGTTACCTGATGTTCCAATGTGGAGCTCAAGCATCCTGCATGGGAATGATGAAATACAAGGCAAAGAAGACCTATGACATCTCATTTCTTTCCTCAGTGTCCCTATGGTTTAATATATCAATATATACTGACTACATTGTTGGGGTCAGAAAGCAGAAAACCAACAGAGGCTCTTGAAGTTTAAAACTACTATTTATTATTTGGGTTTTCTAAAGGATTATTTTGAAAAACCAGTTCTAAAAGAGAAGAAACATTCGAACGATTTATATAAAATATTTTGTGGTACTAGGAACTGAATCCAGGGGCAATTTACCATTGAGCTACATCCCCAGCCCTTTATTATTATTATTTATTAAAAATTTTGAGAGAGGGTCTTGTTAAGTTGCTAAGTCTGGCCTCAAAGTTGGGATTCTCTTGCCTCAGCCTCCTGAGCTGCTGGGATTACAAGCATGTGCCATAGTGCCTAGCTTCAAACTATATGTATTACATGTTTAGCTATATAGTACCTGACATTCTTAGGAAGTATTAACATTAATAACTCATAACCTCCTTCCAGCAAAAACATTAATAGTATATTTTTGTTTCATTTGGGTGTATACATACAGATATATTTGTGTATATATATATACACAAATGAAAAAGGAATGTTTACTACTCCATTAGAAGTCTTAAAAATTTTAAAGGATTCTATTTCACAAGTTTGACTTTACAAATGGCTTATTAGATTAAATTACTTTAAGGGCTGGGGATATAGCTCAGTTGGTAGAGTGCTTGTCTTGCATGCATAAGGCCCTGGGTTCAATCCCCAGCACCACACATACACACACACACACACAAAGATTACATTACTTTGAAATCTAATATCAGAAAAATTTTAAAGGAATTCATCCACTTCTGAACATTAAATCAATTTAGTAATTATTGAGCTATCCCTAAAATGCTCAGGGTTTTAAAAAATGTATTCATTTTAACATTGAACACCATGGTTTATAGCAGCAAGGAAACTACCCTTCCCTTGTGAATAACTACCACTCACCATCAACTCCATTGTATGAGGCAGAAACTTCCTGTACTTCCTTTTTCGATCTCATTGGTGCCCAAGAGCCATCCTCTTTAAACTGTATTTCATCACAGTCTGTACAGTACTTTAGGATTTCCATAAACAAGCTATAAAAAACAGTTTGTCCTTAGGATAACACATTCAATTGAAGATAGATTTGAAATATTACTGTTCTAATATTCAGAATGTCTATATTTATACAAGTATAAATGAGGAAAAACAAAATAGAACAGGTAAATTATATTTGTTTTCAAAATATAATGCTGAATAAAAAAATAGCTATCTGAATTGTGGTATATTTATATAAGGATATATCATGTAACCATAAAAAATTACATTGTCAAAGATTATTAATAACATGGATTAAAAAGTGAAAAAAGGCCAAGAAAAAATTTACATTTTATAAACAAAATTCTGTAAAGTAGTATATCTTTTAACACATTCCAAATCGCCTACAATAGGCATGTATTACTTGATAAACCAAAGCAATACATATAAAAATATGTAACTGAATATTGTCCTTAATAATATATGTGGACATTTAATATGATATTTACAGGGAATGTACAAAATTAATCATGATCAAATTCTTAGGTTACAATGCTAAATTATTAATAGCATATAATCACAATTATGTAAAAACAAACCAGAAAATTATATACCAAAAAAAAGTTTTTGATTTCTTGTGTTTTTCAATTTTTCTTTAAAAGAGAGAGAGAGAGAGAGAGAGTGTGTGTGTGTGTGTCTCCTTTATTACAAGAAAGGGGAACCTAAAACTATACAACATATAGAGTTGGTAAAATATTACTATTCAACTCATATTTACTAGTTATTGATCATTGCCAATTCTGACAAATTAAACATAAAACATTTATGTTACATATTTTTTCCAATGACTAACACCTTCTAAATTACAACTGCATTGATAAATATATTCCATTTCTATTATCACCTTTAGACTCCTGTGTTTTCTTAAATACTATAAATAAGCTGTTTCAAGTTTTGCTGGAGAGTACAGAAAATATTTGTTTTGAAGGAAGCTGTACAATCATACTAAGATGTCCGATACAACAGACAAAAACAGGAGTGTTAAAGAAAATTATTATTGTGATGCAATAGGTGGACAAGACAAAAAAGAAAAAGAAAAATGAAAGAAGGAAAAGACAAGAATAGAAATACAAATAGAAAAACAAAGGAAGTTGTTATTTGGGGTGTTGATCAGTTGTAGGAGCCTTTACAGCGGGAGAATAGGTATGATGGACCATGATTGAAGTTCGAAGTTCGACCTAATCTCCAGAAACAGGCTTTTGTACTAAAAAGCACAGTTTTCGATGAGCTTGAGTGTGCCAGAATTTCACAATTCTTTCATGCTTTCTCCAATATGGTCTGCATGTTCTGGAGATAGATGAGCTCATGTTAGGAAAAGGTATATGCATTCCCTGCTTAGAACCACAGGTGCTTTAAATGGTAAACATCAGGAGGCACTGACAAGTATGTGTTTTCAAAACAAGCAGACATCAAGTTAAAAATACTTAATTATTGATTTTAAAAATACTGATCTCTAAAATCATGGGTATTCTACAAACTTATAACTTAGAAAACATTACTTTCAGAATTTTAGATTTTTTTATCCCAAACTGACAAGTAATGAATCTAGGTAACAGATGATTATTTCAAGGTACCAAAAAACCCCTTAAAAGTGACATACCCATCAATGATGAGGTGTTCATATGGAGCCTTCTTATCACAGACAGGACAAACCCAGGTTGGTTTTTTCTCATTCATTTGAATATAAAGAGTTGCATCAAAACATTGCAGATGAGAACATGTAAGGGCTCGACATGGAATCGTTAGCCTCATTTTACCAAGCTTTAAGAGAGAAGAAAAAGTATTAGACAACTGTTGTTCAAAATTTAAGCTCTAATTAAAAAATTTTCTAAAACAAACTGTATTTGTGTTCTGACCTAAAGCATACTGTGTTTATTTTGTTTTTTGTGCCAGGAATTGAACCCAGGGGCACTTAGCCACTGAGCCACATCCCCAGCCCCTTTTTATATATTTTAATTAGTGACAGGGTCTCACTGAGTTGCTTGGGCCCGCACTAAGTTGCTGAGGCTGGCTTTGAACTTGCCACCCTGCTGCCTCAGCCTCCCAAGCCGCTGGCTTTATTTATTTTTTATCGAGGTAAAAGAACATTAATAACCACATTTTCTGTGAAACTTATCTGCAGGTCAAAAAATTACAATTTCTTTGAATACCAAATACAATGACTAAGGAAACTACAACAAATTTTGTTGCTGTTGTATTATTACTGAATTTGTTGGATCTCACTAAATTACACAAGCTGGACTCAAATTTGTGAACCTACTGCCTCAGGCTTCTCAGTAGCTGGGATTATGGGATTGGACACCACACACATCTCAAATTCTTAAAGCAATCCCTAATTTAAGAAAAAGTTAACCACATAACTAGGGGTTAGAAAAAGGAAAAAAGAATGTGTTATTAGATACTGCATGTCACCATATGATGTAATTAGATGCAATATTTACTATCAACCTCAACTCTGAATGAGAGTACTTCAAAGGACAAAACTCAAATCAGTATCACCCACTCTCCTCCATGGCAACTCTGAGGAGGAAGTTATGTGTGTATTCTGTATTTCTCCCTTCAGTGAGCATATTACCAGCAATTCAGATGTGTCTCCAGCACCTCCAGCAGGTTAGGAGACTTTTCTTCCTGCCCTGCAACTGTTGCCTGAGTTCATAGGCTGAATCTATGCCATGTACAAAGAAATCTACTTCATCTGTTCCTGAGCTGCTAGCTGTAGAGATGTGGTCCAGAAACCTGTACAGAGAGCTGGCATATCACAACTTTCTTCACTGGAGGCCACCTTGTAGCACTTGGGGTCCACAAAGCCCACAATGACCACACAGTATAGAAGTTATCTTCTTTCACTGATAACATTATTTGCCAAGTAACTAGAAAAGATTTTCCATATATTTGTGAGCTTGAAAATATAAAGGCTTGAGAATAAATGAGGAATATGAGTTATTCCTGGCTTAGAAAAATTTCAGGAAAATGTGCAATTTCCTAGTCTACCAAGGAAATTAACTGTCATTTGGGGCACTAACTATTGTTCTGGTACTAATGATTTACTGGGCCTCTAGGAAAGGCACTTAACCTTTCTGGGCCTCCTCCTCTATCTCTAAAGTAACACTGTTTCCTCCTTACTTCAAATGGATGTAGTGATGAAGGACTAAAAAGGGCCTTTGAACAAGCTATAAACTTATGACACAGGAGTAATACCAGTTACACAGTATTAGGAGTATACAAGTAGCTGTGCTTCCCTGAGAGAACCTCCAATCTAGCTCACAAATGCCTTGCTTCAAAGAAACATAAAATAAGCACTATGTGATAATTCTCATATTCCTGATTTTTTAAAAGTCACTAAACTTCAAATATTTATCTGATAAATAGGCACCTGTTTTCTCAAACTTGATATAAGGGGAGATGCTGAGGTTTGACTACCTTCACCTTGTGATTACAGATTTCCTTTTTCCCTTTATAGAACACCGAATATTTGCATTGTTTGCAAATAAAAAATTTTGTAAACAATTTCCATATGTTTTCTTGTGCCATTTACCTTACTCCCAATAGTGCTACACTACAACTGATGCTATTCCAAGAGAAAACACTCTAGACAAAAGTTCTAACCAGCTTTTCTCAAAAGGAGCCTAGGGCCAGGCTTGGTGGCACACACCTGTAATTCCGGCTACTCAGGTGGTTGAAGCAGGAGGATGTCAAAGCTGAGGCCAGTCTGGGCAGTTTAGTGAGATGGTATCTTTAAAAAAAAAAAAAAAAAAAAAAAAAAAGTGTGTGTGGGGAGAGTCGGCAATGTAGCTCAGTGGTAAAGCACTGGCTCAATCCCCAGTACCGTGCACATATACATGTGCACGTTCACACACAGTCTAGAAATATCAGTATTTTTTTCTTACAATAAGAAAGCTATTAAGGAAAACTTTCCACCTTTTTCGTAATAATAAATACTTCATAAATAAATGTTCAGAGTTTTTGTTTCTTTGTTTTCCTTCTATCAACTGTGTCATTTATATTTGAGATTACAGGTCTGGTTAAGGTCCCCCAAAATAGGTGATTTGTCCAGCTCTATTGCTAATAAATCAGAACCAAAATATTCTCAAAGAGCAAAAACATTTTTATTTATTTTCATTGCCTTTAGTACACCAAAAAGGGAAGCTCATTTATTTGGGGCTCTGCATATCACAACAAGGGCCATTCAAATGAATAGTGAGCCACAGATTTCCATACTTCAAAGGGAACAAATCACCATTTTTATTCTATAAATCTGAATTATAAATGAGTTGTCTTTGCTGTTTTATTTTTGGGTAAAAACATCTAAAACATATGGCCTTACAGTTCTTGAACAACTGTAAAGAGATTATCCCTTTAACTAAATAGAAACTCATGAAAGTATAATAATTACAGACTATATATATATAGTTCTTTTTTCTATAATCTGAATTTTTAAAAAACTACTAAAGCTTTTGGAACTAAAGAGAGAAGAGTGGGGGCATATAGGAAGAAAAATTAAAAGCTGGCCCACTAAATTATCATTAACATTCTCTAATAATATGGGAAAAGAACGTGAATTATAAAATTCCCAAGTAATTCCACAAATAAAACTTCCAAGGTTTATACTGGAGTGCTTTATATGAATAAGTGATTTATGTAAGTGTTAAATGTTATAAATATCACATATATTAGCATAACTGTAAATACTTTTAAAGTGAGAATGCAGAAAAACAAGACTTTCTCCAGGGATTTAAATGGAAAATAAAAATTACCTTCTTTTTTAAATTTATCTATTCTCTAAAGCACTCCAGTATAAACCTTGGAAGTTTTATTTGTGGAATTACTTGGGAATTTTTTATAGTTCATGTTCTTTTCCCATATTACTAGAGAATGTTAATGATAATTTAGTGGGCCAGCTTTACAATGAAATGAGGTGGCAAGGAACTATGGAAGCAGGAATGGATGAATCAGGATTTGGAGAAAAGAGAAGAGAATAAATATATAGGTAAAGATGTATATAAAATCTTCAAAACTTTCATTTTCCCATCTCTACTCCTCTCGTCTGTGAATCAATTTTTTCTTTTTCTTTAAATATTTATTTTTAGTTGTAGCCGGACACAATACCTTTCTTTTTATTTACTTACTTATATGTGGTGCTGAGGATCGAACCCAGGGCCTCCCACTTGCTAGGCCAGAGCTCTACTGCTTAGCTACAACCCCAGCCCTCAATTTTCTAAATGTTAAAAAAAAATACTAGTTTCCTTTACAACATAGATTGCTACAACATTTATATTGTTATTTAATTATATAATTTTAAACAATAATATTAAAAACTTGGAGGCAATATAGCTTTCCTAAGACTGGTTATTAAGAGGAATAAGAAGAAAAGTTATAGAAAGAAGAATATACTCAAGATAATTGGTGTTTTTTGTTTGTTTACTGAACCAGAGGTGCTACCACTGAGCTACATTCCCAGCCCTTTTTAATTTTGAGACAGGGTCTTGCTAAATTGCTGAGGCTGGCCTTGAACTTGTAGTCCTCCTGTCTTGGCCTCCACTGGGATTACAGGTGTGCACCAAGAATTTGACAGCTTTTACTATCTTCATTGTATTTTTCTTCCTCTGTACTATTATGTGCTAATCACATTTCTGATCTTTAAAAACGATCACAACTTTAAATACACCTATTTTCTCAAACTTGATATCAGGGGAGAGGCTGAGTTTCAAATATCTTCATCTTGTGATTACTAACTTTCCCTTTTTAGAATATGATGGATATTTGCAAATAAACTTACAAAAGTTTATAACAAGGAGGAATTCCCTTAGCAATTTACCCTCCCTCCAAAAGGTTTTTTTTTTTTTTTAAAAAAGCTATGTACAGTATCATAAACTAATTCATGAGCTAATGACTTTTTTATATTGTTTAAGCTTTTATAAATCATAAAAGACTGAGACATAGGACAAATATCATTTAATTTCTCTTTAAGTTCTTTGTTCCTTTAGGAATTCAGTGGACTGGGGATATGGCTCAATTGGTGGGGTGCTTTCCTCGCATGCACAAGACCCAGGTTCAATCCCCAGCACAACAACAACAAAAAGAGTAGAAAGGAAATCAGTAACTTCATCATCTTAAGTTAGCAGGATGTCATTATCAAAAGCTTTCAATATCAGCCCTGCCTGAACAATTCAGGGAATTCAAAAAACATTCAAATGTAGATATGACTAATTTGATTAATTATAGAATAAAAGGTAATCAAAATGTCAAATTAATTTACTATTAATTTTTCAAATATTTTCATATGAAGCCATATTCAACAGTTATCATCCCTACTGTTGGTAGACCTAACAAATTAGTTCAGAAATAAACATCAACAACACATTTTCTTAAGACTTGTCCTCCATGGGTTTAATAGCTTGTTTATATCTTAGGACCATACATTTATTTCATACAAATGATTCATTCTGACCTCATATTCCTAGGTTTGTTTTTTTTTTAATATATAAATAAAACTTCAATTATTTAGGCTGAGTAGAATAGTGAGGCAAAATGGCTAAGTTGGATGTGTGGGTAATCATGGCTAGGTTTTTATTCAGAAGAGTACTATTAAAGTACAAGTTTTAATAAATACCCCAATATAATAAACTTCCTTATTTTGAGATTTTACACGTGAGCTTGAGGGACAGTCATTAATCACAAGCAATATTTAGACAAGTCTTACTAAGGGTAGAGAGAATTTTTTAGACTTGTTTAGATTCCAAATCCTATGCCTTGATAGCTTTCCAGTTTTTATAAACTATAACAAAGGTGGTCAGATTTTAAAAGTAAAAAATTTCTCAGATATAGGAAGCACCTAATTAAAAAGAAGAAATGTGCTAGGCATGGTGGTGCATGCCCCAAATCCCAACAACTGGGGAGGCTGAGGCAAGAGAATTCCAAGTTAAAGGCAGACTAAGCAACTTAGAGAAACATTGGCTAAAGATAAAAAATAAAAAAGGCTAGGGATGTAGCTCAGTGGTATAGTGCCCCTGGGTTCAATCCCCAGTACCACCATTAAAAAAAAAAAAAAAAAAAAGGTACATGTATGTATGTTAAATCTTCCTGAAAACAAGTATCAGTTAACACTTACTGGACATAG
Organism: Marmota flaviventris; assembly: GCF_047511675.1. Lineage (NCBI taxonomy): Eukaryota > Metazoa > Chordata > Mammalia > Rodentia > Sciuridae > Marmota > Marmota flaviventris. The sequence goes on along the minus strand of NC_092499.1, from coordinate 113,864,596 downwards.
AAGAGAAACCCTTAGGCTGGTAGTAGCTATTTCACTGTCTGGATCCGCAGTCAATTTCTCTTTAACTGAAATTCATTGAAGAGAAAACAAAGAGAATTAAGTTTATTAAAAATATATTATTGACGTAACATTAAAAAAGAAGAAACTTGAAACAAGAAACTTTCTAAGAAAAAAATAAAAAAATAAAGTCTGCTTAATTATATCCCAGGATTTTTTTTTTTACATTTTTAATTGGTTCACTTATAATTAATTATATAAAAGAGTGGGATTCGTTATTACATTTGGCACATGCACATGTTACCAATATAATTTGGTCAGTATCATTCCCCAGTACTTTCTCATTCAATTGAATGGAAAAACCTAAAACATTTCTACAATAAGCAAAAAAAGGAAGCCAAAGAATTGTATATCTTTATACTGACTACATTTCCTGTATGACTCATGGAACAAAAACCTGTACTACATTATCATAAAGGAAATTTCTATAGCATGTTGACAAAAATCAACTGATGGCAGACTTATTTTTTTAAAAAAGATTTTTATACTAATTTGTTATATATGACAGCAGAATGCATTACAATTCATATTACACATATAGAGCACAATTTTTCATATCTCTGGTTGTATACAAAGTATATTCACCATTTGTATCTTCATACATGTACCTAGGGTAATGGTGCCCATCTCATTCCACCCTCTTTTCTACCCTCATGCCCCCTCCCTTCCCCTCTGCCCTATCTAGAATTCTTCTAATCCTCCCAAGCTCCCACTCCCAACCCACTATGAATCAGTCTCCTTATATCAGAGAAAACATTCAGCATTTGGGTTGAGCTTGGCTAACTTCACTTAGCATTATATTCTCCAACACCATCCATTTACCTGCAAATGCAATGATTTTATTCTCTTTTATTGCTGATTAATATTCTATTGTGTATGTATGTGTGTGTGTATATATGTATGTGTGTGTGTGTGCGTGCGTATACATACATACACACACACACACACCCTCCCCACATTTTCTTTATCCACTCATCTACTGAAGGGCATCTAAGTTGGTTCTACAGTTTAGCTACTGTGAATTGTGCTGCAATAAACATTGATGTGGCTGTGTCCCTGTAGTATGACGTTTCTAAAACCTTTGGATATAGACCAAGGAGTGGGATAGCTGGGTCAAAAGGTGGTTCCATTCCCAGCTATCCAAGCAATCTCCATATTGCTTTCCATACTGGCTGCACCATTTTGCCTTTTTCCCCCACATCCTTGCCAACACTTATTGTTGTTTGTGTTCTTAATCGTTGCCATTCTGACTGGAGTGAGATGAAATCTTAGTTTTGATTTGCATTTCTCTAATGCTAGAGATGTTGAACATGTTTTCATATATTTGTTGAGAAATGTCTGTTCAGTTCCTTGGCCCATATATTGATTAGATTATTGTGTGTGTGTGTGTGTGTGTGTGTTTAGCTTTTTGAGTTCTTTATATACCCTAAAGATTAGTGCTCTATTTGATGTGCAAGGGGTAAAAGGCAGACTCCTTTTTAATTCTAAGATATAGCACCAAGATTTTCTTAACTGTGGACCAATATTATTTGGGTTCTTCTATTTTAAAGGAAATTAAGAAACAGCAAAAGATAATTTACTGAAATATCAGATAATACAATATTATAAAACATAAATTCTAAATAATTCAGATTACATGAAAAAACTGCTTTTTAACAATATAATCGTTTGGGCTCTAAATTTATTTACCTATAAATTGGTTGTACTATTTTGGGCAAATCAAATCCTCCTCCATGAACTTAATTTTACTTAGAATACAACTGGAACCAACACTAGATGATAGTTCTAATGTTCATCTTAGTTGAGATCCCCCTAAATTGTCCTTCTTGTCTGAAAGCTTCAGGCATCTGTTATTCAACCAATGACAAATAACATAATAGGTGAGACAGAAAATGCCAAAATATCCAAATAATTTTAAAAATTGTCCCATTACCTTTAAAGTCCTTTGAGGAGGACAGAGGTAGAGTGGTTCTGTATACAGTGAACCACAGACTTTTAGAGCTATCGTACAAGTAAGTTTGACCCAATAACACAGTGAAGAAAATAAAGAGAGGGGAAAGTACTCACATAAGCAAGAATGACTGCACAGCAGATATCTGTTATGCTCATCATTTATGAGAACTAAGAATCCTATCTAATCTTGGTGATCATATAGAGTCAACTTTTCAAGATGGTCCAAAATCTGTTTCTATAAATTAGGGGCTCTCAACTAAGATGAACACAGAGCTATCTTTAGAGCACTCTGATTTATAACTGCTCATTGAATGAGAATGGGGAAGAGGGACATGAGTGAGTAGTTTTTAAAAAGCTCCAGAGGTGATTTTGATACTAGGCTAAAAAGTTATTTTGTAGCATGGAAATTCCAAATTTCAAAGTCTTTATGTATTTCATGGACTGATTTTTCACATCCAAAAAGGAATAACATTTCTGATTTTTAATTTGGAAAGTAAGCCACTATAACACTATGTTAATTAATGCCATATATAAATTATAAAAATATGTATTTATCATTATATACCCAATCTTAGTCAACTCTTTCTTATATTTTTAAAGAACAGCAACTTATAAAAGACAACAAATAATTGTCACACAAAATCAACATACAAATGAAACTGAATTCCAAGGTGAAACAAGGCACAGTGGAGTGTGCCTATAATTCCAGTGACTCGGGAGCCTGAGAAAGGAGACTGTTAAAATTTGAGGCTAGCCTTGGTGACCTAGTGAGATCTTGTCTCAAAATAAAAAATAAAAAGGGCTGGGAATGTAGCTTAGTGATACAACACCCCTGGGTTTAATCCTTAGTACCACTTAAAAAAAAAAAAAATTAAAAAAAAAAAATGTAATGTGAATACTAACTGTGATGGTTAATTTTAGATGTAAATTTGACCAGATTGAGAAATACCTACTGAGCTAATAAGGCATTATTTATGGGTGTATGTGTGAGGAAGTATCTGGAGAAAACTGCATGTGAGTCCACGGATCAAGCAGTGGTTAGATCTGCCCTCAATATGGGTGGAAACAATCTAATCAGCTGTGCAAAGGGAAGGGTTCAGAATAGGAGCAAAAAGACAGAGGAAAGGCAACTTTCCACCCCCAACCTTCCCTCATCAGAACTCCAGGTTCTCCAGTCTTTGAACTCCAGGGCTTATACCAGCAATGCCCAGGGTTCTCAGGCCTTCAGCCTTGGGTTCTTTGGCCTTAGATTCAGCCATGCTATTGGTTTCCCTAATTCTCCAGCTTGCAGACCCATATTGTGGGGCTTCTTAAACTGCATTATTGTCAGTGCCAATCCCCTTAATAAATCCCTTCTCACTTACCTTTCTCAATATATTGGTTCTCTCTCTAGAGAATCCTAATACACTAACCATCATGCATGCATGTCTTCACCAACTACCTCACCATTACCCTTCTTCCACACATCAGTGGAAATAGTAGCTGACTTTGAGTCTTGCATATCTAAACTTCCACTTAAATGAAATAATATCATAGATTATAACATCAGCTTTATGTGAAACAAAGTGGTCAGTAATTAGAAAAAAAAAATTGAAATAGAGAGGCAATAGCCAGCCTATGTTAGAATTCAGCCTTAGTTAAGCCATTCAACCTCACATTATTCATAATCTGGCAAATGGGATTAATAGTATCTCACGGCACTGTTTTTAAGATTAAATGAGTTAATACATACAAAATGTTTTTAAACACCTAATATTATACTTAATCTGTATTAACTTTTGTGACTAAAGGTGGGAGAATTTTCTGAAATTATTTTAGAATGTTTGCCAATTTATATTTTAAAACAAAACTTTGCCTTTTTCTTTCCCATTATAGATCCAACTTTAGTCAATCCTTTTTTCTAAAGATACTTTTAAAGATACTACTAGGATCCTGAATGGATTGAATCTACAGATAAATTTAGAGAACTGACATAACAATATTTAGTCTTCTCACCCATTAATATGACATCTTTCGCTATTTATTCAGGTCTTCTTTTAGTATTTCTCAGCAGTGTTCCATAGTTTTCAGCATAAAAACATTGCACATATTTTATGCAGTGCATGCCTAAATATCTCATAATTCTGGACATTATTCTAAATTCCATTTTTTTTGAAATCTAATTTCCAATTATTCATCACCATCAGAAACAATTCGTTTTTGTATATCAACCATGTATTCCCCAACCTTACTAAACTCATGTATTAGTTCTAGCAGCTTTTTTGGAGATACTTTTGAAATTATTTTTTTTCTATATAGACAAATAAAGGTGATAATTAGTTGAAACAGGCAATAATTAGCTCATCATTTCTAATCTGTATTTTCTTTTTCTTGCGTCATTGTGCTAGCTGGGATCTCCAAGGCAATGCTGAGAGCTGACATCCTTGCCTTGTTACTCATCTTAGGGGTGAAGCACTCATGTTTTTCACCATTACTATTATCTGTAAGCTTTTGTAAATACTCTTACACCATTCTGCTGAGTTTTACCATGAATGGATGTTGAGTTTAGCCAACTAGCTTCTCTACAGAGGTGACTACATGATTTTTCTTTTTTAATTTATTGAGAAGGTAATATATATTGATAGACTTTCAAATGCTGATTAATATAGTACTCCTGAAATAAACTGCATCTGATCACTGTTTATGATCATTTTACATATTAAGACTTACAGTAGTCAAAACATTTATGAAAAAGATCAAGTTGGAGGACTTTACCTGATTTCAAGGCTTAACATTATGCTACAGGAACTAAGATTATGATTTGCCATAAGGATAGACACACAGGTCAATGGAAAAGAGGAGACTGAAAATAGATTCATATATTTGTGGTCAGTTTTTGACAAATGTGTCAAAGTAATTAAATGAGGGGAACACTAATATGGCATTATGTAAAAATGTGAATGTGTAACCGATGTGATTCTGCAATTTGTATTTGGGGTAAAAATGGGAGTTCATAACCCACTTGAATCAAATGTATGAAAGATGATATGTCATGAGCTTTGTAATGTTTTGAACAACCAATTAAAAAAAAAAAGAATAATTCCTTTGGTATGGCACATTTTGAGTGAAAAACTGTTTTAATTCATTTGAAAGAGCTTTATAAACTTTAAGCTATATTTGAGAGAAATGTGATAGAAAAGAAAACAATTTAACATTGACTATAAAAAGACCAAATACTATTTTCCATATTGACATTGTCCTGCATTTCTACGCTGCATTTCAAGGGGAAGATGGACAGCCCGCCATGCTCACAACCCATGATGCCCAGGGTTGCCTCAGCTATTGATCCAAACAGATGGAGAAGAATTAATGGGATTCTCCAAGCTGGGGTCACAACTATAGGTGTCACCAGGAAATTCTGTGCTGCTGCCTAAAGACAGGGACAAAGATGATAAAATAGGAGGAGATAAACAGTCAATCCTCTAAGGTCGCCTCCAGGGACCAGAGAACCTAACAGGAATGGACACTGTAAATTACATCCCCTAGGTAGCACAGCTGAATTGGGGGTTGGGTAACAAGGATGTTAAAATGGAAGCCTTCCCCCAACCTTAAGTTTGATAACAATAAAAAATAGTGTCTGTGAAAAAAAAAAATAAAAAATAAATGGGGGGGGGCTGGGGATGTGGCTCAAGCGGTAGCGCGCTTGCCTGGCATGCGTGCGGCCCTGGTTCGATCCTCAGCACCACATACAAACAAAGATGTTGTGTCCGCCGATAACTAAAAAATAAATATTAAAAATTCTCTCTCTCTCTCTCTCTTTAAAAAATAAAAAAAAAAATAAATGGGGGGAAAATAGTCTTTTCAATAAATATTGTTGGAACAACTGGATACATATATATTATTGGAATAACTGGATATGTATGGGGAAGGGGGAATGACCTTACCTTGCACAATATACAAAAATTAACTCAAATGAATCATGGGAAATCAAAACATGGGAAACCATTTGGGAGTTAAGGTTTTGTTATGTTATTATGCTCTGCAGTGATAACGGTATTTTATTATGTGACCTATAATAAAGCTATACCTTAGCTATATTTAAAAGTAATCTTGTTTTTAATCCCTGTTGTTACGAGCTACCAGAATTATCATATGAGACTGTATTTAAATTTATACTAAATAATTTTTTGAGAGAGAGAGAGAGAGAATTTTTTAAAAAATATTTATTGCTTAGTTTTCGGTGAACACAACATCTCTATTTTATTTGTATGTGATGCTGAGGATTGAACCCAGTGCCGCACGCATGCCAGGCAAGCGCACTATCGCTTGAGCCACATCCCCAGCCCCTAAATAATTTTAAATACAATTTAAAATTCAGTTCCTCACTTGTACCAGTCACATTTTAGGTGCTTAATAGTCACATATTACTGGTGATTACCATACAGAATGGTACAGATGTGGAACATTTCCATCACCACAGATTTTTCTATTAAATAGTACTACTGATATTAGATATCTATTAGATGGAGTCAATATAGTTTAAAAATAATTTCTATCCTTCATTAATATCTGAGTATTTTAATTCAGACTTTCAGAATTTTAAGGTTGTAATCAACCAAACATATTAAGCTCAATACTCATTTTATGGACAAGGAAAGAGATACCTGGACCTGGTTTTTACTCTAGCTCTAGTTTCACTAGTTAATGTCAACAAAAATTTGAAAATCTACTATGTGCCAGGTACTGTGCTAAGCAACAGAAATTAAAACAACAATGATAATAATATGGTGATGATGATTAAATTCCTGCCCAAATGAACTCATAGCAGAGTATGAAGGAACTGATAATTTAGATTCAAAGTGAGATCATCTTTAATATGCTCTAATGGAAGCTGTTCAGGAAGCTAACTGAAAGTTAGCTCTCTAGAGGTTTCTTCTAGGATGCCTCCTGGAAAAAGCGAAACATGAAAGATAACGGTAACTAGACAAAGGGGGTAGTCGGGACACAAACCTTCGAACTTTTTCAAAAATGTCAACTTATATTTCTATCATTACTACCTTAGTTCAAAACTAAAGCACTGGGGGGGGGGAAGAATTACATATTTGGAATGTAAAGTATGAGAAGGATGCACACAGATGACAATTCGAGTGCCAGATCATGGAAAACTGAATGTTATGCTATGAAGTTGGAGTTTTTATTCTGTTGGTGTTAACAAGCCATGGAATGGAAGAGAATGGTAAGATCAGATCTATTTAAATCAAGTTAGGCTGCTACCAGGGGAGAGCTATGAAGAGTCAAGAAAAGAGAGGGACATATTATTTAAGAACAGTTTTTTAAAAAATAGAGGCAGAATTTAAGGGATTATTAAATTATGGCAATTATAAGATTACACAGATTTGAGAAATATTTCAGGTGTCAGTTTGACAGGATTAGGTGAAGGCAGTTAGCTATACAAATAAGATATTCAAAGCAAAGGTCTGAGATGAAAATACGTTATTTGGGAGCTAGTGCCAGTTTAAGCAATGTGATTGTCTATAGAAATGTTCACAGAAAAGTGGACCAAAGATGGATCTCAGGGAACACTAACATTTAGGACACCACTCTTAAAAGAATCAACTAAAGGCAAGTGATTAAAAAGAAATGGTCAGAGAAGGACAAGGAGAGAATCTCAAGGAGAAAATGGCTAGTACCAAATGCAACAGAAACATCCAAGATAAAAATCACACTTGGCAATCAGACTAGCACTTGTAACATCTCCAAGATCAGTTTCAGTGGAATCATGCAGGTTAGAAGACCTTAATAAGTTGCAGAAAGGAGGTACAAAGACCAAGTGCAGTCTACCTTTTGAAGAAATTAGGATGAGAACAACAGGAGGAACACAGAGCTCTAACTAGAGAGGAGCTTGTTTTCCTATATTTAAAAGATGAAAGAGACTTGACAGTGTGGAGTGTCAGGAAGAGACTACAGAGAGGGAGAACTGGAAACAGGGCAAAGGGCAGATAAGTGAGAAAGCCAGGTCTTATAATTTCTATCCTTCAATACTTCTCAAAACTGTCAACTTGTATTTCCATCATTACTACCATAATTCGAGGTATCGTCATCACTATGTATACTAATTGCTATAGGTTACTAACTGACCTCACGACATCAGCTTTGCCTCCCATTGATTCAGTTCTCAAAGTAAGGATCAAATTCTTCAAATCTGAACATGTTTCTGTTTAAAATTATTCCTCTGTTTAGAAAACCTTTCATCGTGGCTAGGCATGTAGGTCAGTAGTTAGAGCACTTGCCTGGCACACATAAGGTCCTAGGTTTGATCCTCAGTACAACAAAAAAGAAAATCCTTCAATGGTTTTCTATTATCTATCTTTTATCATCTAAATTAATTAACACTTGTCCATTTCTCTGGCCATTCCCCTCTTTTTCTCTATTTCAGCTCCACTGGCCTTTTCTCTTGGCATCTACCTTTTTCATCTCCGTCCTAACTCTCCCTCATCCATACAGTTTTGTTTTAAGCATCACAACACCAGAGAGAAGACTACATTCCCCTGTTGTACCTTTACAGATTTCCCCGTCTATCTTCTTCCAAGGCACATGTCACAACTGTAATTCATTAATGACATGTGTAATCATTTAATGTCTTTCTCACTAGACTGTAAACTTCTAGAGGATACAGATGGTGTTCACCTTGTTTAATGGTATATTATACTGTGCTTGGAACATAGTGGACCCTTGCGTTATTTCCTTTTCTTTCTTTCTTTATTTTTTAACATGGTGGTCTCACCATGTTGCCCAGGCTGGCCCTGAACTCACAATCATTCTGCCTCAACCTTCCAGAGAGCTGGAATTACAGGCACGTACACTGTGCCTGCTTCTTATAATTTCTGAATTGAGAAGAATAAATGAATAAAAGATTAACTTAGGCAGGAAAAGGGACATTTCCTCCTGACACTGAAGAATAAAGTGAGAATGGGTACAAATGTAGATAACTTAAAAAGTAATTATGGTGGCACTAAGATTAAGGAGAAAGGAGCAATTTAGAGAATTAGAATTCACTTCTTTCAGCCCCAATGTTCTTACATTGACAATGTGCTTGGAGAGGGACAATAGTGTTTGAGCAGAATATAGGTAGTGCTTGAAGTAACTGCTAAAGGTGGAGGGGAAGAGAGAGGAACTTGACCAAGAGCTAGTAAAAAGTTGGCTTTGTGATAGGTGGGAAGGAGGCTACATAAAAGTAGAAACCAGAAGATAAAAACTTATTAAACGAAATGAACCCTAAAATGGATTTCTCTGTGAAAATTCTAAATACTATCATGTTCATTTTTTTTAAATACATAATAGCTCCTGACTTAACAAATAAAACTGTTTCCAGTAGAATTTCTTTTAATATTTTAGTTGTAGATGGATACAATACTTTTATTTTTAATGTGGTACTGAGGATCAAACCCAATGCCTCACATGTACTAGGCAAGCATTCTACCACTGAGCCACAGCTCCAGGCCCCAGTAGAATTTATTTATAAGGTATAGTGAACTTATCTATAAATAATCTGATTCTTCAAAAATATCTGAGATACCTGAAAATATTTTCTTTTTTGGGTGGGATAACTGGTAATTGAACCCAGGGGTGCTTAACCACTGAGCCACATTTCCAGCCATTTTTATGTTTTGAGACAGGGTCTTGCTGAGGCTGGCTTTGAACTCTCAAGCCTCCTGTATTAGCCTCCTGAGCTGCTGGGATTACAGGGATGTTCCACTGTGCCCTGCTCCAGCCCGACATTTTTACCTGTCAAATTGCTTTAAGCAATATTTTAAGTACATAATTAATTTGTTGGGAAAGTTATTTCTTCAATTTGTTGTCAATTACAATGAATTTTTTACTGTTGGGATATAAATTAATGTTCCATGTCTTCCCCTGGCCAGTATATAAGATAATATGTAAACAGTCACAAAAAGCTCACTGAATGTGCGAATACTTTCCACATCCAGCAGCATATTCGAGTTGAAAATACAGTTTTTGAATTAAGCAAGTTTTGCTGCTTAATAGTGCTAACAGTGGTTCCTTGCAGAAAATAAAATCCCAGGCTCACCTTATCACTCTCCCTCCAGGTGGTGCTATAGCTACAAGTGGAGAAGGGTTAACAGTCTGTGCAAAGACACTTGCCTTATTTTTATTATTATTATTATTAAATACAACAGTTTTATCTGTCATCTTTCTAGGAATTCTCTCTTCCCCACAGGCTCACAGAATTCCATAATGTTTTTCACTAGTTGACAATCTAGCACTGTGAGGCAAGTATGAAGATTGTCAGTGGAATGACCAGTAATAACTTCAGTAAGATTGGGGGTTAGGGAATTCCTCTCTCGCACTTTCCTTCAGCAGAGATATCTATCCCTTTTCTACTTTCAGGATCCCTACTATCTCCTTGTCTCTGCCAAAGGACATCCCCCAGATTCCAAAACAGCACTATTATTCTAGATCTCCATCATCTGCCAATAAATATTCCCCTTTGACTCGGGATTATGTCTGACAAGGTCTCACTACAAAACTCCTAGGCTCAAGTGATCCTCTTGCCTCAGCATCCCAAGTAGCTGTGGCTACAGGTGCCAGCATACCTGGATAACTGCATTTTTAAAAGGGCCCTTTCAAAATAGAAAAATTCTCCAGCAAACTAAAGGGTATATTGTTATTCAGGGGTAGTGCAATCATTTACTCTGGTATAAAAAAAGGTTAGAGAAAAAAATAAAAGTTATTGTACAAAAGGAGAGGAATGTGGCCTTACCACATTAAGGTAAGTTGTTCTTAAGTACCAAACTGATAGTGAGCTCCATTACTCAACTCACATCAAGAATCCTTAGATGACAGTTATCTAACCCTACCTGTAAGCACTGAGTCTTCACTCCTAAATTCATCCATGAAGAACCTACTTCACAGAGACTAAAGGAAGAACTTAGTTCACCTCATTGGAAAGGCCATCACCTCAAAAATTAAAGCCAGTAAATCCATTTACAGACCTTGCTTACATTCCAAAATTAACATGTCAAAATGATCCATCCAGTAACATACACCTATGAGCCCAGAGTTTGGAAAGGTTTTAAAATATTACAAACCTCTTGTTACACATGAGGAACAAGAAACTCAAGAACAGAGTGACTTGTCCAAAGCCACATAATTGATTACTAGCAGAACCCACTTCACTATTATTGCCATCACCTCACTGTTTCCTTTTACTTCAGTAATACAGGCATACAGTCTTCGTATAACTCTGTATATATTTCCTAAACCTAAAATAATTTTATTGAAACTTATGCAGAGATTGTCTTCCCATCTCCTAAAATTCTTTAAACATTTATTTTATGAAGTTGTAGTAAAATATAGATTATAAAATATAATTTGTGATACAAACATTAAAACTACTCTTAGGTCTGGTTTTTTAAGCTCACAAAAAAGGTTCTCAAGTGTTTTTAATCCTTTTCAATAGGCTCTAGTAAAGGAATAAGTGTTAATATTTCTTAACTTGAGAAAACACTACTCTAACCTTTAACAAAATAGTTTGACTGCATAAATGAAATAAGTTTATCATACGTACTTAAAGCTCTAGAATGATCCGGATTCCTTATTCCCTTTGCTCGTAACCTCTGAAGAAGAACTGTTGAGGACAACTGTTTTACAAGATATACTGCCATGGAATAGGTCTGGAAAAAAAAAAAAGATGTAGAAAACAACATATAAGTTAAATAATACATCTATTTTAATCCCACAGCAAAAGGGAAAGAAAACTAACACTTCTTAAAATACCTACTATGTGTCAAGCACTGTCTTAGGTGTTTTCAGGAGTAATGATTCATTTAATCCTGATCCAGAAAGCTCAGAGGTGGTCATAAACATTTCCTTATGGATAAGGAAACTAAAGTATGGAGAAGTAAAGAATCTGCTCTAATTTTATAACTGTCAAGTAACAAACTATAAATTCTAAGTAACAAACCTAGAATTCAAACCCAAGATCTGTCACGCTTCTATATTACCTGACTACCTATACTCAAAGCCAATGACAGAACACTATTAAGGCTAAACACAAACTAAGGCCATTAAAATGTCCAAGATATCATAAATCCCATGTAGTAGGTAATAGGCATATCTAAAATAGTAGCTATTAAAAATTAAAAATGAGATTGGCTTTCTATTCTATACTTTTTAACCTCTCTCTATGCCTTCAACTAGCTCTTGAAAAGATTCCACTTGGGCCAAAAAGCACAGAGACTAAAGAAGGTTTGCAAATAGGAGCTGCTGGTATGGTAAATTACCACCAGAGATGGTAGCTGGACAAGGGGACAAAGAATACAGAAGAGCCAAGGCTGAATGAAGGGCACATGGTTAGATAAGAGGAAGAAAAAGAGGACAGAGACTTATGGAATGGAGGAGAGAGATCTAAATAAGAACGATCATATTCCATTTGGTGCTAGGATCAAGAGGAAGATCAAGAGACTTGAAATGAAGCAAAAGAGAATAATAACTGCTACCATCTCTATTTTATAGCTATACAGTTTTCAAAGCATCTTAACATATACCATGTACTTAATTTAAACTGTGCAGAAGGCTATGAGAAATAGGTAGGATAGGGACTATTCTGGTAAAGGGTTGATGAAACTGCTGAGGCACAAAAAGATTATATAATCTGCTTATGATCATGTAACAGCTTGGTGACAGAGCAGGTACTTGAAACAGAAGAAAAGTTAGGGACCAAACAAGAGACTTAATGATCAAGGGAAATGTCATTCTCTTAATTCTTGGTTTCATACATCCTACTTGCTTTCAACCTCCTAAACTAGTCCAATACATATGCTAGCTTTCATCTCTTAGAAACTAGAGAAAATATTCTATAGTATCCTCTGGAAGGTCAATATTTTATTTAGAATTCAGAAACCTATCTGAGTTCACATACTGCATATTTCCTGGGATGGGGGGGAAATCAAGTGTAAAAAAGCAAATTTGCTTTCATTAGTAAATTTCACAGTATTAATATTGTGAGGAACAAGTAACCTTAAAACTTCTCTAATTTCACAGCATGTAACATACCAATCTAATACAGTACAGATAAACTTTCTTTTTAGCAAAAACCCTTTATTCAGCACTGCGATTTATTTGCTTAATGCTTCAAATACAATAGAAACTGAAAAAATGCTAATTAACACTGTGAAATTCTGTACTGACAGCTTGAATCTTCAGAACTTGGAATTACCCTAAGGCTTCATATAAATATTTAAGAAGAGATCAAGTAAAAACCACAATAAGAAGTTCAGTGAAAAGGTATGTTCACTCTAGTTGAAACATGTAACCAAATGGAGAAGAATTAAAAAAAAAAAAAGAAAGAAAGAAAGAAAAGCTGAAAAAATAATGTTAGTTGTTAGGAAATGTCACTTGTACTGACAGTAGGGAATTAAATTTTATATCATATAAAGAGGTTCAGAAGCAAAAATCCCCCCAAACTTAACAGTAGCACAGTACCTCTTCTAGGTAGATATTGTACTGGCCTGTCAACTCCTCCAAGTACTACCTAATTCCAACTATTGATATATAACTGCATTACTCTATTGTTTATCTATTGCTTTTTCAAGTTTCTGAAATTGTACAAATTCAAAAAATATTTACTCTATAATTAAAACATAATCTATTCATTACATGCCTATCAGCATATAAGTAATTTCTCTACAAATAATGAAAATTTAATAAACGTTACAGGCAGTGGTTACTCTGAGGTAGATTAACAAGTTACAATATAGTTCACTTATTTCCTTCAGGCATCATGCTAGTTCTCCCACTTACTTTCTTTGGAAAGACCTATTTATAACATTTCTCAATGGCAACCAATCAAGACAAAATTATCTGCAAAACGGTGTCTACATGAACTGTTAAGAGTTATCTTTACAGGTTATTAAAATAGGGATCTAAAAACAGTCTAGTCGGTTACCTTCTAGGTTATAGAAAAGATTTAATTTTTCTCGATATTTTATTTCAAAAGAAAGGTTTCAAACTTGTAGACCTCCCAGGCTCTGAGGTTCCAGAGCATTCCATGGCCAGGTAAAGCATCTTCCCCTCTCTAGTGCTGTACCTCAGCAACCATAGTCTCTCGTCTCCTAAAGTTTCAGACCTCTTTAGAGTTCACTACAAGCACCCCCTTTCTTCCTCTATGGGCTATATTTTTCACACAAAACAACATTTTCAACACTCTCTTCAAAAAGGGACAGGGAAGCAACTCTTTTAAGATACACTAAAAATAGAACATTTATAAGGATTTAAACACCTATTGGTGACATGTAAATTAATCAATGGAAATAATATTACCCTGATGTCAAAAAGATTTTTATAAAATTCAAGATCTATTTCTAACAAAGAAATTCAGTCAAAGAGGAATACAGAAATATATCATTGATAATAAATAAGTTCCATCAAACACTAATAGCCATTATGATACTTAATTTTGTAATGGTAGTTAATATTCCTATTAACATAAGGAACAAGTCAAATATGTTCACTATCACCTGTGTTATTTATTTGTTTATTCATTATTTATTTGTTTGTTCAGTACTGGGGACTGAACTCAGGAACATTCAACCACTGAGCCACATCCTCAGACCTATTTTGCATTTTATTTAGAGACAGGGTCTCACTGAGTTGCACAGTGCCTCGCCATTGTTGAGGCTGACTTTGAACTTGAGATCCTCCTGCCTTATTCTCCCAAGCTGCTGGGATTACAGGTGTGTACCACCATGCCTGGCTCACCTGTGTTATTTAATACTGTTCAAAAAGTTCTAGCCAGTAGAACAAGAAATAATGGTGTTGTATTAGGATTACCACTACTTATGTAATGGTATATCTCAAATTCAAAACTGTCTACCTGGAAATACTAAGAAAGCATCTAAAAATCTAATGGAACTAATATATGAATTTAGGTATAAGTAAATATTAAAAAATAACTAGCTTTAAAAACAAACAAATAGCCAGGGACACTGGCACATCCCTGTAATCCCTGCAACTTGGAAGGTTATGATAGGAGAAAGTTTGAGGTCAGCTGAGCAACTTAGTGAGATCTGTTTGAAAACAAAAAATAACAGCAACCAGGGAGATTGCTCAGTGGTACAGTACCCCCGGGTTCAATCCCAGTATCATAAAACAAACAAACAAACAATGAATACTTTAGAAAATGTGATAGGAAAAAAGATCTGTTGACAATAGCAGTAGTAATAATGACTAACAAAGGAATTAACAAAAATATGCAAGATTTATTAACTGAGGAACATAAAAGAGGATTTGAGTAAATGGAAAATAACACAGTTCCTAGAGTGACTATATTACTCATTGTTGTAAATAAAAATTCTCCCTAATTTGATCCATAACTTTAAAGAAATCTCACTCAAATTCTCAGAAAGATTGAGGTTGAGGTGGAGGAGAGGAAATGTGATAAAAATAATTCACAGTTCATGAGGGGGGGAAAAATGTGGGGAAAAAAGAGAGTAACACACGGGAACTTGTCTCATTATCTCTAATAACCTTTCCCACCTTTTCACTCTCTTTAAAGCCCTTATTTTTCTTATTTCAGCTAACTCACACGCATACTTCCTGTCTTACATATATAAGGGAAGTCATCAATCAGAACTCACCTCTCCTACACTCTACCTGATCTTCCCATTGCCATTAAAGAAGCTCTTTCCAAGCTATTAAGAGCTTTTCCAGTCAAGCAATTCAGTATTGACTATCCCTGTTTCCTCTTGTACACCAAATGTCTTCTCAGAAGAAGTTCCCTACCATCATCTTCTAAACACATTAAAGACTCTCCCATTAAGACAAATAACGCAACCTTACACTTCCCTCCATCTTACCTTCATTTCTTTCCAAAAATCACACTTCTCCACTGCCTCACCTCCAGCTTATCACAATCTGATTTATAGCTCACACTAAGGTTATCTTCACATTCCTAATTCAGAGTATTTTTTTTTTCACTTCAATATATTTGATCTCTTCACACTTTCTCAGAAATATCAACCATCTCCTTTGTTTCTGAAACTTTTTTGACTTCTCATACCTACCCTCTACCCTGCACCATTCTCTGTCACTGTTTCCCCACATCCTCTGTAGGCTCATTCTCTTTACTCAGTATTAAATGTTATAGTTCCTCAAGGATAGGTCTTAGGCACTCCTCTCTTCCTTCTTGATATATTCATTTAAGCAATATCAATTATCTGTGTACCTCTAATAACTACTAATATGCAGATGAGTCACATATTTTTTCCCCCTCTAGCCCAAACTTATGCCCTTAGTGTATCTGCTCAATTGCCTATTTAGGATATCTTAAAGGCAACTCAAACTCAAAAGCTTCAAAACTGAACTCATTGTTTTCTCTATCTAGTCCTCCAATGCTCCCTCTTCCAAAGCAAAGCAAAACAAAACAAAATATACCTAAACTCAGTCCTTCTCCTGTGTTTCCTCTTCCTCAATGTGTTATCATTCACCTAGTTACCCAAGCCAATAACCAAGAAGTCATCTGCCCTTTCTCTTCATCCATATTTCCAATCTATCACATAGTCCTGCAGATTCTGAAGAAACTTTTCTAGACAGAAATATGGTCATATAAACATTCTGATTAAAAAGAAAATCCTTGGGTGGGGGTTGTAGCTCAGTGGCAGAGTTCTTGCCTAGCTTGAAGTGAAGATTGGCTTTGATCCTTAGCACCACATAAAATAAACAAAATAAAGGCATGTTGTCCATCTACAGCTACAAAAGAAAACAACAAAAACAAATTATATCTTAAAAAAGAGAGAAAATCCTTAACTTTAACATTACCTATAAGGTCCTGCATAGTTTAGCCCTCTTCCGGCTCCAGAACCATCTATTATATTGCTCTTTCCTATTCTCTCTGCTTTAGTCACAGTGGATCCTCTTGAGCTTCTTAGAAAAAAATAGGTTCACCCCTGCTACTGGGCTGTTGTAAGAGTGGTTTCCTCTGAACCTTTCACCTAACCGATTGCTACCTTTTTCTTAGCTCTTAGTTTGGTCACCACTTCTTCAGAGAAGCCCTCTCTGACCTCTCTCTGGTTTTTGTTTGTTTGTTTGTTTGTTTGGTGGGGCTAGGGATTGAACCCAGGGCCTTGTGCATGCGAGGCAAGAACTCTACCATCTGAACTATATCCCCAGCCCTGACCTCTCTCTAGTTCTAAGAACCCTGAAATAAACCATAAAATAACCAGAGTAAACATTTGATAAATTTTAAATAGAACTGATTTAATGTTATGAATTTTAATACAATAATTTAAAAACTGCAATTTTCTGAATTGTCCCAGAAAATGAATGCTAGACTAAGAAATAATATACACATTGTTCAGAAACATACCCAGGATATATAAAAAATTAAATATACAACAATGGTGACTTTAGAATCTGCATTTATTTAGTGTTAGAACTGGAAAACTAAAAAATAAAAATTTTTATCACATGGCATATGAATTTAAGATGGATTAAATATTTAAAGGCAAAACATGAAAGCTTAGGAGTCTAGAAGTTTAGCTTGTTTACATGAGCTTAGAAAAGGCACACAGACTAAGCATCATGGGGAGGGGAAAAGACCACAAAGAGAAAAACTGGTTAAGATTTAGTTTTATGATAATGTCAATCTCCTACACATTAAATAACTATATAAATTAAAACATAAGGCTAAGAAACTGGAAACAAATATTTGCAAGATGAAAAAAAAAAAACAGGTTAATTTGAAATTATATTATAAATGATATTGTAAAATTTGAAATTTTACAATATCATTTATAAGTAATCTCAGGCACACTGAATCACTGAGCCACATCCCCAGCCCTATTTTATATTTTATTTAGAAACAGGGTCTCACTGAGTTGTTCAGAGTCTTAGTCTTTGCTGAGGCTGGCTTTGAACTCGTGACCCTCCTGTCTCAGCCTCCCAAGTTGCTGGGATTACAGGTGTGTATCACAGCGCCCACCAGGCAGGTTAATTCTTAATATATGTAAAACTCACAAAACAGTAAGAAAAAGAATATTAGAGAAACAGGCATGGATACAATTTTAAATGTAAATAGTTACAAACTTAAAACGTGTTCAATCTCAATAATAAAGGAGGATTATCAGGTATACTGCACACCTAAAATCCCAGGGACATGGGAGGCTGAGGTGAGAGGATTTCAAATTTGAGGGCAGTCTCAGCCACTTGGTGGCTCCAAATGAGAAAAAAAGGACTGAAGATATAGTTTAGTGGTAAAGAGACCTGGGTTCAATTCCTATTGCCTCCAGGAAAAAAAAGAAAAAAGGAAACTAATTAGAATGGTAATGATGGTAAAGATTTTTTAAAAGATAATAAGTGTTGACAGGTACGCAAATAAATACTAACGGAGAGTAAATTTACATATTTTTGGACAATCTGTCAATGTACACAAAATTTTCTAAAAATTCTGCATGCTGACTTACCAATTTCACTTCTGATAATTTACTATAAGAAAACTGTCACGTGTTTGCATGTGATAATTATGAAGTAGCTATTATAGATACACTAGATAATAGCTATAGATACTAGGATGGTCTTCAAAATTTTTTTTTTTTTACTTGACAGACAATGAATAAATCAATGAATGAAGTGTTCAACAATAGAAACTATGCTAAATAATGGCATATTATACTGAAATAAGATGTAGAAATTTAAAATACAAAAGAAAATGTAATTATACAGGAAAACAATTTTGATAAATTGCTGAATGAAAGATCAGGTGATAAAACATTTGGTTCTGCAGGATCCCACTTTTCAAATGGGAATACATTGAAAATTCATTGTTAGACAAAAATCTTTTTGCAACTCATTTTACAATATCATTTATAAGTAATCTCAGGGAGCCATGGTGATCTACACTTTCTTAAAATACAAAAATCTGGTAAAAACAATTATTCACTTACTCTTCCAATTTCTGCAGTCCATGAAACAACAATGGTGTTTGGTACTGTTGTGGACAATCGGACAAGTGAGGTGATATTAATTGGTCGGCTGGGTCGCTTTGGTTCCACACCATTTTTAGTAGGTGGAAGGTAACCCTAAGAAAGAAATATAGTTTATTTATACTTATTATTCCCACAACCATTTCAACTTTCATTTCTTAAAAACAAAAAGCAAATACCACCAACCAAAAAAAAATCCTACAAATCATATACTCGAAAATATGAATGTTTTCATTACAAACAGTGAACGTTTTTATGAGTTTATTACTATTTCTCTAAACCACCTCAGTAAGCCTAAGAAAAACATTAGTGATAAAAATTCAAAATTTCTCAAATTTACGAATCAGCTTATATCAGTATACAATGAGTATTTTCAAGTGACCAAACAGTTCCCATCCTCCTCCCCTAAGTAAGGAACAGCATTGTTCAAATCTCCATTCTACCACAGATTTACAGTTTAACATAAACATTGTTGAGATTTTATTGAAACAAATTCTCCCTGTCCTCCAACATAACACCAAAGGTACCATGTCCAACTTCAAATCCTAAACTTTATCTCCATAGCTGTCATAGCTGCTAAGTGTACATAATTGGTACAAGTGTTGCAGCCAGTTGTAAAAATAAATATACAAAATAAAAATATTTTCCTAATGAAAAACTAATTAACAACAGCTGTCATTACTTATTTGATAGTTATATTGATAATGTATATTAAAAATAACATTAAGGTTTTAGGACTTACTGGAAGGCTGCAAGGTTTTGTATTCACTTTCACACAAAGATTGGGCGGGAAGTGATCTTCTTGTGGACAACTGGTTTCAGATAAACAAAACCTAAACAATAAAGGTTAAGTTTAACTTCCTTTATTAAGGGATAACCTAACTAATATTTTTGTTCAAGACCTAACTTAAAAGATGATCAACTTAAAAACAACAAAAAGGGGAAAACTAAAAACTGGACATTTCACACAATGATAAAGCACATTTGAACAGCATTAGAATACAGGTGGTGCTAGAACAACAAGACTGAACTGCAGGGGTCTACTTATAAGCAGATTCTTATTTTTTTACTTTTGTTGTTGTTGGAGATTTTTGACAATTTGAACAAACTCAAAAACTAAGCAGCCTGAAAATGTAAAAATAAATAAATAAATAAATAGTTAGGCATAAGGTATACATGGATAGCTGAGTATGGTGGCACACTTCTGTAATCCCAGCTATTTGGGAGGCTGAGGCAGAAGATTGCAAGTACAAAGCCAGCCTCAGCAATTTAGCGAGGTCCTAAGCAACTCAGTGAGACCCTGTCCCCGCCCCCCCCAAAAAAAGGGCTGGGGATATGTCTCAGAGGTTAAGTGCCCCTGGTTCAATCCCTGTCCCCTGCCCCCCCCCAATTAAAGGGGCCATTTAAATAATTACATGTAAATATTTCATTCTGGGAAACATAGCAAGAGCCTATCTTAAAATGAAATAATAAGGGCTGGAGATATAGCTCAATGGCAGTGTGCTTATACAGCATGTGCAAGGCCCTCCTGGTTCAATCCTCAGTACTATCCCAAAATTTAAAAGTTAAAAAAAAAAATGTAGGTAATTATCTATTTTATCATTTACTACAATGAAATACAAAGTTAAAATTTATGCACATAAACAGACTTTATACATGGTACCACACTTAGTCAAAGGATAAACACACATGAAGATGCTTAACTACAAATTAACTCTAGTACATTCTATACTACTGTAATAATTTTGTAGGCACTTCCTGTTGCTACTGCAGTGAGCTTAAGTATCTGTTTAAAAGGCACTGTGATTTAAAAAAAAAAAAAAAAAAAAAAGCCCTGCAATGCTAATCTCTGTCCCTGGAGTAAATTATCTATGATAGTAAAAGGTGTTAATTGACTGTTTGAGGTTATCAGTAAGGCCCATCACTAATGTCAACAATTATTAAGTAGTTCAGTTTTCAGGGAGTCAAGTTATATAATTTTTTTTTTTTTTTTGGTATTGGGGATGGAATCCAGAGGTGCTAAACTACTGACTGATCCACACCAAAGCCCTTTTTTATGTTTTATTTAGAGACATGGCCTCACTAAGTTGCTGAGGCTGGCTCTGAACTTACAATCTTCCTGTCTCAGCCTCCCAGGGAGGCTTACATGTGTGCACCACCACGCTCAGCTATACAAAGATTCTTGATGTGGGGGCGAGGGAAGGCTGGAAGATTGGCTCCATTAGGCTCCCAACCCTAATTATTTATGAGTTAATTAAAAATAATTGTCAACTATCAGATTGAGCAATCACAACTATCATGCTGTAGCTGTCTTCATGATAACTGTTGTTTATTTAAGTATGTTCTACGAGTGCTAGCTGTTCAGGTATTAACAGATGTTAAAAAGAAAAAAGTTCTGTACTCAAATAAAACTAAGAAATTCTGATTCAAAACAATTAAAATTGTGTAATATGGAACTTCTTGGTTTTAAATAGGCTCATGTACATTATGGATCTCTAAGAAGATGACAGAAAACATAGTATTTCTGAAATCTGTCCATGAAATGCTTTTTGGTTCTCAGCTGAAAACACTAAAAATGTTGTACCTAGGACCAAGGTCTTATCCTTAGCAACAAGTTCTGTCTACCAAGCCAAAGTATTCCTTTATTTTTTGAGAACTGAAGAAGTTGAATAATAACGTCATTTATGTTATAGCTACATGAATTTAGAATAATATTTCAGGAACTTACTAAAATATTTATACCTAAATTAAATGCATAAGATTTTGGGGAAACCAAGGATAGCTATATAATTTATAAATCCCCACTCTATTCATTCATAGATATAAAAATAAATTATTTCTTTGCTATTAAAGACATCTATTAATTATTAATTCCTATTCCCAACATACACCTGAGACTCATTCCACTTTTATACAATGCTCACAGCACCTTTGATATATGGTAGGGGGAATCCTATCTCTGAAGTCTGAAATATTCATCATTTGCAAACATATTCTATAAATACCTTTGGTATAAATACCTTTGGTATAAAACCTGCCAATCATGGAATCTGGGTGTGGGGATGGTTCAAAAAATTGGAGAAAGTTTTCTATGTAAAATTTTATGAGCACATATATATGTTCATTTTTAGGGAAGACAATCCATAGCTTCTAACAGATTCTCAAAGTCATTACAGAGCATAAAAAAAGTGAAGAATTACTGATATCTACATGATTTTTTAGAAATATACTTAGCAAACAGACATCAAAGCTCACAGAACCATCTCTAACTCTAGCAGGACCTTCCATTACAGGCTAAATTTTTATACTTCAACAGTAAGAGGATGTTAGAGTTTCCAATTACTTCAAAGCATGGTCAATTTAAAACATGAACACTGGCTGTCTGAAGCTATAGGAAAAGAATAATTTATATGAGAACTTGACTCCTATTCCATGAGGTAAAAAGTGAAATCTAAACCACTTCAACAATCTGAAAGGGAAAAAGATAAAAAGGGAATAATAACAGAAAGTTTCAGCTGGGTGTGGGGTATACGCCTGTAATCCCAGTGAACTGGGAGGCTGAAGCAAGAGGATTATAAATTCAAGGGGAGGCTCTGTAACTTAATGAGAGCCTGTCTCAAAAAAACAAAAAATAGCCAGGAGCAGTGGTGTATGCCTGAAATCCCAGCAGCTTGGGAGGCTGAGGCAGGAAGATTTCAAGTTCAAAGCCATCCTCAGCAACTTAGGGGGGCCCTAAGCAACTTGGTGAGACCCTGTCTCTAAATACAAAATAGGGCGGGGAATGTGGCTCAGTGAGTGCCCCAGAGTTCAATCCCCAGTACTCAACCCCCAAAATAAATAAATAAAATTGTAAGAGGCTGGGCATGAGGCTTAGTGGTTTGGTACCCCTGGGTTCAATCCTTGGTATGCCCCACCCCCAAAAATATACAAATTAAAATAGACTAGGTGTCTAATAGAGAAAATGTTGACCTTAATTCTGATAAAATTATTTATGTTTTAGACAAACATTTATAATGAGAACAAATAACTTAAATAATACACTGGGGTTACTGGCCTAGCCATAGAGGGAGGGGATGAGATGAAGACTATTTTATTAAAACACAACGAATCAAACATACACACACACACACACACACACACACACGGCTGGGTTTGTGGCTCAGTAGTAGAGCAACTGTCTAGCATGTGTGAGGCACTGAGTTCAAGTCTTAGCACCACATATAAGCAAATAAATAAATAAAGATCCATCAATAGCTAATAAAAATATTTTAAAAACACACACAAAATCACATAACAGATACCAAATAAAACAAAAAAAATTTTATCAAGTTCTGGAGATAAATCTGAATTATCCATTTTTAACTAACATGATTCCCTTGGAGAGGATGTGGAGAAAAGGGAACATTTCTACACCGTTGATGGGATTAATTAGGACAACCACTTTGGAAATCAGTATAGAAAAAAAAAAAGGGAAATCAGTATAGAGGTTCCTCAAAAGATTAGGAATGGAACCGCTATATGACCATAAATCACTCCTCAGTATTTGTCCTAAAGAATTGAAGTCATCATGCTACAGTCATATATGCATACCCATATTTATAGCAGCACAACGCACAACAGCCAAACTATAGAACCAGCCTAGGTAACCATCAACAAATGTATGAATAAAGAAAATGTGGTGGTGGTGGTGGTGGTGATGGTGTGTGTGTGTGTGTGTGTGTGTATGTATAGGCAATGGAGTTTTGTTCGGCCATAAAGAAAAATGAAATTATGCCATTTGCAGAAAAATGGATGAAACCTAAGAAAATTATGTTAAGCAATCTAAGTCAAGTTCAGAAGGTCAAGGGTCATGCGTTTTCTCTCATACATGGAAGTTAGAGAGGAAAAAGGAAAAGAAAGGTGAAGGTGGAGCTCATGAAAATCAAAGATGAGTAGGAAAAAGAAACCAAAGAGTGGGTGGCAGGGAGGGAGAAGGAAGTGCTGGGGGGTGATATTGGCCAAATTATACTGCTATATTATGAGTATGTAACAATAAATACCATTAAAATCAGCAACTATACAATGCACCCAAAAATGTGGAAAGAAATAAAATAATAATAGGGGAAAAAAGATTCCCTTGGACTCTGAATTTGACTGCTGATCTATTTTAGAAAGACGACAGTGTTTCAAAACAAGAACATATGTTGCTGCTTTAAAGAAGGCATGCATATTAATGTAAAATAAGAACTAGGTCTTTTATTCTAGAACTATAGTTTTCAAGGTTTACTTTGGTCTTAGAAGGCTTTCTTCAGGAGAAAGGGAACCCACACTTCAATTATGCAAACATAAAAGAAAGAAAAGGTAGCACTACTTGGTTCCAAGTATGTATGTATTTGGAGTAGTAGGTAGTAAAAGGGAAGGGATAATGGCAGTCAGAGTGTGGGACCCAAAGGGTGGCTCCATGCAACAATTTGAGAACTACTTTTTTAAAGGATAATGCCACATAACATTATGTCCGAACTGTAAAGTAAATGGCTGAGACAGATAATATAGAAGATTGCAGCAATTCCTAATTTATTATGAAGACATGAGAATTTTGTACTTTATTCAGTCTTTATCATAGTCTTTCTTGAGAGAGGATACAGTATACCTTTTATATAGAATAATTTTTGAAAGTGCCTTCTAAAACTAAGATTATCCACTAGTTTACTTGGGTAAGGTTCTGTTGTATATTACTTTTATTTTCACATACCCTCTACCCCATACTGCAGATTGAATCAAGGCAAGCAGCACTCCACCAGGGAACTACACCACCAGACCTTCCTAAAAACTTTGAGACAGGATCTTGCTAAGTTGCTCAGATTGGCCTTGAATTTGTGATCCTCCTGCCTCAGCCTCCCAGCAGTTGGGATTATAGGCCTGTAACCACCACACCCAGCTGTCAAATTGTTTTATAACATAAATTTTTAAAATTTTTTTAAATTTAAAGCTAATAACCATAGTCATATCCCTTTTAGAATCTTCAACTCAAATCTCTGTTTTTCACTCACCATTTTAAAGACTAGATCAGATCAGACATAGTGGGGCGAGGGGATAGAGAAGACTGAAGGAACACTGGTTTGTGCAGAGGGGAGTGAGGGAAGGGAGGGGCTATGGGGATGGGAAGGAAGGTAGAATAAGACAGACATTATTACCCTATATACATGTATAATTACACTACAGGAGTGACTCTGCACCATGTACAACCAGAGGAATGAGAAGTTGTGCTCCATTTGTGTACAATATGTCAAAATGCATTCTACTGTTGAGAGAGAGAGAGTGAGAGAGAGAGAGAGAGAGACAGACAGACAGACAGACCAGATCAGAGGTTTTCACAGTGCTCCATGAGATACAGAGCAGGAATTTAGATCTCTTTCCTAACTTACTGCTAAATTAATAATTTGTACATTTGATTTAGCATCTGATTATTGAGACTAAGCTGTTTATTTTCCCCATGATATAGGGTAAATAACTTACTGAGGAAAATAAACTATTTCCTCTCTACCTCCTATTTCAGTAAGAACAATGTAGAATAGCTGGGTTTGTACACTGAATAATCAGAGCAGCATAAAATTGGTTTATATAAGTAAGAGAGATTATTATAAAAGTTTCTTGGTAATTCTAGAACGAAATGATTGGGCTATTAAAAAAAAAGAAACTAAATAAGGAGCAACTGTGAACTCAATGGTGGAAAATTTTCTGATCGCCACTGAAAACTTTCAAGAGATTTAAATGTTTGATTTAAAATATATAGTACAAAGCAAATTAGAATACTTGGTGTTTGTAAGTCCATGGGATACTACAAACTTAAGTACTAGTTCCTTATCTACAATTTTGCCTCTTATGCAGTAAGATCCTTCCTCTTAAGACTGAATATTTCTAAGAGCTGACCACTATGATATTTTAAAATATCATTAGCTAGAACTTCTTAACCAACTGAGGGCAACCAAGGTGGAGAAATGTAGTTAAATATGCAACACACTACTTGTTAAACTAAATCTAAAATTAGATAAACATTAGGACATCTCTTAACAGGAGAATGTTTTCCTTACCCAAATACCTATGCCCAATATTTCTAATATATTTATTTAAAAAACGGGTAATTTTTAAAATAAATCTTTAGGGAATATTATCTTTTAAACTCTGAATGTGTACTATAGTCAACACTGTACCTTAATTGGACCTGCACTGTGAAGTCACATTTGGTCCCAGAAATATCCCTAAAATAGAATAAGAATTACAGTTATTTTCAAAATATGTACGTGGAAGCTGATTCAAAGATACATTCTAGAGAAGTTTTTCAAATTATCAGAGATGTAACTATTCTTAAAGTAAGTAACAGATTATAATAATATTTTCAACACTATTATGACAACTAACATTAACTTACTCAACACATTGTTTTTAAAAAAATCACTTTATCAAAGGCCAAACTGCAAATTACATCTGAGGACAACTTACATGGAACTACTGATTTGTTGCACTTGTTGTGGTGTCAATGCAAATGCAAAACAGGTTTCTCGAAAGCGCTGACTGTTGTCTGATGCTAAAGAAGACAAGAATTATAATTTTAATTGTTAGGTATCAATACAGAAGACAATAGCAAAAAGCACAGGTCTTTAATTCACTGAAGCATATTCTAGAATTTAGATACCAAGATAATTAAAGCACTGAAAAATAAGAAGTATGCTATTATAATATAATAAACACAAAGATACAAAATGACTAACATCAAAAATTAATGCATTGATTAGAATTCAGAAAATAAGATGAATTAATAAAAATGATCACAAAATGTATGCACACATTAAGAACATGTATAAAAACATATTGATGTTTAATTTTATTTAAAATAGAAGAAACTTATTTAAAGATTCATGGTTTATGAGTTCGTAACAATATCTGCCTTGAGACCTACCATGACAAGATGGCATTCAATATTAAAGGCAAATGAAGAGTTTCATCGTCTCCTATTTAACTATTATCATACAAGTTTTATACAATAAATATCATATATAGCTTCTCTTATTCTTTGATGACTTCACTTCAATGTTTGCTTGTTATTATCTCGAAGAAGGAAAGAATTATAAGAAGGGAAGGAAAGAGAGAGAGAGGAAGTGATGGAAGGGCATAGCAAAGGGAAAGATAAAAAAAACATCAAGTGAACACAGGCTGGAGCAGGGACTCTTAAGCTACGCTGGCTCTTTCTGTACTGCGGATGGAAGGAAGGGGTGATCTATCCCTGAGCTACATCCAGATTCATTTATTTATTTACTTATTTATTCATTCATTCATCCCTTTATGGGTATGAGGATGACTGAACCCAGGGATGCTTAAACTCTGAGTCATATCCCCAGCCCCCTTTTTCTTTTTAATTTTGAGATCAGTTCTCATTAAGTTGCTGAGGGTGACTGAATTCTGGCTCATCCTGCCTCAGCCTCCCAAACTGCTGGGATGACAGGAATGTACCACCATGCAGGGCTAATCTTTTTATTTGGGAACAGGGTATTGCTTTGATCACCCCAAGCTGACCTTGAACTTTATGCTGGTTCTTTCTATGATATGAGAACATAAGGAGAGGGTGTCAGTTTGAGGCCAAGAAGAGGCCTCTCCCCAGACATCCTGATCTTGGACTTCCAGACTCTAGATCCTGAGAAACAAATTTCTGTTTATAAGCAAAAAATAAAATAAACCATGCTGTGTGATCAACAATAGTTCTACTGGCTTTCCCTGTATATACATGTGTGCATCTATACAGGTGCACATGTATGTATATATTTATATACACACGTGTATATATATGTATAAATGTACAAACACAAATGTATAGAATATAACCTCAGTTCTTGGCACAAAGAAGCATTGGAGGACTATTATTTGAGTAAAGGAATACAAAATCTAAGAAATATCAGATTAAACTACTTAAACAGTCCTTTTCCAGGGCAATTTCCTAGAATAAAGGCACCACTGAGAATAAAGGGCCAAGGAGTTCCTGGCCTGTGAGTCCCTTAAGACATGCTAGAAAAGCAAATGAGGTTGGCTACTTCAGTCTCTTGCTTAAACTGGGTTTGATACTATTTGCAAAGCAGAACTTCCTTTACAACTGCCACCCAAATTATAGTATGTCATATCTAAAAATCTGTACAAACTGGGCATGGTGGCGCATGCTTGTAATCCTAGTGGCTCAAGAGGCTGAAGCATGAGAATGGTGAGTTCAAAGACGGCCTCAGCAACTTAATAAGACCTTGTCTCTAAATAAATATAAAAAGGCCTAGTGATGTAGCTCAGTGGTTAAGTATCCTTAGGCTCAATCCCTAGTACCAAACAAACCCTGTATAAAATATATCACTTATAAAACAAATGAAAAGGTGCCCTGATATAAAATTTCATCTTCAATGTGTGTGTGTGTGTGTTTGTTTGCTTTCCCCTTGATACTGAGGTGTGAACCCAGGGGTTCTCTACCACTGAGGTACAAGCTCCAGCTCTTTTAAATCTTTCTATTTTAGATAGGGTCTCATTAAATTACTGAAGCTGTCCTTGAACTTGTAGTCCTCCTGCCTCAGCCTGCTTAGTTGTTGTTAGGATTATAGGTGTGTACTTCCTGCACCCCGTTACCAGTATCTCTTAAAGGTCATATTTGTGTTTCTGCTTTATGTGCTATGAGAAGGCTTTTTCCTGAAAGAATCTATCACCAAGATCAGCTGCTAATCAGAAAAGGTTATCTTAATTGTGAAGTGTCAATCTGGCAATGGCCAATAACTAAGGGCCACAATGTAGAAAAGCAAACATTTCCCTGACAGCAATGTGACTAGCTCCTTTGCTTTTCTGAGAATATAGCCCCATAAAGATTCTAGTCCAATAAGCTTAGACTAATTTAAATCTTTGGCTCCATTATAAAACAGTGCTAAAGTAATTTCCCATGTACAAAAATTTACATTCTCTATAGAGGCAAAATTTCAGATTCATTTTAGAATATATAACTATAGTGTTTGTTACAAACTGATTTAGAAAGAGATTATGGCTAAAATAATGAGAATAGTTTTCGTGCCGCACATAGAAATCAGGTTTATTACTTAATAATGTCTTATTTCTCTTTATATAGAGATTGTAATGCTCATGGGCTTGCAATTATGTATTTGGAAAACTGCTTCTCACACTGTGGTTTTCAGGCTTAATTCTACTATGAATGACAGTGAGGACTTCATAGTTTTGGTTTAAGATAGTTATCTAGGAATCTTTCAGGGACTAGCAAAAAGCTAGTAGCTCAGTGGTACAGTGCTTACATAGCATGAATGAGACCCTGGGATCAATTCCCAAGCACTGCAAAAATAAAATTAAATGCTTTTCTAAAGTGAGTTAAGCTACCACTAACCCTTCCAGAAAAATTCACACCAAAAAAAAAAAAAAAAAAAAAAAAAAATCACATCATCCAAAACAACCAACAATATTTGTGGCATGCGTTTCAGAAGGTACAAGAGACAATTCATAGGGATACAGGGAAAATATCTGTAAAATATTGAAACATAAATATGTAAATGTTAGATTTTTACATAGATCTAATTTATAAAAAATTTAAAATTTTATGCAAAACCTTACTTACCCTTTTTAAACTTCTATTTTTTCTGTTTTTAACATACATGATATTAGTGCAATGGTAACTCCTATGAACCTCAATTTTGTCATCTGAAAATCAGCCTAATGTCTTTTCATATACGGCATATGCCCAAGAATTTTGCTGAGGGGTACATCTGATCAGTAAGTTTGCAGATGACTGATTTGGAGTCCAACCTTCCCTTCAACATTTCTATTTATTTTTCATTAGAGATGATAGAGGAGGAGGAGCCATTACTTTGTCAGGAAGAAGATGGCTGGTGATGAATCGTTTAATAGTAAGAAAGCTTACAGCCAAATAGAGAATAGCAAAATATATTAGAAAGAAGAGACTACATAAACCTGGTTTTCCACTTATTGGCCATGTAACCTTAAGTACTTACATACTGTGAATCTGTTTCCTCTGATATTTTAACACCCCCATGGGGTTATTTTGAAGATAATAAGTAATATATTTAAAACAACCAACAATTTCCTGTCTGCTCATTTTTCTACTTATGTCCCTGATTAAATCAAAATATATAGTGTTGTACACTGTACAATGGGTACATTGATGCGGTACAGAACTGGCCTAAACTCACTATCCAGTGATACCCATTCTTCAAATATCTGAAGACAGCATTAATGTGCCCCTTCCTTTCTATCCCCTCTTCCTACTACATTTCAGATGATCACTAGCCTGATCTTCTCTAGAAATACCCCTGGTTGTCACATGATTTTTAAAGTGATAGCTAAAACTGAACATACTTTGTTAAAACCCGTATTATTTATTCAAAATATAGGCTGTCCTTCTATATTGGTCCACCCCCACAGTGGTCCACCCCCACACCTCCAGTGCAACTAACATCTTCCTTCCATTCAATGAAATATGAGTGGAAGCGTACAACTTGCAGCAGACAAAGCTTTAAGAGCCATCCTGTGTTTTGTCTTACTTTTCCTTCTTCCTTGATCCCAGAGGAAAGAACACAGCAAAGTCATAGTGCAACTGTAAGTAATATATAAGTGAGAAATGAACTTTAGTTGCTAGCCACTGAGATTTCCAGCTGCTTGAAAGTGACTGATAAATTATTCCAGGTGTGATATGCATATTAACTGTTATCATCTGGTATTGCTAATCTATCCAACAATCATAAAGAAAAGATGTAAGTCCCCTTTTTAGATGATGAGGTTCAGACTCAAGTACTAACAGGTCAGCTGGGTGTGGTGGGGTATGCCTGAAATCCCAGCAGCTCAGGAGGCTGAGGCAGGAGGATCGAGAGTTCAAAGCCACTCTCAGCAAAAGTGAGGTGCTAAGCAACTCAGTGAGAGATCCTGTCTCTAAATAAAATACAAAATAGGGCTGGAGATGTGGCTCAGTGTTCAAGTGCCCAAGTTCAATCCCTTATACCAAAAATAAAAATAAAAATAAACAAGTACTAACAGGTCAACGTTATACACTTGTAAGTATAAGAACTAAAACTAGAATTCATATCTACATGCCTCCCATTTCCAAAGCCCATGCTTTCTTTACAAAAAAGTCTATTAGCACCAGGCACATTGGCACAAGCCTGTAACCCCAGAGGCTCAGGAGGCTGAAGCAGGAGGATCTTGAGTTCAAAGTCAGCCTCAGCAAAAGCAAGGCACTAAACAACTCAGTGAGAGACCCTGTCTCTAAATTAAATACAAAATAGGAATGGGCTGTGGCTCAGTAGTAAAGTGCAATCTTTATTATTATGTTTGAAATACTGTATTGTATTCTAACAGGGACACGTGAAATTTTCAATTAATTCCCTGATTAATCATTTAGGCTGATCCTAAATTTTCACCATTTGAAACAACTCTGTGAACATCTTTGGGTTCATGGGTTTGTTTTTAGAAAACTGGGGGGATAGTTATTTTCTTTTGGTCAATTCTTAGTTACCAAGATTTTAAGATCAAAAAGTACGGTTATTTTTATGAAATCTCCTATATCACATTTCTGGTTTTTGTTTTGTATTTGCAGTACTGAAACTAAACTCAGGGCCTTCAGCATACTAGGCAAGATCTTTACCAATAAATTACATCCTCAGCCCACAAATGTGCTTTTCAAATGGTTGTTTTAGATATAAGATCATTAGCAATTTATGCATCTAATAATTGCACTAAGTCTGTCCAGTATGGGAGTGGTCACTAATTTAATGATTGATCAAGATCCTGGTAGAAGTTCAATTTGCATGTAAACATTTTCCATTTATTTTTGTTGAACGTCCTATTTAATTATCCAATCTTGTTCTGTATCTGTATACATGCTTCCATAGGGTATCATATATAAGAATATTAAAACCCTTGGAAATTTGCAACAAATACTTCTCCCAGACTACTTTTAAAATTTTTCATTTTGGCTATGTTTATGGATGACCAAAAGTTAAATTTTTATATAGTCTATGCACTCTGTTGACCATCTTCTTTTAAAATTCTTTCTACTAGGGCTGGGGATGTGGCTCAAGCGGTAGCGCACTCGCCTGGCATGCAAGCGGCCCAGGTTCAATCCTCAGCACCACATACAAAAACAAAGATGTTGTGTCCGCCGAAAACTAAAAAATAAATATTAAAAAGTTCTCTCTCTCTTAAAAAAATAAATTAAAAATAAATAAAAATAAGTAAAAAAAAAATAAAATTCTTTCTACTAATTCTAAGCTTATTTGATTCTTTTCTTATATTCAATCAGCACACAATTAAATAACCCTCCCTTCCCTATAGAAATGTTTACTTCTTTGATCATATATTAGATCTTTATTCCCAACGTGTTTCATTTCTGGGTTATCTTCCCATTGATCTTTTTTTTCATAGTGTTAGTATGGCTGTTATAAATCCATTAGGTTTTAATCTCTTATCATTATGTTTCACAATATTAATTTTTTTCAGAACTTTTAGATGGAGTTGAGACATATAATCATTTAGATAAATTTTCAAATATATTTTGATTTTTAAAGCCCAATGGAATTTTAAGTAGAAATAGAATAAACCTATGAATTATTGTCAGAACTGATATCTTCACAACATTAATCTTTCTTGTCTTGGAATACTGTACCTGTGTCCATTTATTGATATCCTTAAGGATTTATTAACATTACATAAATTAGTTACATAGTTTCCATTAATATCATTCTTAGCAAAAAAAAAAAAAAAAGAAAGAAAACCAGGAAAAATAATTCATATAATGGAATACTCTGCAATCAAAAAAGAATCAAGATGATTTCTATGTATTATATAGGAATGACTTCTTCAAAACACACATTAAAGTGGCAAAGACAAGATTTTTTGTCTTTGTGTGAGAGAAAAGACAAAAATATATAAAGCCATTGGCATTTGAGAAAAATGAAAGGATAAATAAAAAATTAATTAAAAATGGTAACCTATGGGAGTCAGGGAATGGGACAGCGAACAGGGAGAAAAATGAGTCTTTTGCATATACTCCCCCATCCACCCAGTACTGGGGATTGAACCCAGGACCTTATGATGCTGGGTTGGCATTGTACCACTGAGCTATATCCCCAGTCCTTGAACTCTAAATTTTAAAATGGTTTTATAGTTTTACTTTCAAATCAAGTTCAAAAGATAAAATTAAGGTAAAATGAGTATTTAAAATGTTTTAAACATTTATGATGTTTTTAAATAGAATTCATTTTGGTTGTTATTCAAAGTGCTTTATTATATAATACTGACTTGTTTTTCTAAGTTCTATTCTCCACTCAAATTGAACTTAAAATGACTCTTTTAAGTTTTATATAGCTAATTCCTTAGGATTTGTAGATAGGCCAGCCTTCCCTTAACTACAAGGTAGGAAAACTTCTCTAACATTTACACTTTTCTTATTCATGTCTTAATCACATAGGCTAGAACTTCAAAAAGAATGTTTATAGGCGTAGTGCTCTAGACATACTTGTTTTGCCCTAAAATTTGACATACCTTTAAATACTGTAGTTCTTAAAAAAAATCACCTGATTTTTAAATTTAAAATTTACACACCTGCGAATTTATTCCCAGTAAGAATGTTTCTAAAGCACATCCACTACTAAGACCATGCCTAGGGCTGGGGATGGAGCTCAGTGGTGGAATGCATGTTTCCATTTAAACCCCCAAAAGCCAATGCATTCTCAAAGAGTGAGACTTCAGGGTTCTCACCTCAGTTCCGTAATTTAATAATTGTGTGACCTCAGGAGATATGTTAGACCTCTCCACTCCTCAGTTTATTTATCTATGTCACCCTAGAATCACCTGATTATTTCTTCGATGATAAAACAGTAACATGTAGAACAGTGCATACCCAATAATAAGCACTCAATAAATGTTAGCTCTTAATAAATCTAGTGAATTAATATATTTCCTAATATTGAACCACTTAGAAATTCTGAGAATAAACTTGTTCCTTCAATATTCTGATAAATTCTATTTGTTAATATTTTAAAGAACAGAACTGTCTTCAAAAGTGAAACTGAAAACTGAATGATAGGGAGGGACTAGGAGAGAGAGAGGGAGGGGGGGAGGGGGGAAGAGAGGAAGAGAGCCTCATGCACATATGTATAAAATGTTGCATTTCTTTGTTTTTGTTTTTGGCTTGTTTGCTTACTTCCTTTATAATTGAGAACACTTTGTAGTTTACAGAAATTACCTGCTCCTGAAAAAATTTTTCAATAATTTACCAACAAATATATCAAACCAGAGTAGTTCTTTACTAACAGTCTCAAGCTATTTACCAGTATATTCAGTTTTTTATTATGCTTACATAATATCCCATGCAGAAAAAAAGCCTGGAATTTGGAAACTTCATGAGGATTCTGAAATATATTAGCACAAAATTGTGCTAATATTTCTTCCCTAATGTTTGTATATATATTTCCCTTTTATGTGATTTATATCCATTTTTTTGGTGGTTATCTAAGGTTGGGGATTGGAGGGGAAGACTGAGAGAGATTGATCAATGAGTACTGAGTTACTAAAGTAAGATCGGAGTAAAAAATTCTGGTGTACTACTGCAATGAATTGACTGTAGATAACAATATTGTACTGTATATTTCAAAAAGCCAGAGGATGAAGCAGGAGAATCACAAATTCAAAGCCAGAGTTAAAAACTTAGCAAGACCCTGTTTCAAGGTGGGGGGAGGGGATATGTTGCTCAGTGGTAAAGCACACCTGGGTTCAATCCGGGCACCAAAAATAGGAACGATTTGGGCGAGGGAGGGTGCAGGTAACCAGGGTTTAAACCCAGGGCCACTTTATCACTGAGCCACATCCCCAGCCCTTTTTATTTTGAGACAGGGTCTCACTAAGATGCTTAGGACCTCACTAATTTACTAATGCTAGCTTTGAATTTGTGGTCCTCCTGCTTTAGTCACTAGGATTATACAAATATGCCACCAAACCCTGCTTGAATGTTTTCATCATGAGATGAAATGAAAAAAGATATGTTAAGCCTGATTTTACCATTATACAACATATACATGTATCAAAATATCATCTGCATTCTGTAAATATGTATAATTTTATGTTATATGTATCAATTAAAAATATTTGGGGGGGGGGGTGCTGGGGATTGAATCCAGGCCTTGTGCATGGGAGGCAAGCATTCTACCAACTGAGCTATAACCCTGGCCCTAAATTTTTTTAAAAGATTAAATTTTGAGAATATCTTTTCAGGGGCTGGAGTTGTGGCTCAGTGGTAGAGCACTTGCCTGGCATGTGTGAGGCCCTGGGTTTGAACCTCAGCACCGTATAAAAATGAATTAAAAAATCCATTGACAACTAAAAAATATTTTTAAAAAGAGAGAACATTTTTTCATTTCAACACACACAAATTCTCTAATCTACCTCTATGACCACAAAGTGTCCATTATATATACACAACTTTAAATTTTTTTTACTTTTATGATTATATTCCTCCTATTTCTATTTTTATTAAATTTAAAACTAAATTCTTGGTTCTTCACCTTTTGAAATGAAAATGCATATAGTACACTTCTTCCTTTTCATGTAGTGCCTTGTTTTTATAATCCAGCTTTTTAACTTCATGTTTTAACTCTTTTAACACACTCAGCAATAACTTCAAATTTGTGCTGTTTTGAACTAGATATTATCTTTATAGTTAAGTGCATATAGTTCTATCACAAAATTTCAGACAACTAGGTTTAATCATATTCTCTAAATATTTATAAGATATAAAACTCAGCAAATATATGTTATATATTCAAAGGTTTTAGTCTGTTTTCACCATTGGTTAATGTTATTTATTCTTGCGTTTAGTTTTCTGTGAGGAAAAAAAAAATCTGTATTTAAGATTTTCTTATATAAATTTTTTTTCTTATCTAACTATACCTATCATACATTTTCTGGGACTATTTCTAAAGTTTGTCCTCTACACCAATGATTTTCTACATTATCTATTTTCCACGTTCAAAAGAGATTTAATTTTGGCTACTATGTTCCTTTTCTTTTTTTATTAGACTCCTAAAGGGCAAGACATAAAATCAAGAATCAATAAATGGGATGGATTCGAACTAAAAAGCTTCTTTTCAGTAAAAGAAACAATCACTAAGATGAAGAGAGAGCCTAGAGTATGGGAGCAAATTTTTACCACACACATATCAGAGCATTTATCTCCAGGATATATAAAGAACTCAAAAAACTTATTACCAAAAAAAAAAACCCAAACAACTCAATCAATAAATGGGCTAATGAACTGAACAAACACTTCTCAGAAGACACACATGTGATCAACAAATATATAAAAAATGTTCAACATCTTTAGTAATTAGAGAAATGCAGATCAAAACTACTCTTATGATTTAATCTCACCCCAGTCAGAATGGCAGTTATCAAGAATACAAGCAATAATAAATACTGGAGAGAATGTGCTGGTGGGCTTGCAAATTGGTGCAACCACTTTGGAAAGCTGTGTGGAGATTCCTCAGAAAAGTTGGAATGGAACCACCATTTGACCCAGCTATCCCACTCCTCCGTTTATACCCAAAGGACTTAAAATCAGCATAGTATAGTGACATGACCACACCAATGTTGATAGCAGCTGAATTCACAATAGCTAAACTGTGGAACCAACCTAGATGCCCATCAATAGATGAGTGGATAAAGAAACTGTGGTATATATTCACAATGGATTATTACTCCACATTAAGAGAGAATAAAATTGTGGCATTTGCAGGTAAATGGATGGAGTTGGAGAATATTATGCTAAGCAAAGTTAGCCAATCCCCAAAATCTAAGGGCAGAATGTTTTCTAACTGGTGGATGCTGATCTATGATGGGGTGGGGGTGTCCCATGGGAAGAATGGAGGATCTTTGAATTTGGGCAAAGGGGAGGGTGGGGAGGGGTTATGAGGGTAGGAAAGATGGTGAAATGAGATGGACATCATTACTCTACGTGTATATATGATCGCACGAATGGTGTGTCTCTACACCACATACAGAGAATTGAAATGTTGCACTCTATTTGTGTACAATGAATTGAAATGCATTCTATCATGTACAACTAAGTAGAATAAAAATATAATAAATTTTTAAAAATTTTTTTTCTTCTATTCTACTGATCTCCCTTCTACTTTCATGAGATCTACCATCCCTACACACACACCTTTTTCTTTCTTTTCTCTCTAGCTTCCACACACAAGAGATAATATATGACTGAGTTTGGCTTATTTTGCTTAACATAATGCTCAAGTTCCATCCATTTCCTGCATATGATAAATTCATTATTCTTTATGGCTGAATAAATCCTCATTATATATATATAGCACATTTTCTTTATCCAATCATCTGTTGATGAACACCCAGGCTGGTTCCATAATTTGACTATTGTAAAATGTACTGCTATAAACATGGGTATGTATGTATGACTACAGTGTGCTTACTTTTTTTTTCTTTTTAAATTCCAGGGATTGATCCCCAGGGTGCTTAAACACTTGAGCCACATCCCCAGACCTTTTTTTAAAGATTTTATTTAGAGACAGGGTCTCTCTAAGTTGCTTAGGGCTTTGCTAAATTGCTGAGGCTGGCTTTGAGCTTGTGATCCTCTTGCCTCAGCCTCCTGGGCCACTAGGATTATAGGCGTGCACCACTGCACCCAGCCTGACCTTTAATTCTTTAGGATACAAACCAAAGAGTGGTATACCTAGGTGTTAAGATGGTTCCATTCCTAGTATTTTGAGGAACCTCCATAATGATTTCAATAGTACCTGTACTAATTTACAACCCCACCAAAAATGTAAATGTGTTTACTTTCCCCGACATCTGTTCCAATATTTTATTATTATTTGTACTCTTGACAGCTTTGGCTACTAAGTTCTTGTATACTGGGATACAAGAAGGATCAGATACCCCAAGAAAAATTCCTTCTCAATTCCTAATAATCTTAAATATGGAATATTTTAATGGATGAAAATATTACTTTTTAAATCTCCAACCTTTTCTCAGTTGTTCTACAAGTTTTTTCCAGGTCAGGATTCTCAAATCTAGGTACATACTAGAATAACCTGAAGAACAAAAGGAAACAAACAAAAACCAGACTATACCCTAAAATACAACCAAAACCACTAATTACAAGATTCAGGTCCTTAAAAACTTTCCAAGTGATTCTAAATGTACAATGATAGTTGAAAAATCTCATCCGAAACTGATGAATTGAATTGCCTAACAAAAGATCTAAAAGGAGTGAGGTAGGGATCAGTTCTGGTTAAAATGCTGGTGTAGTAAATATATCTATTTATGCTTTCTCCTAAAATTCCAGTAAAAGATTAGTAAAGGGTTTTGTTTGCTAGTTTTGACTTTGTTTCAAAAGAAAAACCCAATCAGGATAGGGCAAACTAGACAAGAGAGCAACAAAAATTTAGAAAGTGGACAGGAGGTACGTGGATGGTAAAAAAAGTGATCATGATCAAAGAAAAACTCACTCTGAACCATTAATGAAGCTGAGTGAAATAGGTAAACCAACCAATATACAACCCAAAATACCTCTAGAAGTCGGACTAAAAGGCAGATGGCTAAAGTAAGAATTCTTTAATCTATGAAGTAACCAGATCCCCAGGTCCCTTTCAAGCAGCTGGAAAGCAGCTGATGCCTCCCTTCATCCCGCAAGTCTGATAGAAATACACAAAAAAGGAAACTCAAAACTAAAACTCAAAACTAGGTCCATGGAGGGAGGGAGGAAGGAACGCCGCTCAGAGGATAAATGCTTGCCCTCAATCCATTTCCCAGCCCGACAAAAAAAAAAACACATCAAAAAAAAAAAAAAAAAATGCCCCCTGGACTGGGTGGTGCATGCCTGAAATCCCAGCAGCTTGGGAGGCTGAGGCAGGAGGATCAAGCCAGCCTCAGCAACAGGGAGGCACTAAGCAACTCAGTGAGACCCTGTCTCTAAATAAAATACACAATAAGGCTCGGGATGTGGCTCAATGGTCAAGTACCCCTGAGTTCAATCCCTGGTAAAAGGCTGGAAAATACATTTGAGGAACTTTCTCACAAAGTAAAGCAAAAAGACACGGAGTAAGAAAATACATAAAATTAGAGGTTTATTCTGAGAACAAAAACTCCGAGGAGAAAGAAAAAGTAAAATACTTAAAAAAAAAAATTCTGAACCATAAAGAAGAACAAGTTTCCAGATTATCATTATATTCCCAGTACAATGTCTAAAATGGACCTCACCAACAAAAAACTTCAGAATATTCAGAATTTTACAATAGCAACATTACAAATAGAAGGCAATGGGGCTGAGGGTTGAAGCTCAGCGGTAGAACACCTGCCTAGTACGTACGAGGCCCTGGATTCGCTCCTCAGCACCACATAAAAATAAATAAGTAAAATAAAGGTATTGTGTCCAACTACAACTAAAGAATAAATATTAAAAATAAATAAACAAGGGCTAGAGTTGAGGCTCAGTGGTAGAGCTCTAACCTAGCACATGTGAGGCACTGGGTTCAATCCTCAGCACAACATAGAAATAAATAAAATGAAGCTACTGTGTCCATCTACAACTAAAGAAAAATATCTGAATAAATAAATAAATGGCAATGGAAAAAAATCACTGCCTTCTAAGTTCTAAAGAAAAAATTATTTCATCCTGAATTCTACACCCTACCAAACTATCAAATATGAAAACAGAATAAGACTTTCTCAGACATGCAAAGTCTCAAAAAATTTATCTTCCATGCAGCCTTTCTCTGAGAGATACTAGTGGATATATTACATCAAAGGGAGGGAGAAAACAAAGAACAAGATAAAAGCATAGGGAATAGGAAATTAACCTAGATAAGTGACAAATGAATATTTAAGATGACAGTGAAAGAAGGTAGGCAGATGCATGCCCATAGTCCCAACTTTCAGGAGGCTGAGGTAGGAGGATCCTTTGAATGCAGGCCTTTGAGACCAGCCTGAGCAACACGGTGAAATTCTGTCTCAACACACACACACACACACACACACACACACACACACACACACCAGACAATGAAAAGAAAACCTTAGAATGCTGCTTCCTTCAACAGCACATATACTAAAATTGGAATCATACAAATATTACCATGGCTCTTATGGAAGGATGACATGGAAATCTGTAAAGTCTTTCAAGAGGGAGGGAGAATGGGTGCGGGCAGGGAGGAGAGAGAAAGCCTGAGAATTACAGCTATGAAACAGATTTAGCAAAAATATCAATTCAGAAGGGCAAGGGAGAGAATTCTTATAGAAAATGAAACTGATACATATAGAAATTAAACCCTACACAGATGAATTTAGACATCTGTCTTGTGAGCAAGTTACACAGATGACAAAGTCTGGAAATGAAAGAAAAATGAGTACATGGAAGAGGGTAAGAATATTACCAAAAAAAAGGAAAATGAAAGGTATTCAAAAAGAAAAAAATAGCAGTAAACTACAGATAATTTACATATGTAGTCATAGAAAATAATGAAATGACAAACAAAATAACCAAGAGAAGAAGACAGAAATGGTTTATATGGCAGGGGAGAAATATGAATTAAATCCTTATATTCCATGCAGGGAAATCAATATTTAATGCCTTAAAAGTACAAGAATTTGTAATGCAAGCATATTATTTCTAGATTAAAAAAAAAAAAAAAAAAGCCAAAAGAGGTCAAAATGGCTGCCCCTAGAAAAAGGGAAATAAGAAAACATAAGGATTTTTATTATTTTTTTTTTTTTTCAATACTGGGGATTGAATCCAAGGGTGTTCAACCACTGAACCACATCCCAGGCTATTTTTAATTTTTTTTTTTTAATTATTTTGAAATAGGGTCCTGTTAAGGCTGGCTTTGAACTTGTGATCCCCCTCTCTCAGCTTCCTAAGCCAATGGGATTACAGGTGTGTGCCACGGCACCCAGCTATTTTCTTTATTTTTAAAAAATTCTATTTGAGGGGCTGAGGTTGTGGCTCAGCGGTAAAGCGCTCGCCTCACACCTGCGAGACCCTGGGCTTGATCCTCAGCCCCACATTAAAAATAAATAAATTTTAAAAAAGGTATTGTGTCCAACAACTAAAAAATAAATATATATTAAAAAAATAAAGGCATTGTGTCCAACTACAACTAAAAAATACATTTAAAAAATCTATTTGACCCCTTAAGTTATATTCATTTATAACTCTGAACAGCACCACCACCCTAAGAAATAGCAAAAGTTATAACTCTGGACATGGACCAAAAAAAATCAAAAAGAGTCCGGGCATGTACACAAGACAAAGATGGGCTCCTTCTAACTTTGGGCATGCCTTTAAGGGAAATGTTTCATTTCTCTAAAAATAAATAAATAAATAAATATTATAAATATTATATTTATTTTTAATTGTAGTTGAACACAATACCTTTATTTTATTTATTTTTATGTGGTGCTGAGGATCGAACCCAGGGCCCATGTGCTAGGCAAGTGCTCTACCGCTGAGCCACAACCCCAGCCCCTTGCAATTTTTTTAATATTTATTTTTTAGTTGAGTTGGACACAATATCTTTTATTTTCATGTGGTGCTAGGGATCAAACCCAGGGCCTCGCATGTGCTAGGTGAATGCTCCACCACTGAGCCATAATCCCAACAGCTGCAATTTTATCACCAAAAATCTCCCCCATAAAACTAATAGCAATGTTTTTATAGAATTAGAATACTATATATGTGAAAATTTTACATGTTCAAAAGCATGTTAGAAATGCATTTTTCTCCCAGTACTGAATTGAACCCAGGGGTGAGTTACCACTAAGCTATGTTCCCAGTTGGTACCAGGGCTTGAACCACTGAGCAACATTCCCAACCCTTTTTATTTTATTTTTGAGACAGGGTCTCATGATAGGTTGCTTAGGACCTTGCTAAATTGCAGGGGCTGGCTTTGAACTTATGATCATCCTGCCTCAGGTTCCTTATCCTATGGGATTACAGGTGTGTTCTACCATGCCCAGCTCCTTTTTATTTTGAATTCTGTGACAGGATCTTATTAAGTAGCCCAGGCTGGCCTTGAACTTGTGGTCCTTCAGCCTCAGCCTCCCAAGTCCTGGGACTACAGGTGTGCATCACTGCTCCCAGCTAGAAATGCAATTTTTAAAATATATCATTTAACTTTAAAAATATAAAAAAAACTTTAAATACATCATTAAACTTTCAAATTACAAAAAAAGTTTTTGGAGCTGTAGCTCAGTGGGAGAGCACTTGCCTACACATGTGAGACACTGAGTTTGATCCTCAACACCACATGAAAATAAACATATTGTGTCCATCTACAACTTAAAAAAATTTTTTTAATTAAAAAAAAAAAGGTTTTTGCTTTTCCATCCTCAAAGATTCTTCCCAAGAATGAAAATAAAATTATATTTTCTTAGGATACCTTTAGTTGGGTGAGAAACTAAATAAAAGAGAACCAGTAGAGATAGCATATTGCTGGGTTCTTAAAAAATAGTGA
Source organism: Marmota flaviventris (assembly GCF_047511675.1). Classification (NCBI taxonomy): domain Eukaryota; kingdom Metazoa; phylum Chordata; class Mammalia; order Rodentia; family Sciuridae; genus Marmota; species Marmota flaviventris. Next base: position 113,822,058 of record NC_092499.1, on the reverse strand, counting down.
CTATTACTTTTTTCCAAGAGTATTTTTGGTATAATAAGCACAGTACTAATTATACCACTCCTGCCTCAAAGATTTTCATTTGGTGTGGCATTCAAATTAAAACTAGTGGCATTATCATTTTAGAAAATTTTAATTATAATTTTTAATTTAATTTTTATAGAAAACCAACCAATATAATTAAAAAATTAAAAGCAGCAGGACTTATAAAATGAAAGTGAAAGGATGTTTTTTTCTTTCATTCTTAGCAGCAGTTTACTGGCCTCTAAGATTGAGTTTCCCTGCAGAGTTCAGGTAAATCACAATAATCATTTAACTTAGCACAGTTCTACTCTATATACTAGTTGCCATTTGGGACTCCCTTATCCTCATTCCTCTTTTCTGCCTCACAAGTCATTTCTGTACTGTCCACATCTTTTGGGGGTTAGTTTTTCTTGGTAGTGCATCAAAGAACTGATAGTTATTTTGCTTATGAGCGCAAGATATAAGGGTTTTGTTTTGTTTACTTGTCTGGTAAACCTATAGTGAAGTCAACAACCATACCATTTGGCCATTTTCCCCTTTGATCCTTTCCCTAAGAATCCTCTTTTCTACCAAGTTTCCTGTGTACTTGAGTTTATCTTTTGCTTGTACAGTTCTTTCAGCAGCTGTCTTCCAGAACTGTCAGTACATTAGAGCTTCTTTTCACTTATTCAGGGAGCGACAGCTATAAGGAAACACAAATCTGGAACTTAGTAAGAGGTCTGAGCAGATATAACCAGTCAGGAAATCTCATGTAGACAGCAAAGTTACTGGACTAGAGAGAACACCTGACAATTTTCCATGAGTTAAAAAACAGCAGAATTTCTGGTAACACCAACATTTAAGGGTTAACTAAAATAAGAATGACCAGAAATACAAAATAAAAAACAGAAGAAGCCTGTTTTCAGGTCTAACTAAGTTGCTTAGGGGCCTTACTTGCTGAGGCTAGCCTAAACGTTTGATCCTCCTGCCTCAGCCTCCTGAGTTGCCAGGATTACAGGTATGTGCCACCGCAACTCAACTGTGAATTCTTAACTCCACAAAATATCTTATACCAACAAAGGCAAGATAAAAGGTGTCTGAGAAATACAAAGGTATAAGAACTCACCAGTCATCTTCACATTTAAAGAAATAGCAAAGAAAGTCATTTAAATAAAAGGAAAATGATACCAGATTGAAATCTGCATGCACACAAAGAAATGAGGAACATCAGAAATGGAAACAACACAGATAAATATGATAAACTGTTTTGTTACTTAAGTATCTGTAGAAGATAATTAATTGTTTAAAGCAAACACAATACATACTATTAATTTTAAAACTTAAATACAAGTAAAATGTTTGACAAGAAAAGCACAAAGGCCAGGAGAGCAAAAATTGAAATTTGCTGGGGCAGGGGTTGTGGCTTAGTGGTAGAGCACTTGTCTACCACGCACAAAGCACTGGGTTCAATCCTCAATTCCACACAAAAATAAATAAAGGTCCAACTACAACTTAAAAAAAATAAAAGGAATTAAAAAATTGAAATATACTATTTTAAGTATATATGTGAAGTGGTAAAATGTCACTTGAAGGTAGACTGTGATGAATTAGAGACATATACTACAAATGTGAAGGCATCTTCTCAAATAACACAACCATTAACCAATAAAGGAAATACTAATAGAATCACAAAAAAATAATCCAAGAGGGGGCACATGAATAAAAGGGAAACAGATATGAAGAAAAGACTCAAGAGGATGAGGCAAAATGATCACAAGTTCAAGGTCAGTCTCAGCAGATTAGTGAGACCCAGTCTAAAAATTTTTATCCATGAGTGTAGATCAGTGGTAAAGTCCCCTCGCCCCCTAAAAAATAACAGAAATAAATAAATGCCAAGATGGTGGATTTAAAACCAACCACATTAATAACAACATTAAATAACATAATTAAAAGGCTAATGTCATTAGATTGAAAGATATTATAAAATCAGGTTATAACCTCTTTATAGGAAACTCACTTTAGATATAAAAACACAAGTAAGTTAAAAGTAAAGGATGGGGGGGCTAGGGTTGTGGCTCAGTAATAGAGCGCTCACCTAGCACGTGAGAAGCCCTGGGTTTGATCCTCAGCACCACATAAAAATAAATAAATAAGAGGCTGAGGATATAGCTCAGTTGGTAGAGGGCTTGCCTCGCATGCACAAGGCCCTGGGTTCAATCCCCAACATCAAAGTAAGTAAGTAAGTAAGTAATAAATACAAATAAAGGTGTTGTGTCCATCTACAACTAAAAAAATATTTTTTAAAAAATTCACCCAAATTTTACATTTTATGTGCAGTGTACAGTGTATCAAGAACATTTTGCTAAAGTTATTTTAATAAAAACAGTGGCTGCCAGGCATGGTGGTGTATGCCTATAATTCCAGCAACTTGGGAGGTTGAGACAGTAGAATCTCAAATTCAAGGCCAGCATCTGCAACTTAGTGAGGCCCTAAGCAACTCAGTGAGATCTTATCTCAGAAAAAAAGAAAAGGTGAAGGAAGATATAGCTCATAAAGCACCCCTGGGTTAAATCCCCAGTACCCCTCCCCCCCCAAAAAAAAAACAGTGGCTAAGGGCCAGGGGTATAACACTCACTAAAGTCCTTGCTTGGCATGTACTAAGTCCCAGTACTTCAAAAAAATATACGTGTATATATATACATGTGTATATATACATGGCTAAGGCCAAGTGGCAAAAAGGAACATGTGCAAAGGAGCAGGCAACAAAATCCTGAGGAACTAGTACCAATAATTAAGCTAACTAATATCAAGGAAATAATAGCCAGAAATACAAAAGGAAAAGCATGGGGAAACGGGGTCCTTGATACAAAGGGAGGAGATGATTTTAAAGCAGGTTGCAGAGGTCAGTTAGGATAAGAATTGCATTTAATAATGAATGAGTCCTAAGTTCCGTATCTTGGCTGGAGGAAGAAATTAAAAAAAAAAAAAAGAACAGTTCTTGAGATAATGGGATGGTAGATTCAGAAGCCAGACTGCAACAGGTTTGGTATGAATTATTAAGCCACTGATTTTAACAAAAATATCAAATCTTTGTTTTCATAACTGAAATAGGAAATTATATTACCATCTCAGGTTTATAAATTAATAACCACAGTGTTCTGAATAAAGATTCTAAAGATCTTTAAAGTCCTATAATACTCAGTACTTTGAAATTTTTGCTAAGACAGAAGTTTCATCAGTAACTCTAATTAAGGATGAAAACAAGAGTCACTGAAATATCCTGTGTATTTTCAGGGAAAGATGAAATGATCTTGTGGTGTTCATAATTAAGGTATTTACAATGAATGCAGGGATATTCTTTGTGAATATTAAGGGTCTATTACAGTTTTGGGGAGCAAGTGTTAAATCTCCCCCCAGTATAAATCACCCAAGTTTCACCTTTAAGAAAGAAAAACACTGCCCAAAATATCCAAAAAATAAAATTCAAAATACATAAAATATACAAATAAAAAGTTAAGATTTTAGAAATTTCATCTTATTTCTTCTTCACCCTATTGTTCCAGAGGTGAATTAGACCAAAAAGAAAAAGGAGGAATCATGTTGCAATTTATACAAATTCAAAACATTGGAAGGTAAAACCTAAGTACATAAAATAAACAAGGTTACTGAGAGTCTGATGATAGAAACATTGAGCTAATCTAAGTAGCTGTACTTTCAACTGCTCTAAAAATATTCGCTATTCCACCTCACCAGCAGAAAGAAAAGCTAAAAATAGTCATCTTTCTGTTATAAAATATTTCTTGCTGTCTTAGGGCATGTGAAACTACAAATGCCAGCCTTAAAACTCTCTGGTTTACTCAAACAAAAACCTGACAACTATGTAATTTTAAAAAATGTAGCTAGCTGGAATAATACAGTTTTATCATTAAGTTCCCAAATACATTTAAAACATGAGTACAGAAAATTTGTTTCCTTCAATTAAATACATTAAATCATTAATAAATTCACTCTGCCTTGACCAAGTACTTTCTTAAAAATAGGAATTTTTCTAGGAAGAATATTTAATGACAAGAACACAGTTAAAATATTCAATGAGCTGGGCGAGGTGGCACACGCCTGTAATCCCAGTGGCTCTGGAGGCTGAGGGAGGAGAATTGAGAGTTTAAAGCCAGCCTCAACAATAGCGAGGCACTAAGCAACTCAGTGAGATCCTGTCTCCAAATAAAAATACAAAATAGGGCTGGCATGTGGCTCAGTGGTTGAGTGCCCCTGAGTTCAATCCTCAGTACCAAAAAAAAAAAAAAAAAAAAAAAATCAGTGAAAAAAGGAAAGATAAAAACTTGAAATGTAAAGCGTAAGCCAATTTACATATTATGCATTGAAAAATCAAAGCAAGAATTAAAAACCAATTTCTTTGTAATTTCTATTTCTAAAATTCTTCACAATGAGTATTGTTTTTATAATAATTTTAATCACTTCTTGTATAAAACCAATGTAATACTATATATGTATATGTGATTGTTATCTACCTACCTATCTAGACATATAAAAACACATAATCCTGAAATCTAATTACTAAATTTTTGAATTTTCATGATGGTAAATATTTTATAATAAAACCTGGTTAATTCTTTGGGGTACAACCAAAATTACACATAAAATTTTCCACTCATACAAAACAGGTATCACTAAGAAACAGGACACAACTGCAATATGAAATACTATTTGACTTTAGTAAGCAAGAGAGAGGACTCTAATGCACAAGGATAGGACCTGGCCTCAGAGTTCACCCACAGTCCCATAAGAAAACATATACAGCATTATGAGCAGAGGTGAAAATAACATATATATGTGATGGGAGCCTTTAGAAGTTATTTTCTAATTCACTCCATTTTCTTAGTGAGGAAGAAATAAAAAAAAGAAATAACAGTTCTTGGGAGGCTGTGGTTAGAGAATAGAATAATATATAAAATGTCACCTGGGAAAACAGGAAAATATAAAAACTAAAGTAATATCATATGGTGGCTGGGTGGGATTAAGCACATCGATCCATACAGGTTATTTCCAATAACTTTTCATATGTTTATAATATGTAATATGGTTATACATTGCAAAAAAGTTGCCCTTAGTTTATCATTTTTTATAATAATTTTTTAGTTCCCTGAATTAAAATATTAATGATTTATCTGTGATTTTACCTAGGGAAAATTCTTTCCTCATTCCAATATTTTTTAATTATTATGTATGAATTTATTTAAACTCAATCTATATTTTTTCCAACATTTAATTTCATTGTTTAGCTTTCAAATCTTTAAAAAACTTCAATATGGGGCTGGTGTTGTGGCTCAGTAGTAGAGTGCACACCTCACATGTGTGAGGCACTGGGTTCAATTCTCAGCACCACATATAGAAAAATGAATAGAATAAAGGGTCCATCAACAACAACAACAAAAAAAATTTTTTAAACTTCAATATTTGGTTAAATTGCAAAGTAAGTATGTTAATTTTTTTTAAAGGTATGGGATTGAACCCAGGGGTACTCCATCACTGAGCTATATTTCCAGCCCTTTTTATATTGAGACAGGTTCTCACTAAGTTGCCCAGGCTGGCCTCAAACCTGCAAACTTGGAATTCTCCTGCCTCAGCCACCAGGTAGCTAAGATTACAGGTACTGCCACTTCTGGCTAGGAATTTTAAATGATCAATTAGATACTCTTGAACAATTTCTAATTCATGCCACTAGTTAGAAGTTTAACTTTTTATAAAATTATATTTCTACTTTATTTACTATTTATGCAGGTACTAGTTCCACATTTTCAATTCCTATACCTCTGCCATATATTGTACATGTAAGGCCCACATCTCTTTTTTCAGAATTCCTTCTTTTTCCCCTTCTCTTGATTACACTGGACATTTTAGTCATGGTGCCCAATACACCCAGCTTCCTCTTCTGGTGAATATTCCTAGTCTTCACCACCTACCACAGAAGTACCTCTAACCCATTATATCCTCTGCATTTAGTATCCACTGATAGGACCAGGAAGTTTAACTTTCCAAGGGGTGGCTCAACTTTTGAATAAGCAATAAAATGACAAAGCCTGAAAGGATCCATCCATCAGATAAATAAAACAAAATTTAATGAAAATCAGCTTCTCTCAGGAATTTAAAAAAAAAGACTATAGAACATGGAGGGTCTCTGAGAGCTGGTAATGAGAAGAAAACAGATGCTTACAAAGATACAGAGGAAGAGAAAGCACATAACTAGACAAAGAACATAATAATATTTTTTTCTGGTTTTAACCCCTACATATCTCACAATAAATTTTTCTTACGTAACCTGATGTAGTATTCTTTCTTGCAACTAAAAAAGCACACCTGTAATCCCAGTGATTTGGGAGGGTGAGGCAGGATGATTGAAAAATTTGAGGCCAGCTAGCCAACTGAGCAAGAACTTCTCTCAAAATAAAAAAAGGGCTGGGGATGTGGCTTAGTGGTAGAGTGCCCCTGGGTTCATTCATCAAAACTGCCCCTCCCCAAAGTTGTAGATGGTATCTGACAGGTAATAAGAGGGTACACTCATAAAAACTTTGGATTTCACTGAGTCTGATGGGAAGACAATGGAGAGTTATCAACAGAGGAGTAACATTAGTTTATATCTAAAAGTCACTGTGAGCAGGGTCCAGTGGTACACACCTATAATCCCAGCTATTCTGGAGGCTAAGGCAGGAGCTTACAAAATTGAAGCCAGGAATAACAATTCAGTAAGACTCTGTCTCAAAATAAAAACTAAAAATATGGCCAGGCCACAGCAGTGCACATCTGTAATCCCAGTGGTTTGGGAGGCTGAGATAGGAGGATTCTAAGTTTGAGACCAGCCTCGGGAACTTGGTGAGATTTTAAGCAACTTAGCGAGACCGGATCTCTAAATGAATGAATGAATGAATAAGATCTGGGGGTGTGGCTCAGTGACAATGTGCCTCTGGGATCAATCTCTAGCACCAATAATAATAAATAAATAAATAAACAAACAAATAAATAAATAAACGTAAGGGGCTAGGTTTGTGGCTCAGTGGTAGAGTGCTTGTCTAACATGTGAAGCACTGGGTTTGGTCATCAGCACCACATAAAAATAAATGTAAATAAAATTAAAATAAAGGTATTGTATCCATCTGCAACTAAAAATATATATATTTAAAAAAATAACAATGAACTTAAAATATGGTTGGGGACTAAGTGTAGTGTTACACACCTGTAATCCCAGTGACCTAGGAGGATGAGGCCAGCCTGAGCAACTTGGTGAGGCTCTAAGCAACTTTTCGAGACTAAATAAATAAATAGGGCTGGGAATATAGCTCAAAGGTTAAGTGCTCCTGAGTTAAATTCAAAAATATCCAACCAACCCCCCCAAAAGTGTAGGGATGTAGCTCAGAAGTAGGGTGCTTATGTAACACCTCTCTCTCTCACACACACACACACATATACACACACACACACAAAATCACTCTGGATGCAAAGTTGATAACAGTATAAAGTGAGTAAAGATATAAGTAGAGATCAATTTAATAACCAGGTAAGAGATGATGTTGGCTCACACAGGGTTGTACCAATAAAGGTCATGAGTCTGATTCTGCGTATGTTTCAAAGATAAAGCCAAGAAGATTTTCTAACTAATTAGATTTAGGACATAACCAAAGAGAATAGTTAAGAATAACACTAAAATTTTTGACCTGGGCAATAAAAAGGATGAAGATAGGTGCTGGGGGATAGCTCAGAGGTAGAATGTTTGTCTAGCATGAGTAAAGCCCTAGATTTGATTAAAGGAAGGAAGTGAGAGAAGAGAAGAAAAGGAGAGAATGACTTTAATCCAGAGGGTAAAGACCTGGAGGTAGAAAAGTCTTGGCTAGACTTATAAATTTAGAGTCATCAGTGCTTTTTTATTTCATTTTTATTTTTGGTTTTTGTTTTATTTATTTATTTATTTACTTACTTATTTATTTTTTGCAGCACTGGGGGCGCACTTCCACTGAACTAGACCTTTCTATTTTTTATTTTGAGAAAGGGTCTCACTAAACTGCTAAGGCTGGCCTCTAACTCCTATCTCATTCTCCTGAGTAGATGAGATTACAGTTCTACCACACCTGGCTTCAATGTTGATTTTCCAGTAGTTTTTTTGTGCAACAATTCTTGTATAAGTGTATCGTAGTTAGTAGTTTCTACCTATACTACAATTCTAGATTAGAGAGAAAAGTTGTTCAAAATAATATTTCACTACCTTCTTGGCAATACAGATGGAAACAAATTGAATTTTCTTTTCCTTAAATGTGTATTGTCTCTAGGATACATTTTTATCATAAGGATACATTTTTATCATCACCTTTTTCCCTGTTCATAAATGTTGGCCACCTTTATCTTTCATGATAAATTATTATCAGCTGTACAATTGTGTTTAGGTATAGTTTAATAGCCATTTTCAAATACATTCTACCCTTTCTTAAATGAAATATAAGGGTAAAAGTATTAAAAATTATGTAGCACCCAAAATTTATGAACCCAGGAAAGACTCCAAAGACTAAAAATTATAAATATCTAGTATTGATGTTAGATATCTAACATTTGCCCAGAACTGATTTTATATTTACAAGAGATGAACCAGAAATCCCAGACATTTGGATAAATATTGATTTATACCCCTGAAAGAGAACTTAATCTTATAAACTATAAGGTTAACTCCCCTCCAGGAAGAAAAAGAATTTTCTTCGGATAAGGATTAAGAAAATTCCTTTAAGGGCTGGGGATATAGTTCAATTGGTAGAGTGCTTCCCTCATATGCACAAGGCCCTGGGTTCAAGCCCCAGCATTACAAAAAAAAAAAAAGAAAATTCCTTAAAGTGGAGGCCCCCATATCCAAGTACACTTGCTATGAACAATGATCAGAGGGAAAACAACTAAAAATTAGTGGATAACCCATGACAAACACCTAAATTTCAAATCAGTAAATAACTAATACTATCCTGAACTCTCACCCCAAGTAGAAAATCTGCAAGTTCAGAAGTAGAAACACAAACAAAAGCATTAGTTTACTATAGCTGATCTATAAAAATGTGTAGGCAAGTGTGGTTCTTAGGTTTAGCTACTTGTCCAAAACTATCTTTCCAGTGTGGCACCAAACAACCCAAAGTAATATCAGCCATCTTGCATGACCAAGAAAAGCAGCATGGAAAAGAAAGTATGGATCCCCCATCACTTTTTTTGTCTATACTTCTCATGGTAAGATCATCTCATTATGCTGAATAATGATAGTCTTAAACATCCAGTAATGATATTCCACATGTGGACCTGAAATGTAAACCAACTTCATTTGTGTTTAACAAAAGAAACAGCAATCTGACCTGAATCTGGAGGAAAGTTTACTGTGTGGTATCTATTTAAATAATGTACACAATTTTAACTGATGGAAAATTTCAGGAATTTTCAGCAGTTAGATTAATAAACTGAGTTTAGATCCTAACCCTTTTCATTCAATAGATCAGACTGTTCCATTTTATAGACAATATAAAATAATATCAAGGAAGCTGAGGTACTAAAAACTACAAAATATTGATAAAATTTAAAAAGACCTAAATTAATAGAGACATGATACCATATGTTCATATACTGGAAGGCTTGGGGTAGAAAAAATAATTAATCATCCATTAATTTATATGAAGGTTTAAAGCAATTTTGTCAAAATTCCATCAAGATTCTTTTTTATAGAGATAAATAAGATAACTCTAGGGACTGAAGTATGTAGCTCATTGGTAGAATGCTTACACAAAGCCCTGGGTTTGGTCCCCAGCACACACACACAAAAATAATAATAATAATTACAAAATCTGTATAGAAAGGCAAAGGCATTACAAGAATATTTAAATATAAAAATAAAGAGAAAATGCCCTATCAATTTTATAATTACATAGCTATAGGAATCAAGCATGCGACAGTGAAACATACAGCAAAAAATCAGAGGACCCAGAATCAGAGGACCCAGAAAAAGATGCACATACGTATGAATAATTGTTTTCATATAAAGGTGTGAAAGCAATACAATGTAGGAAAGACAGTCTTTTTAAGAAATGGTATTAGAGCAGATAGATCTCCATAAATCAACCTCAACGTAAATTTCATACCTTATGAAAAAAATTAACAACAAATGGATCATAGATTTAAGCATAAAATATAAAAATACAAACTTTCTTTTTAAAGCATAAGAGAAAATATCTGATATCTAGAGTTAGGCAAAGAGTTCACAGACTTGACATGAAAAATACTGCTATAAAAGAAAAAAAGGTCATTAAAGTAGACTTCATTAATGAGCCTGGCACAGTGGTATACACCTGTAGTCCCAGCCACTTAGGAGGCTGATGCAGGAAAATTGCTTCAGCCCAGGAGTTCAAGGCAGCCTGAGCAACATAGCTGAGATCCTATGTCAAACATAAACACTTTGCTTTGCACAAGACCCTATTTAAGAAGATAAAAAGACTAGCTACAGAATGGAGGAAATTTTGCAAGTCATAAACCTGACAAATGACCAGAATCTAGAAAATACAGCTGGGCATAGTGGCATATGCCAGTGATCTCAGCAACTCAGGAGACTGAGGCAAGTGGGTCACAAATTCGAGAACAACTCTGGCAACATAGCAAGACCCTGTCTCAAAAGAAAAAGGGCTGGAGTTATACTCTAGGTTCAATCCCCTATACCACAATGAATAGAAAAGAACAGAGCAAAAATAGAAATAATAGATTCAAAATTCAAAAGCAGGGCTCTAGAGCTAGGATTGTGGCTCAAGGCCCTGGGATAGATCCTCAGCACAACATAATAAATAAATAAAATAAAGGTATTGTGTCCAACTACAAATAAAAAATTAAAAAATAATAATTAAAAAAAAAAGAGAGCAGGGCTCCAAGTATTGCTCAGTGGTAGAGTCCCTGCCTGGTAGGTGTGAGACAATGGTAGAAAAGAAACCAAACCAAACCAAACTCAACCCTCCAATTAGAAAATGGACAAAAGTTGGTAATATGACTCGATGGCAGAGCACTTTTCTAACATGTGCAAGGCCCTGGGTTGACACCCAGTGGAAGGAAGAAAGGAAAGGAGGACGAGAGGGAGGAAGGAAGGAGGAAAATAAATGAAATTAGACTAAGACATGAAGAAAATTCACTAAAAAATATCCAGGTAGCAAATAAAAAGATATTCAACATGGATAGCTATTAGGCAAATGCATATTGAAACCATTCACTAACACATAACACTACACACCTATATGAAAGGCCAAAATAAAATAGTGATGACACCAAATGCTGGGAGAATGCAGAGAAACACTCATACGTGGCGGGTAGGAATATAAAATATCATCTGCAAGAAAATTTTGCAGCTCCTTTTAAAACTAGAACTTACCATATGGCCCAACAATTAGTAATTCTTGGGCATTTATCCCAGAAATAAAAAGAACTTATTTCCACATAGAAACCTGCATATGAATATTCATAGCAACTTTATCTAATTAACAGACAAACAGAAAACTATCCAAATGTATTTCAGTGTATAATAAATGGTGGTACATCATATAATGGAGTACTTCTCAGCAATAAAAAAGAACAAATTACTGATATGCACAACATTTTAGATGAACCAAGGAGTTTAAGAATGGAGGAGGAAAGTGGGTAGGATATCAAAAGGCCAAAAGGGGAAAGGGTTGTGGTATTAGTACAGTTAAAGACCTTGATTGTGGTAAAAACTACACAGAGCTACACATACACAAATGAGTGCATATGTAGCACAAGCTGTGAATTGTACCCTAGTTGATTTCCTAGTTTTGACACTGAATTATACACTATACATAGGAAAGAAGTTAATGGAGGTTTGGTAAAAAATACACAGGGTGTTCCTATAAACTTCTCTGCAAATTCCTGTGGATCTATAATTATATCAAAATCAAAGTTTAAAAAAGTTAGAGCCAGATGTAATGATGCATGCCTATAATCCCAGCTACTCAAGAGGCTGAGGCAGGAGGTTTGCAAGTTCAAAGCCGGCCTACGCAACAAGGTGAGACCCTATGGCCAAAATAAAAAAGTTAAAAAATATAAAGAAAAACAAGCTACAGACTGAAAGAAAATACTTGCAAACTACATATTTTACTAAGGACTAGTATCTAGAATTTCTAAAAGAACTCTTGAAACAAATAATCCAATTAAAAAATGTGAAAGGCATCCCTACCACTGGGGGGAAAAAAAATGAACCCCAAACAAAACAAAGTGTGAGACATGCATAGACATTTCACCCAAGTATATACAGATGGAAAAGAACCAGAAGGAGTGATACGCAACACCATTATCCATTAGAGAAACACAAATTAAGACCAAATGAGGTATCACTACATATCCATTGAAACACCTAAAATTTAAAAATTAGTGACAATAACAAATATACTGGTAAGGATACAGAAAAACTAAATTTCTCATACATTGCCAGTAGAAATGGAAAATGATCAAATCACTCTGGAAAATGGTTTGGTATTTTCTCAAGAAATGAGCATATTTATACATGTGACCCAGCAATTCCACTTCTGAGCACGTATTTAGAGAAAACATATATCCATGTAAATACCTGTGCATAAATGCTCATGACAACTTTACTTGTAATAGCCCAAAACTGCAAACAATCAAAATGCTCTTAGAAAAACTGTGAGCCATCCAAACCATTAAATATTTCTTAGATAAATTAAACAAACTAAAAGCAAATCTGAGTCACTCATCATAAAATCAAAAGACAATGACAAACCAAAGTAGCTGTAGGGACTAGGGCTCAGTGGTAGAGCACTCACCTAGCATGTGTGAGGCACTGGATCTGATCCTCTGTACCACATAAAAATAAAATAAAAGTACTGTGTCCATCTATAACTTAAAAAAAAAAAAAAAAGAAAGAAAGAAAGTGTAGTTCCAATCTGTCTACCACCAAATACTAAATTTCGGGTTTTTTTTTTTTTTTTTTAACATTTATTCTTTAGTTGTAGGTGGACACAATATCTTTATTTAATTTTTATGTGGTGCTGAGGATCAAACTCAGTGCCTTACACATGCTAGGCAAGCACTTTTCCTCTGAGCCACAACCCCAGCCCCTAAATTTCTTGATTTTATAGAGGAAAAATTCCAATAGCCCAAATCAAAACTACACAAATTTCAAAAGAAAAAGAAATACAATCATTTTAATCATACAAGAAAAAACAAACAAACAAAAAACCACTTAACCCTCACCTTTAAGAGATATTCAAGTTAAAAAAGTACGAGTTAGCCAGGTGCAGTGGCACATACCAGTAACCCCAGCTACCTGGAAGGCCAAGGAATGAGAATCCCAAATTTGAGGCAGGCCTGGGCAATTTAGCAAGACCCTGCTTAAAACAACAGAGAAGAGAGTGCAATGTTGGGGATATAGCTCAGAGGTAGAAGTCCTGAGTACAGTCCCCAAAAACAAAAAAAGACAAATATGTTTGGAAAAGAGACATTATAAGGTTAACAGAACTTTCTTTTCATTATAAACTCTTATGTCCCTTCTGATTTTAATACCTATTTTTTAAAAAATAGTTTTCTCCTAGTTCTGGGGATCAAACCCAAAGCCTTGTACACAACAGGCAAGTGTTCTACATTGAGCTACATCCCCAGCCCAAAAACTTATGTTTAAATACCAGGGACTAATTTCAGGCACTCAATCACTGAGCTACATCGCCAGCCTTTTTTATCTTTTATTTTGCTAAGTTACTTAGGATCTCACTTGGGATCCTCCTGCCTCAGCCTCCAGAGTCACTGGGATTATAGGCATGCATCACCATGCTCAGTTACTTTAAATAACGATGATATTAATAATAATTCAATAAATCTGTTAGTGGATAAGCATACAAATAGATCAGTAGAACAGAATGAAATCTAGAAAAGTATTAATTCAAACAATAGTTTTGGCAGAAATAAAATCAAAGACTTAGGTATATATGTTTAAAAAAAAAAAGTGAAGTCCAGAATTGATCAAAAGACCCATGACTATCAGAACTGAAAGATATTTTAATGTTTTCATCTAGAAAACAGGACAGATTATCTAAAATCAGACAAAATCCAAAAGCTACTGGTTTAATATATGAAAAATGACCAATGTAATAGAGCATATTAATAACATTATGAACAAAAATATCAACAGATGCAGAAAAAGTATTTAATAAATTTGAACTTTCATGATCAAAAATTCAACCAAAAAAAGAGCATCTATTAAAAAAAATCCACAGCTATACTTAATGATGGAAGGACAAGGTGCTTTCTATGAGGAATAAAACAAGAATATCTTCTCTCCAAATTCAACAGGAAATGAAATATACCACGACTAGTGATCCCCCCCCCCCGCCCCGCGGGTATATAAGGAAAGTTCAAGACAGAATTGCGGTGGGAGGAGAAAAGGGAGGGAAGGAGGAAGATGATTAGGTGGAGGATTCAAGATTGGGAGGAGGAAGAAGAATACCACATACACAAGCTAAATGATACAAAAAAGGTATTTGCGGGCTGGGGATGTGGCTCAGTGGTAAACTTGTCTATCATGTGTAAGGCCCTGAGTACAATCCCCAACACAACCCCCCCCCCACACACACACCCAAAAAAAAGCTATTTGACAAAATTCAACACTCTATTATAATAAAAGACAAACTAGGAATGAAAAAGAAACTCCCTCATTATAATAAAGGCCATATGAAAAACGTGACAGCTGAAGGATAGTGGTAGGTAATAATATCAAAGTATTTTATCTGCGGGTATGAATATGCCACAATGAAATCCAATATTCTGTACAATTAAAATACACTCATGCTGGGCGAGATGGCACATACTGGTAATCCCAACAGCTCGGGAGGTTGAGACAGGATTGCGAGTTCAAAGCCAGCCTCAGCAATGGAGAGAGGCTAAGCAACTCAGTGAGACCCTATCTCCAAATAAAATACAAAATAGGGTTGGGGATGTAGCTCCATGGTTGAGTGCCCCTGAGTTCAATCCCTGGTACTCCCTTCTCCCCCCTCAAAAAAAAAAAGGGCTGGGGCTGTAGTTCAGAAGAGCAGCCCTGTGAGGCGGTTCAATCTTCAGCACCACATTAATAAAAAAGATATTGTGTCCATCTACAATTAAAAATAATTTTTTTAATGCACTCATAAAAAGAAAAGAAAAGAGGGCTGGGACTATAGCTCAGTGGCAGAGGGCTTGCCTCGCACGTGTGAGGCACTAGATTCAATCCTCAGCACCACATAAAAATAAATAAAGGTATTGTGTCCAACTACAACTAAAAAATAAATATTAAAAGAAAGAAAGAAAATAGACTCTTTATCTTATACTGTAAAGAAAAAGTTAACTAAAAACAGAATAAAGACCTAAATGTAATACCTAAAACTATGAAATTCCCAAAAGAAAACAGGTAAAACTTTAGGTCAATGGTTTTGGCAATTTCTTGGATATGACACCAAAAGCATAAGCAGCATAAAACAAAAGCAGGCAGCTCAGTAATAGAGCTCATGCTTATCAAACACAGTCCTGAGTTTGACTCCCCAGCACCACAAAAACAAAAACAAAAAAGGCAGATGGGACTACATTAAAGACTTCTACACAAAGAAAACAATTAACAAAGTGAAAAAGCAACCAATGGAATGGGAGAAAAAAAATCAGCAAATCTTTTTCTGATAAAGGGTTGTATTTGGAATTAAAAATCCCTATAACTTGGTAACAAAAAACAATCAAATTTAAAAATGGGCAAACGACTTAACCAGATAATTTTCCAAAGAAGAAATACAAATATGAGGTTCCAAAATATGTGAAATTATAAAAAAAAGATTAACATTCCTTGTCATCTTTTAAAAATATCCTATACTCTTCAGATTCAGTAAGAATCTGTATATTTTAATAGGTAAATCTTTAAGTCTGTTTCCTTCTAATTCTGTGTCATACATTGCTTTTGTAGAAATAAATTGCATTTTTTCATTATTTTGGGGATGTCCTTATTGACACTTATATAGTATCCTCTTGGTGTCATTTTCAGCTTTTATAACTAGATATTGAACATGATTAGAATGTTTTTCAAGGTTTCATCACTTTTATTTGCCTTAGACAATTATTTTGAATTCTCAGAGGCAGATCTTTACAGGTTTGAGGGGGAATAGTTCTAAAAATCATTTACTATTTTCTAATCTTCCTTGTTTTAATCTAAGCATTGTCCCATTTCTCATTTTAAACCATATAGTTGGCAGATAACTTAAACAGTATGATTTGGTTGTCATTTTCCTGATTATGGGAGCATCATTCTTTTGTCTTCATGGTTACTTGAGTGATAACAGCATATACAATCTGTTAAAATAATGACTTCTTTCTAGGGGAGGGAGGTAGA
Source organism: Marmota flaviventris (assembly GCF_047511675.1). NCBI lineage: Eukaryota > Metazoa > Chordata > Mammalia > Rodentia > Sciuridae > Marmota > Marmota flaviventris. The sequence goes on along the minus strand of NC_092499.1, from coordinate 113,805,623 downwards.
AGCATCTTCTAAACTCAGATTTTGAATTTGTGGTCTTTTGGTGTTGGCTCTAAATGAAACATGCGATATGTGTTTTCAAGAATTTTTGTTTAAGGACATGTTGTATGAAAGTTTACAAAATGAAGTTCATCTAGACTCGAATATACAAAGCAAGACAGCATATAAGTGTACCAAGTGATTATTAACTTTGTTGTTTTATAAATTTGTATGAACTTGAGAATCTGTTGCCCATTTCTATACATGTGCAAATAAATGTGGCTTAAACTTGTGTGACTCCTTAAGACCAAAAAAAAAAAGAGGAAGAAAGAAAGAAATGGCCAAGGAGCAAAAGACGTTGAACACCACTTTTCACTAGAAAAATGCAAACCAAAATTATTAAATACTGCCTTACACCCATTAGAATGGCCAATAAATAGTAAATATTGGCAAGGATATAGAAAACTCTGAACCCTTGTACCATACTGGGAGGAATGCAAAATGATGCCGCTGCTATGGAAAATGAGGCCAGTTCCTCAAAAAATTAAAAATAACTATCATTTGATCCAAAAATCTCCCTTCTGAGTAAATATCCAAAAAAGATGAAAGGAGGATCTTGAAAATTTGCACACCCATGTTCATAACAACATTACTCACAATAACCTAAGAATGAAAGCAACTCAAATGTCCATCTACAGATGAATGGATAAACATAGTGGGGTGAGTGTGAGAGTGAGTTTTGGAGGTCTGTTGCAAAACACTCACACACAATATTAATCAACCTCAAAAAGGAAAGACATCCTGTCACATGCTACAACATGCTAAGCAAAATAAGCAATCACACCAAACACTGCATGATTCCAACTACATGAGTTATTTTTAAAAATTACAGAAATTGAAAGTAAAAGCCAGCAACTGTAGTTTATGCGGTGATTACAGATACTCAGGAGTCTAAGGCAGTAGGATCTAAAGTTCTAGTCCAGCCCTGGCAATTGAGCCAGAACCCTCTCAAGATAAAATTTTAAAAGGGATGGGGACATAGTTCAGTGATAGAGCACCAATGGTTTCAATTTCTAGTACCACAGGAAAAAAAAAAAAAGAAAGAAAGCAGAATTGTGGTTACCAAGGGATGGGGGTAGGGGGAATTGGGGAGTTGTTTAATGAGTATAGTTTCAGTTTTACAAGATGAAAAAGTTTTAGAAGTCTGCTGCAAAATATGGTGAAGAGACTTAACACTGCTGAATTATAAAGCAGTTTAGATGATAAAATTTGGTGTTTTTTAAACCATCATTTTTTAAAGGAATTAAGACATATTCCATTAAAAATCATAGTAAAAAAAACAGTAATAAAGAATTGGTGGCATAGCACATCATGGACAAACTTTGAAAACATTATGCTAAATGAAAGTATCTAGTCACAAATAATCATGTATAATATGAAATGTCTGGAATAGGCAAACCCATAAAGACAGAAAAATTTAGTGAATTTTAGTGGCTGGAAAATAAGTTAATAGTGTATATTAATATATAAAAGTATAAAACAGAAAAGGAAAACAAAGAAAGAACTTATAGTAATCCACCATCTACAAATGGCTAATATTCATAAAAGTGTTCAACTTCAGCAGTGGGCAAAGTATACAAATTAAAA